>NC_059497.1:0-300435 GCF_018139145.2 Gymnogyps californianus | reverse complement strand
TTGCATTCAAATCTTAGCAGCATAGAAACTAAGACCTCTTCGGTCCTTCCCACACCAGCTAAAATCAAGTAGGTATTTCAAGTCTGTAGTTTGGGCCTACGATCAAACTCAGGACTGTGGAACCAGACAAATAACCAAGTAATTTCTCCCCAGAGGAAAGGGCATTTCACAACATTATACATATAAAACAGAACCAAGGGAAGGAAGTACAGGGAAAATAACCCCATGTGCGAGCAGCAAAGGTGATCCAGGGCAATCTCCTGCAAGACATATTTTAGTTAAGTGTGACTCTACCAACCCAAAAATGAATCTCCTTTTAGCGACTGGCAGATTAGTGGCATTAAACCTCAAGGGCTCAGGAGAAGTGGCAGAAATAGAGGTCGATTTGTCACAGCAACAGCTTCCAGCCTTGGCCATGCTGCCTCTTAGATGTTCCCTTTCTCTGACTCAGCAGAAGCCACAACTAGTCAGTGTGCTTATCCCATTAGAGCCTTAGCCAAACGTGTAGTGCTGTGGGGACAGGACCAGCCCCTGTGATTCACTCACTTTTTGGCTGATTTTCCGTATCACTTTCATTCCCACTGGTTTCACCTGAAACACACATAGTTTTCACTTATTAGCCATGCAGAAGGAAGATGGGCAACACCCAAAGTTGGGAAAGAGAGAGAACTTTAGACTCGTCAGACCAACATCATTCAGGGCTGCCCACCTATCCTGCTCAAAGCATCAGCAAAGAACAGCCGGTACTGGCAAATGCACTACAACAGTAAATTTCAAAAAGCGGTGTGGATATCAAGTCACTGTTTCCAGTAAACCACCTGTAGGTCAGCTGAACACAGGCAAAGAACAGAAACCAAGTGGTTATTTGATGCAGCTATAAAAGTTAACAGAGTTGCTGAACAGAATATACTATAAATAAAGACCATACCACGGCTACAAAATCAGAAGAACACAAGAATATCACTTTAGAGGCACAAAAACAATGAGTGGAGAAGTCAGAGGTAGTTCTCGTGCCAAGCGGTTTTGTGGGGAATTTTTGGGTTTGTTCTGCTTTTTTGAAAAAGCACTTTTCACCAGTAGCCCAGCTCTTCAGGCTCAGATCGCAGCGGAATCTTCCATTTGTGACAGTGTTAAACTTGGGTTAGGCAAGTGTTCCCAATCCTAGCGGTGCTGAAAGCTCAACAATTCCAGCTGCAAGGCATGGGATTTAGCACTGTCGAGTCAGCCCAGCATGAGCTGCAGGAGGTGGTGGTGCCTGGCCTGCTAGCAGTACCCCAGGATGTGCAGGAACTGTGCTGCTCAGAGGTTTCTAGCAAAGAGACTGGTGCTGGAGACCTCTATACCTTTCATTGGAGGCGCTTCTCTCCCAGCAGGACTGAGCAACTTCACCCTCTTCTTTCCACGCTTAGAATCAAAGATCTCCTGTATTTTTAGTACCAGCTGAAATCCAAAGCAGAAGCAGAGGTTAATGTGGGGGTCCAGAAAAGGGTCCAGGTGCCAACAGGACTGCAGCCCAACAGCTATCATCTAGCACCACAACACTTGGGAAAGGCTGCCCAAGTCCTGCCAGGGACCCTGGCTCAGAGACTGCTTGCTAGAGTACTTCTAGCATGGCTCACTGGATAATAAACGAGCACAGAATTTCTGCTACAAGAGAAATTACTGTTAGCACAACTCAAAGGTGACACCAAACTGTACGAGCATTCTGGAAGTTATCATACTTTGCTTACCAAACAGATAGCAGAAGCAGCAAACTGTCTGGCATCAGATCTCCATTTTCTATTAGAGGCCAACTGCAAAGGCACTTGCAAGAATATCTTATAAACCCTCCACCACAAAGGACTCTGAACTCTGCATGCTCCCAATTCTTCCCAAGCCCAGAAAAAGCAGAGCTCTCTCAATGTAGCTTGGGGTTTGCTGTTTGTTTGTTTTGTAAGTTTGCTGCTGTAGTTGGACATCAGACAGCTAGAGTAACTTCTCCAAAGCACCATGTTAGGCACAGAACAAGGCTGCTCTGAGCACAGTCCTTGTCCCAGGGTAGTTTGCTAAAATGAAAGGATTATGTAGTTTCATTTTGCATAGGTGAAGAAACACAGTGGGACAGAATAATGGGTCTATGCTGCAGGGACACCACAGACCTGGTCCACTGGAAGAAAAAATTTGGAAAAAACCATAGCCCAATGCAGAATAAGCTACAGACATGAAAGAAGGGTCAGCATTTAGACACTCCAAGTCGACGCTGTTAACCTTCCTTCCACTGCTCACAATGGCCTTAAAACCAAAGTCCTAATGCTTTCTGTTACTCCTGTCACAGGCCTCTCTGGACTCCCCCCCTCAGCTGCCAGGTATACAATGCTGCAGGTTGCTCCTTGATTCTGCATGTCAAAGACAGCTATCACTTCATTGTGAAGAAGGATTTAAGCTAAATGCAGTGAGCAGGTCAAGTTTGTTCTTGTCTCAAGTTAAGAATTCATTAAATGCTCCCACTGAATGTACAAGGGTGGGGCCCAGCCATTTGTCACCACAAATACTGCATAAAAAGGAAGATATTCAGCAAGAGAACCTGTTTTTCAGCTCAAGCCTTTATCCCCAGCTCAGCAAACTAGGCTTAGGCTCTTCTTTTCAGATCTATTTCTCCCCATTTTCTGCATTAGCCAGTCCTCCTAGCACGATGAGGCTGCGAGGAAGAAAACAGTCCAGAGCAGAAAGCAGTGCTTCCTCTGCAAAATCTGCCTTCTTTCCCCTCTACCATCCAGCCTTACCTAGAGGATTTCCATTTCTCTTCTGATTTTTGTGCAGTTGAGTCACCAGTGAAAGATATTGGGTGTGTTTAAGGCAGCTACGTGTTTCTTAAGCAATAAGTAAGTTTTTTCTTTTTAGACTCCAATCCTTTTCGCAATCTCTCGAGCAATCTTGGCTCAATTCCTTCTGAGCAAAAAGAGTACAGTGTGCTTCCTGCATGTAAATTGTTACCAGATTTTTTGAATAGGTTTGCTTTTGGAGAATGTTTTATTTTCCCCCTCCAAATGAAAGATAGTCTCCATCACAGCATTTTTATAATCTTGCCATCTCCTTCCTGATTTTCCAGGCCTACAGTTTGTTTAAAAACACATACAGAAGTTGCTTGTTACTCTAAAGTACTTAATGTTTGAAAAGTATTTTGCAGCTGTCCAACTCTACCTCACAGTCTTGTGCCATTTGAGCAAATACACCCAATTTTCACAAGAAATAAAGATCTGCAGAAGTTAAATGATTTCACCATGGCAAAAGTAAGTTGTTGCCACTACCACAACTGGAATTTGAGTCCTATGCACAAAGCACCACTACAGCGGTAGCTGCAGCTGTCCTTCTAGAGCACATGCTGCATTTTATCCATGAGGGACAGGAGCTGGTGACCAATATTAGTATCTAGAAAGATTCCCAACGCATCAAATGAGAATTACAATGGAGTCCTCTGTCGTGAAGGTGGATTAAAAGCCTTTCTCACTACTCTGGCCTCAGAAGCATATCTGCCTTTGCACACAGGCAGGAGGGAGCGGCCAGAGGCAGCAGAGGGGAGAACTGTACGAAGGCTTTGTGAAATGCGCTTATCCCTAAAAGCTGCTCTTCACCTTTAGACTATGAAACAGCTGCAGGGGTATGTTCCTGATGGCAATTCAAGAACTCCAAGCCAACATGCCAAGTAGCCAAGGGCCCAGCCAGCTCCCCACAGCAGCCCCACACTGTCAGCCATCTAAACAACTCAGTGCCTGCAGCAAGAACATAAGGGTCAGTGTGAGAAGTCATCAGGAGCAAGGGACACATATACACAATTGTACAGAGCTGGCCCTTTAGCTCACAGAGAGCCTCCTTGCATTCCTGCACCGCATTTAGCACAAAACCAGCATCATTACACTTCATGGAAGCATTGGGAACAAGGCTTAAATGACAAAGCATGAGGAAAAGCTAGTATTCACACACAGCACTGACATCCAGGTCAACACCTAGTACTCCATTTGCAGATTCTTGACCAACAAAACCACTGCTGCCCCAGCTAGAACTGGCACTCTGTTTTTTGATCCCCGAACACCTGCCCTGCTACTTGGAGGGGAAATGGTTCAAGCAGGGTCACTTGTCCGCACATACAGCAGCGCTAACCAGCATTCACCTGCCAGACGCACAGCTCCATGACCACTTTACAAAGCACCTAGAAGGTGCTAGACAAAGCAGCAAGAGTTTGAAATGCCATGCAAGAAGTAATGTTTCGTGCTTAAATCTCACCCAGGGCAAGTTCTTTCTCTTGCTAGCAGCCTCTACTGCTCGGAACAGCTTCCACTCGGTCAGCGTGACAGGCAGGGTTGTGTCCTTCACCGTTTTCCCTTGGAAACTTGTCTGGGAGGGCTTTAGCTCAAGTGTCTTGCGACTGAGGAAGGGAGGTTTTGGGGGAGGCTAGAAAACAGAATCAGAAGAGATGGTTAAGCATGGGATTAAGCTTTGGTCCAGGCTCGAAGGAGTCAGATTACAAATGGTAAACTTCCTGCAGCCTCCTGCTCTACCAGGCTCTCCATCCCACCCTCACCCCACATGCTCAAGCATCTCATCGACACTCTCATTCCTATTCTTTTGCTCCTTAGCAGCTTAATCAACTGCCACTGCCATGGCTGTGCATTATCATTTACATTAATAACAAACAATAAAAAGTAAGGAAAACCAATGACATAGCAGTGGGGAATGTGAGGCTGGGGGGAGCACAAAATAGGGCCCTTGTGAGGATGACTCTCTGTAAACACGTGACAATTTAATCCCCTCACCCTACCTTGGGAGCCCTACTGGTGCTCCGGGGGGGTGGTAGCTTCCAGACAGATGGGACCTTCCACAGGGGTAAGGGCAGCGCTCCAATATCTTCATAGGGGTTCTCTTTTGCAGGACCTGGAAAAAGCATTGGATGGGGGATTTAGGAGAGGAGATCAAGTCCTGCATTCTTGCAAGGATGTAAGCAGGGAGAGTGTGCAGTTGCCTGCCAAGCTCTAACAGGGTCTGAGAGAGACCTGTTTTAAGATGGATTAGGTTCCCACCACTCAAAGATCCTTCTAACTCACTACCATCAACTTGGCAAACTGTATACGGACTCAGCAAAACAAAACACTTCTACCGCTGCAGAGAAAGTAGCTCTGTTGCAAAGCAGCTAATTTTGTCAGTGTTCACGCTGATCTCTGTGCAGCACTCGAGCAAAGCATTTGAAGAGCTAATAAAGAAATCAGTTTAGCACAGGCCAATTCCAGCGACCTTCTATAACATCTGAAATCAGGCTGTTCACATGCAGATAGTGACTAACATCAACAAAGAACCCCAGATGGGGAAGACCTTAAAAGTCACAGAGCTGGAAAGGGCCTCAATGCATTCTCATCTTCATTCCTCCCTCCCCAGCAAATTTGCTGCCCTTAAATAAAGTGAGTGCATCCCCCAGAAGCACAGGCACATACAGATAATGTCCTCGTAGATGTTGTCTTCTGACTGTGTGTAGACGAGCCTGGATCCTGTAGTGCCATTAGTCTCTTCTCGAAGTCTGTGGGAGTTGGTGGTTGCCATCCGGTTGCGGAAGCCCTGGATGTCCTCAAACTCAAAAGATTTCCTAGAGGAAAACCAGTGTAACTTCTTCTAAAGGCACCTGCATGTACCAGTGAGTTGCTGTCTTCAGTCCACACAGAGTATGGTCCTCCTTGGGGCCATCAAGCACATGGATGCTCCACTCTGGGCTCTCTGATTTCCAAGTATTGAGGTTTAACCCCAGCTGGCAGCTCAGCCCCACGCAGCCGCTTGCTCGCTCCCGCCCAGTGGGATGGGGGAGGGAATCAGAAGGGTAAAAGTGAGAAAACTCGTGGGTCAAGATAAAGACAGTTTAATAGGTAAAGCAAAAGCTGCACACACAAGCAAAGCAAAATAAGGGATTCATTCACTATTTCCCCTCGGCAGGCAGGTGTTCAGCCATCTCCAGGAAAGCAGGGCTCCACCACACGTAACGGTGACTTGGGAAGACAAACGCCATCACTCCAAATGTCCCCCCCTTCTTCCCCCAATTTTTATTGCTGAGTGCGACATCATATAGTCTGGGATATCCCTTTGGGCAGTCGGGGTCAGCTGTCCCGGCTGCGTCCCCTCCCAACTCCTTGTGCACCCCCAGCCTGCTCGCTGGTGGGGTGGGGTGAGAAGCAGAAAAGGCCTCGACTCTGTGTCAGCACTGCTCAGCAGTAACGAACACACCGGAGTGTTATAAATACTATTTTCATCACAAATCCAAAACACAGCACCACACAAGCTACTGTGGAGAAAATTAACTCTATCCCAGCCAAAACCAGCACACCAAGCGAGTCCTACTCACTTACTCTGGGAGATTTTTAAATTAAAAATGAAGTTGGAGGCTCCATGGCCAAGCACACTCCAAGCAGGTATGGCGAGTCCCATCCTGTCACAGAGGCAAGAACCCAAAACACATTTTGCAGACTAAGCACTTGCAGCAGTACTCAGAATTAGGGCACTGGTTTCTACTGGACCTCTCCTACTGCTTATGCTAAGGGTGTTACCACGTTTGCGAGTTTGTATTTTCATATGCTTGGCCTCCATTTCAAAATAATGGCACAGAGGTCACAAAGGAGCTGGCAGGGATTTAGCCCATCATCATAAAATTTGGTTTGTTGCTGCACGCTTTGCCACAGTGAAAGAAGGTTTCAGGAGCCCTAGCCACATCTCCACCTATAATGTTCACGCTACTCTCTAGCACAGCTGGCCTAGGCAGCTCATCTGTAAGCAGAACTAGCATCAAGCTAGCTCAGAGGTTTTTTACTCTGTAACAGGGACCTATGTACGGGAAAGAGGGAAGATAGCCAAACCTACTGCAACAGGGGTACCCACAGCTGACAGCCTCCAACTTTAAGCAACAAGAGAATCTTTCACTCACAGGAAAGCCGGAGCATTTAGCAGCCATACCGCCCCAAGAGAAAACTATTCTGTAATCCACAAATTGCAGCTAAGGACAAGCTCAGGGCAAGAAGCAGGCAGCACTCTCCCTGGGGCCAGCATATTGTCACTCAACTCAATTGTTTTAAGGTGTGGGACTGACATCTGTTTGGAGCTTTTAGCCTTCTTTGCAAGATTATCAGCAGCAAAAGCAGTGCATACGCAATGCTGGAAAGGGGATACTTTCATCTAGAAATATCCTCTCCCCGTCAACAGAGGCATCATCAGTACTAGCACCTCCACAAGGATATCGTGGCAAGCAAGCTGTTTAAACCCATCTAGAAAGTGATTTAAGGAAACACGTTTCAGACATGAGCGACGAATTGATGTACCTCTGGGTTCTCCCTCTGATCCTCCTGCTGGCTATTCTCTTCTCAGGATTGTTGGAGGATGACACCAAGTCTCCTCCATGCTGCTTTTGCAGGACAGCTTCCCTGGTAGCACTGGCATCGCTACAGCTACTAGCACCCTTTTCTGCAAGATAGCGGAAAGTCCTACGGGGCTTGGGTGGTGGGACAGCAGCTGGCTCCTCCTCTTGCCCCTCAGCCTCAGAGTAAATGTTTTTCAAGCTCCTCTCTGCCCTGCAGAGAGAGTCCACACCTTTGACGTTAAGTTCTCTTTCTGTGGAGCCACAGCTCCCTTGCTTCCTCTGGAGGTCCAAGGGAACTGGTGGGGCTTTGCCAGGGAGAAGGGGATCTACTCTCCTCCACAAAGCTTGTGAGGTATAGAAGTTCCCTGGGGGCAGAGTTGCCCCTGGGTCCAGGAAGCCTGCTTGCCACTCTCCTTTCTCCTTGGCTTGGGAAGCTAGGCTGCATGCCTTGAGGTCACCGCAGTCATCAGTCTGCAAGCAGCTCCGTGCATCTTCCCTGAAGTCCAAACCCAGGCTCTTTGGATCTTTGGACCCAGTCTTTCTGCCCTTATCTGTACGTTCTGGCTTCACTTTGGGTAGAGCATCACAGCTGGCATCATACTTTACTCCAAAGTCCTTCAGCTGCTGTTTCTCCTTGCTGGAGCACCCTCGTGTCCTCCCCTCCCACTGGGAGATCTTCTGTTTGATGTTGCGGCAGTGGCTCCGGGAGAGGGTCTGCACAGCAGAGCGGGAGAAGCTACTGTCCACTGACCCTGTTGGGTGCATGGCAAGTGCCAATGTGCTTACAAACACCCCATCTCCAGCCTTGTCCCGGTCCACCCGTGTCCTGCACACATCAAGCTGGCATGAGACTCCAAAGCACCCAGTGGTGTCCAAGAGCCCCTGGGTGTCAGCTCTGCAAGGACTCCCTGCTAGCACGACCTGCGGACAAAAGGAAGAAAAGAACCATCATCAGCTGCACTCCAGCCATACACACCACTGGGCACTCCCTGCTGCTCTCTGGCAATTGCTGAAGAACACTCCTCCCCAAATCACATGTTCAAGACTGGCTTCCAGAGCACGCTCCCCACAAAGCCTGTTACTGTAGCACACATCTGGGAGGGCTAACAAAAGGAAGTAGAGGTCTCACTGGCTTAAAAAACAAACAAAACACCACAACAGGAACAAAACAGCCAGGGATCCCAAGGTTCCAAACTCAAGGAAATTATTTAAATGGCACAGGAACACAGCAGCACGGCTTGTCTGCAGCAGAGCTCTCAGCCAGCCCCTCTGCTGCTTGCTTGTACTGATGCAGGCCAGGCAGGAGTGCTCAGTTTCTCCTGATGCTCTGTACTGCTCAGAGCACCTCAGGTGGCACATAGCCAAACCACTGCAGCACGATGCCTCTACCAGAGCTCTCAACACAGCAGAGACGCAGCAAGATACAAGATACCACGCCAGCTCTATAGCAAGGGAACCACATCTACTTCTCCAGAGTCAGCAGCAGCAGGATGGCTGCTGCTTCACACAGGAGGACTAGGACAGTTGTGATGACGGGAGAAGAGCCCAACTGCACTCCTCCTCCCAGAAGTGCTCTCCTTCTGCACAACACAAGTAAAAACCTGTCTGATGTTCTGCTTGTCAACATCTGACCTAAATTTGCCATCAGAGAGACTGGAGGGCAGTGGTGCCCAGCCTGTGGCTTGCAGCCAGGGAAAGTTTTAAAAGGCATACAACAGAGGCCAAAAGGTAGAGGAAAGTGGTGAGTTCTCATGCTCAAGAGGAAAACAGCCCTGTGTTTAGATCAGCAGAGAAGGAATGCTAAAGAAACACTATGACTTCTCCTACCCAAGCAGAGCCTGCACAAACAGGAGCTATGCTGTTTGAGACTACCCCAACGTACAATCCAGAGGATACAGGGAACAGTCCTCCAGATAGTCCTGCAGCAGCAAAGGCACGTGAAACTGCCAGGGAGAACCTGGATGGCTGTACAGACCCAACACCTACAGGTCCAGTATGACCTCAGTACAGACATTTCGTATGTGGAGTCCCCAGCCTTGGAGCCCTCGGAGCTGACAAGGCATCCCCAATATTCTCAGATACGCCAGCACAGTTGAAAACTCATCTTGGACAGAAGACAGCAGCCCATAGGCTCTAATATGCTCTGTTCCTCCCCTTCTCCAGGCAGCTACCCCATTTCAGAAGTTCCAGTCCTTGAGGTCTATTTAACGTTCTCCATTTGTATTAGGAGACAAGTGCTCAGCAAAGCCAGGGCTCAGGCCAGGTTGCCATGCAGCAAGCCTGGCCACGCTGGCTTCAGTAACATTCCCCTGGCACTAAGAAGTCCCCCTGCAAAAGGCAGAACAAGACCAGCAAGCAGTCCCCATTCCACACATGCAGCAAAACCAGAGGACCTCTGCAGAAAGCAAGCCAGACTTGCTCCGAGTGGGAACACAGGCCATAGTCAAACAAAGCCTGTACTCAGGCTCCGCCTGACAGATCCAGCCAGCTCTCACTGCCAAAAACTGGGTATGTGTCCTCCAAAGCTGCTATTATGACACCCAGTCTTCATTGACTCACCAGAGCCTGTATGAATTTGCAGAACCAAGGATGGCAAGCAAACTAAGCTGGAAGGCAAGAGGAGCTTACACCTGCCTGACAAGGGTTCATGCCCCATGCACCAGGCTGGGTGTGGAGAGCGCCTACTGCAGCAGAGGCCCACATCCTTCCCACCGTTGATACTGCACCTCACGTTCCAGGGCTCCAGCACTACCGGTTCTATCCCTGGCATTGCTGATCTGCTTGGCAGAGGCATTTGCGGTGCAATTAAAAGAAAAGCACTGGCCTTGGCAGACCTACTTGATATAGTTAGTGAGAAAGCTCATCAATGTAGGACAGCCCAGGGCTCCCCAAGCAATTCAGTGATGGCTTGGGCACACATGGCACCAAGCCTTGGCTTTCTGCTGCACTTTCACACTCTCTGCCTGTCGTGGTTTAACCCCAGTCAGCAACTCAGCACCACGCAGCCGTTTCCCCCTCCCCCTCCCAGTGGGGTGAGGAGGAGGAAAGGAAGGAAAAAAAAAGTAAAACTCGTGGGTTGAGATAAGAATAGTTTAATAACTAAAGTAAAATATAATACTAACAATGGTAATAATGAAATATAATAATAATAATAGTAATGAAGAGGAACATAACAAAAAAAGGAAGGGGGGGGGGAGAAAAAAAAAAACCAGTGATGCACAATGCAATCGCTCACCACCCGCTGACCGATGCCCAGTTAGTTCCCGAGCCGCGATCCGCGCCTCCCGGCCAACTCCCCCCAGTTTATATACTGGGCACGACGTTTCATGGTATGGAATATCCCTTTGGCTAGTTTGGGTCAGCTGTCCTGGCCGTGCTCCCTCCCAGCTTCTTGCACACCTGCTTGCTGGCAGAGCATGGGAAACTGAAAAGTCCTTAAGATAAGCGCTACTCAGCAACAACTAAAACATCAGAGTGTTATCAGCATCATTCTCACACTAAATCCAAAACACAGCACTGTACCAGCTACTAAGAGGAAAATTAACTCTGTCCCAGCTGAAACCAGGACACTACCAAAGCAGCATTGCTCACTGTGGCAAGAAGCTCACTGCTGCCTGTCTCCAGAGAGAACAGCGTGGGTTCTTGCAGCCTGGCATTGCTCATCACATTGTCCCAGACAGCTGTCGGTAAGTCTCCCACTCAGCAGTGAATGGGCTAAACTTGCACAATCCGGGTAAGCAACTGGGGATATTTGCTCCATCATCAGCCCTCTGTCCCTCATCAGCTTTCCGCCCTGTCCTCAACACTTTCGTAGCCACACCACTCCTGACCACCACCCAGCACGTCTCCGAAGAAGCCAGGTGAAGCTACTACTGTGCAGGTGGCATTGCGGCTCCAGTGCCAGCTCCAGCGCGGCACAGCACCCTCTCCCCACTCCTGCCAGTAGCAAGGTGCAGGCAGTGGACGAGCAAACAGAAGAGGGCTGCTGATCCCCTCATGGAGGGGCAGGAAGAGAGTAGAACAAGTTCGAGAATGACAGAGAACACACAAAACAGCAAATCACACCTACCCCACTCTCCCCGACTCCCTTGCCCAGGGTACTGCAGTGCTACCGCACCCCACTGTGAGACCCTCTTCCCGCACAGCCAGGCTGCTCGCCTGCTGCTCCAGGCAGCAAGGGGCCCCTACCCTCTCCTATAAATAGGCATTGTTTCCAAAACATCCTGAGCCAGAGCAGAGCCATCCTTCCTCAATCCCTGTCTGCGCAGCCCTGATTAGCAGACAGGAAAGCAACTTGCCCCTTTCCTCTGCCATTGCAACTACTCTACAGCAACAGTGCTCAGGGCCACTCCTGAGGACCTGAAGCACAAGCTAGCAAAGAAGCAAAGGCTCTGATGGGGAAAGCCAGGCTAGGAGAGGGGCGAAATAGCCTCCTCTCAGCCAGTACAGCTTCAGACCAGGCACCTTTACTCCCTGCCAGGTCTTCAAACACGGGACCACTGGATGCAGAACTTGCACAGGGACAGGCCCCCAAAGGACCTTGCAGTGTGGAGCAATGGGCTTATTCACAGGACTAGGGACTTCAAGGCCAACATATGCATTCATGGAGCACATGCAGCTCCATGCTGACAGCAAGCTTCCCAACAGCACTGGCAGCTTTCTTCTTCGAATACACCAGCTGTCAGTTCCCCCTGGGCTCAGACCAGCGGCCTAGCAAAACATCTGCGTGCAGCATCCATGAGGGCAAATCATTGCACAGAGTAGACTGAGTAGCCCTGCTCAGCTTTCTAGTTGGGTCCATCCTCGGGGTGTGCAGGGCTGCCTGTGCTCAAGCGGGTCAGGTCTGCTGGCTGCCAGCCTGCCTGCCCCATATCCTTCCTCCTACGACTCACATTGGTAAGGGTGCAACAAAAAGTGCATTTGCTGTAGTTTCCTCAGCCAGCCTGCCATATTTCTGCTTCCTGATATAGAGCCATGGCCCAAGTCAGCCTAATGCTCCTGACCTCTCCTACTGTCCACATCTGTGCTTCCATGATGAGGCACAACCAGCAACTGAGAAACGTGAAGAAGCGCAGTCCCAGCCAGCATACAGGTACTGGTGAAACTATGTCTGCAGTGCTGCCTCTGGTTCTGCTCACTGATGAATGCCCAGAGTTCAAGCAGTTCACCCAGCGCTCAAGCAAGTACCTGACTCTAGCATCCAGAGCTACATAGACCCATATGCAGAAACAGGATCCACACTGAGTTTATTTCCTCTCCTTCAGCATAAACCTACCAAGTAATATTACTTCTCCAGCCAGTGAAGCTCCACGCACTGGCTGGAGTAGTATTACTTGGAAGGTGAAGCAATAAGCTTCATTCACCTAAGAAGCCATACAGTTTTGAGTGCAACAGTGAAGGTCTTCCCAAGGCATGTCACTGATCTTTGAACTACCAGATACAACTAGAAACACATGGCTCCTGGCTCATCTTAAACACAGACAGTAGAGCACAAGCTTAAAGCACCCGACATTCTCTCCTGCACAGTGCTGCTCTGCCAGCCACAGCCCTGAACTGTGTCTTCCAAAATAACCATCCGAGGAGGAGAAGAATGCAGCTCTTCACCTGTCCAGGCTTGCGAGGCAGGTGGTTGCTATCAAGAACCAGGCATTTAATCTAAGCTCATCACGTGAGCCAGGGCAAGGGCAGACACTGATCTTTGGTAAAGAAAGAGCAGACTGAGCTAAGTAACCCTCAGACACAGTCTGAGATAGGCCAAAACACAGCTTAGGTAGAGACCACCTGAGTCAGGCAGCCAGCACTTGTATCTCAGGGACCACACACCATGCCTTTCACAAGCTAACCAGACTTAACATGACTGCTTGTCTCCTGACCTCTCCTCCCAAACTCCTTCAGTGGCTCCAGTATTCTTCCCGGTATTTCCACAGAAGCCAAATTTATCATCCCTACTGCGTTAGTACTTACAGCAGTTCAGTGTAGTCAAGAATGCTGAATTATTTCATTGAAAGCAGTAGGTTTGGGCAAAGAGAAATTAAACAATTTCTAGACAAAGTATCACACATTTCTCCAAAAAGACAGTCACTTCGATCCATGCTGTTTGAAGACAGCTTCCATATCTTTATCCAAAGCAGAAGAATGAGGCACATTCATGCCACATGATAGGCAGCCCTGACACTTTTTCCAATTCTGAAAGCCAGAGAGCATGCTAAGCATTTTCCATGCAAAGTCTCAAGACAATTCCGTTTCCTGAAACCAAATGCTCCAGGAGAGAATGCTGCCAGTGCCGTTCAAGAATAAAATACTCTTGATGCTGAGGTCAAGCCTACCCACCGCATGTGCTGCTGGTACCCCACAACCCCCCTTACCACACTCACGCTGGCAGCTCATTAGCTAAACAAAGGCACTGACACACCACCTTACCTTATCCTGCTGCACAACAGGCATCAGAACACGCAAATCACTGACTTGGCAAGCCCATGCAGTTCTGAAGCAATCTTTCACTCCTTTTATGAGAGCTGTGCAGTTCTAAACCACCCAAGAGACCTTGTCACCAAGCCTCCCGTGTTGGTAGCCAAATAAAAGACAGTTTCTTGTCTTCTGAAGTCTAGGGAAGCTGCCAGCTCAGTCCTGGAGGGATGAGGGGACAGCCAGCACAGCAGCAAGGACGCCTTCCAGAGTTCTCAGCTACTCCCATTCTGCTCAGCTCCAGAGCAAACCTGAAGCTTTTCTGAACAAAACTCTGCCCTGCTGATGCCTGAAAGACATGGGCAGTATCAAAGAAGGAGATTTTATATCAAAGTAAGTAACATTTCAGGAATGTGGTATGCTTAGTCATTTCCATCTCAATACAAAGCAACTCTAGTTATTAACTCGTTCGAAGCTTCTGCATATCATGCTAAGGAGTGGAGTTCCACCTCATCAGATACATGGCCATGTAGAGCACAGCCCCTGGACACAGTAAATGTGATGCTAATCTTAATTACATGGCAACAGGAGGTTAAGTCTGACCTCTGCCATGGGTCCTAAGACTTTTGTACTGACAAGAAAGATATATCTGGATCTTTCAACTTTCAGTCTTTTTCTGAAGTGATGAAATTCAACTCCTTGAAAGTAAGTTTTTACCCATGCTAAAAAAACCCCAACACTTTAAACATGTAAGCCCTGAAGGCTTTTATATCGGAGGACACACAGACAGAAGCCACAATGTACTATTTTTAAAGTCGTAGTTTTTTAACCTGACTCACACTATCTGACTGCTCAGGTTAGCAATGCTGAAAACAGCAGTTGACTCAGACACTACGCCACAGGCTGGCTGCATGCCCCAGGAATGCTGCAGCTTCAGACAAGAACTAACACCCAAGGTGGGAACAGAGAAAAAGTTAAACATGAGTTATCCTGGAGCCATTTCTTGGTGCAACTGTCAGAGGAGAGATTCCAGGCTTCCCCCAGGGCTGACATCACCATAAAGGCACGACCACCTTTACGTTACAAGGGCCACCGCAGACAGGCTGTGTGGGGCCACAACAACCGGCCACTCGTTCCTTTGGAAAAGTCTCAGCAGCACGGAGGCAGCTGCCCCAAGAGGTTCAGAGGGTGCAGACCAAGGTAGCGCCAGAAAACCTCTCAGACGCACATCCAGATAACATGTTCCCAGAGCTACAGGGAATGAGCCACATCCATACTGGAAGACTGAGATAAGAATTTTGCCAAGCAGCAACGCACAGTACTGGGACTCAGCGCTCCGGGACAGATCTTCCAGCCAGATGTTTCAAGCAGGAATGTTTTACAAGGCCGCTACCGCCACCATTTATTCCCCCCATACCCGACACCCTCAGAATTCTCTGCACATGCCTTCCCTTCAAGGCAAACTGGAGCACCGAGCCCAAGAGACATGCTTTTTGGGACAGGGCGCCCAGAATCTTTCAGGGTCCATTTCTTCACTCACCACATCCTATCCCTGCAGGAGTTTAACTTCTAAACGCTCAGATAGTTAGCAATTTGCCCCCAATCCTGCCTGCAAGCCCCTGAAGGGACAACCAGTCTGAGTAGTGATTGAAAGACACACCACGCTCCTGGGGAGCCACTGGGCTCCTGACCCTGGTCAGGACACTTCCATTGCTCTAGCAAATACCCTGCTTAGGGCCTTTCCTTCACCTGCCCTCGGGCGACCGAGTGGATGGCTGGACAAAACTCCTGCACCTCCCCTTCGGCTGACAGAGCCCTGGAAGGGCAGCACGGGGGCTTGTTCAGCAGCTTCTCATTTCTCTGCTCCACTCTCCCTTCCCATGCAGCAAGGTGACCACTCGCTCCTCATCCCTCCCTTCTGTAACTCCGACAGACAGGAACAGCAGAAATCACAACCACCATTGTCCAAATACACATTTCCAGGGGCTGCTTTTCCTGCAACTTCTCTTCTACTTTTCTTCTGTCATTAGGGCTGATGCAAGTCCCAGCTGTCGAAAGGAAGAGCTCCCACCACTACTAGGGCTCTATCAGAGTCATGGTAGCCGGGTGCCTGCTCAGACAGGCTGCGTTCAACCATGCTAACTGGAACAGAGGGGTCTACACAGTGAATTGGGAACGGCAAGGGGAGGCTGGTCCAGCATGCCAGCCTACACCTCGTGCCCTAGGACAGCGCTATCAGAAAGGACCTCTATAACTACTCAGGCCTGCGTACCTCAGTGCAACGAAGCACAAATATCTAGTGCTACCTAAAACATCACAGCCTACTAGTAAATAATTTGCCCTAAAGAAACTCTGTATAGAATCACTAAGTGATTGAGGTGGGAGAGGACCTCCAGAGGTCACCTTGTCCAGCCCCCTGCTCAAGCAGGGCCCCTACAGCAGGTTGCCCAGGACTGTGTTTGGACGACTCCTGAATATCTCCAAGGAGGGAGAGTCCACAACCTCCCTGAGCAACCTGTGCCAGTGATCGGTCACCCTCAGAGTGAAAAAGTGTTTCCTGATGTTCAGAGGGAACCGCCCGTGTGTCCGTTTGTGCCCATCACCTCTGGTCCCGTCACCAGGCACCGCTGGAAAGAGCCTGGCTGGGTCCTCTGTGCATCCTCCTTTCAGGCATTCGTATACGTTCGTAAGATCCGCACCCCCCCCCGCCCCGAGCCTTCTCTTCTCCAGCCTGGACAGCCCGAGGAACTGTGGTAAAACACGAGGCTGGTGACTCATCTAAGGCAGCGGGTGGGCTCCAGCAGGCGCCTACCTCCTCCCGGGGTTCAGCTCCCGTGCGTTCGTGCGCTCCCTGCCCAGCCCTGCCCTGCCCACGGGGGAAACGGTCCAGTCGCTGCTTCCCTGCCTGCCCGGGACCGGGTCACGCAGACCCCTCAGGACCGGAGAGCTGCCGGCCCCGTCACAGGCCCTCGAGAGCTCTGCGGCCGGCGGCGCTCCAGCCGGGGACTGGCGAGTACCGGCCACCCCCGCAGACGTGCCGTGCACCGGCAGGGCCGCCGTCTGGCCGCAGCATCGCTCGCCTCCCCGCTCAGGGGCGAGGAAACGGACGCCGCAGCGCTTCCTTACCCGATCCCGGCAGTCCCAGGCTCTCGCCGGGGCCGGGCAGGCAGCGCTCCGCGCTGCGGGCCGGGACCGGCAGCGACCGGACCGCGCAGCCTCGCGCCGCTGCCAGCAGCACCCCGGCCCGGCCCGGCCGGCTCCGCCGCCAGCGCGTCCCGTCCAGCAGCGCCGAGCCCGGATGCCCCCCGGCCCGAACTGCCCGTCCGGAGCCGCGGCTGACGGGGCGCGGGAGAGGAGAGCCGCCCCGCCCCGCTCCCCCGCGGCGGGAACCCGGCGCGCGCGCCCGCACCCCGCCTCACCCGCTGTCACGGCCCGGCCCCGGCCCCGCTCCCGCAGGACGCTCCCGGCGCGCCTCGAGCTACCGCCCATTGGCTCGCGCGGCCGTCACTCAGGCGGCAGCCCCGCCCCCCCCCCGCCGCCGCCGGGCACACGGAGCTGCTGACAGACCGGGTTTTACTGCGCGGCCGCTGCGGCCCCACCGCCCGCCGCCCCAAGGTCCGGGCACGGCCCTGGGCAGGCCCGGCCCGGCTCCCGCTCGGCCCGGGCGCTGCCTGCAGCCGCAGGCCCCGAGGTGCGGCAGTCCATCCCCACTCCTAGTCGGTTTTCAGGCCCTCGGCAATGAGGTTGAGCTCGTAGCACCAGGTCTCGTAGCGGTAGGCCACGCGGATCTGGGCCACGTTTGTCTTCCGGATATCGTTGCCTTGGGGCCCCTCTTCCTGGTAGTTTTCACCCAGAAACTTGGCTTTCTCCTGCCAGAGACAAGGGCGGCGGTACAGACCTCAGAAGCCCGTGCTGGCAGCGCCCGAGGGGAACGCCGGCTGCTGCCGGGCTCCCTCAAGGCCTTTCGCAGAAGCCCTGCCCTGAGCGCGCAGACAGAGCCTGCTGTCCTGCAGGCAGGGTCCGCCGCGGGCAGGGCCAGGCCCGCCCTCCCCAGAAGGGCACCCACCTCATGGGACAGGCCGCACTGCAGGACGCTGTTTCTGGCAATTTCACACATGTCACAGGTGCTGAGGTTGAAGACCTGGGCAGCAATGGCATACTCCTCCATCAGGGGCTCCTGCAGCCACAGCGTGTGTTAGAGGCCAGCAGCTTCTGCCGGCATCAGCCCGTGCTGCTGCAGGGGCTGTCCCAGAGATGGCCCAGCATGCTGGACCCTCTGCAAATGCTGCTGGCTTCCCTGAAAAACGAGGCCCATGCAGTCCCAGCCCCAGTGCTCAGACAGTAGGAGGTGATCAGCTCACGCTCTACCTTGGTGTAATGAAACTGCATGGGGTCATCTGTAGAAAGGGACACCATGAGGCCCTTCTGGTGGAAGTCAGGCAATGGATTCTTCGCATACTCCAGGAAGAGGCTGTTGTTGCTGAGTGGGGACATAGCAATGGGAATTTGGGCAAGGAAGTACAGATACTGCAACACCGGGCTCTGCAAAGATAAGCAGAGTTGCCAGGTTAGGGATAAAGTTGCTGCGCCCTCCACCTCTCCAGGGTCACTCCTCAGATCAGCCCAGCACCCCAGCCAGGAAATCTGGTGCACAGAGCTCAGGTGTGCAAGAAAAGAGAGGCAAGCTAGCAATCCTCCCGGGCTCACATGGAGCACAAGAGGCCAAGTGAGTTCAAACCTGTCTGATTTCAGAACTCAGCTGGCTCCAATGATAACAGACATATCCAGTCATAGGTCTGTGAGGCTGAACCCCTGAAATCTGAACACATTCCTCAGCTACATCCCCAAACATGCCTGGAGAAACCCAGAGACTCATGCAACATCTGCCTGAAGCCAGGCTGTCTGTGTCAGTCTAAAGCAGAGGCACAATTAACTGTCAGCTACAGTGGAGGCCAGCTGTGAACATGTTCTCCTCCTCTGCCATGCCTGGGCTGCTCTGTGGCAGACTCCTCCACTTACCTTCTTGAGGTTGAGACCATGGGAGATATTATCTGCTGTCATGAAGGCTGCAAGCAGATGCGTGATGGCCCCAGCTTCCCCACAGTGTGGACGGAAGAGGAATGTGTTCATACCACGCTGCCTAGGCACATGGAAGAAGGACTCAGAGCAGGCAAGCAGCAGGGTTAGGTGGCACGCGAAGCAAGATTCCCTGACTTCAGGTCCAGCTCTGCCCCTACCAGTGGGTCCCCAAGAATCCAGCTTGACCTAGGAGCGCATTACTTGTTCTCTTTTCTCCTCTGTGCACACAACAGATGCATCTCTGCAATCCCAAGGTTTTCACCCCAGTCCATCACACTCCCTACTGAGGAGTGTTTGGATTGCTCTGGGACACGAAGCTCCAAACTACACTGGTGGCAGAGCAAGGAGGGCCCCACTTCTTCCACACCAACCAGCAAAGAGCTGAGACAACTCATGAGGCAGCCCCCCTTCTGCCAGCCCGTCGCAGGTCCCTTAGCAGATCCTAGGCCTTACCTGCGTAGGTTGTTAAGCACCAAGATGTTGGCATACATATAGTATACATAGTAGGTGTAAGATGGGTTCTTCTCAGAAGTCCATTGCTCTGGCTTCGGACTTTTAGTGCAGAACATGTGTCCACTATGCTTGGATTCATCATCAACGCTGTCGAAGCCAGTGATCTGCTTGGCAAGGTAGCAAAAAAGCTGCATCTCAAAGCTCCCCACCTCATCGTGCCCAGGTAGGCTGGCTCACCCTGCCCCACTGCAGCTTGCCATAGCCCAGCTGTAGCTTGTACCCCTGCCCCACCCAAGAGCAGTCAGGGGCAAGGCTGCAGGCCTTGCAAACCCCCAAGCTCTATCAAGGGCTAGAACTAAAGCTCACACCAAACCACTTCTCCAGGAGGTGAGTGGGCAGCATTTCTCAGAGCCCCCCAGCAGCCAGCTCAGGGAGTCTGACCCACCCAGCGCTTCTGGACACAAAACCCCCTTTCCCAGAATGTGGCAGCAGGGCCAGAAGCCCACTGATGACATTTTCCACGTCAGGGCCAATACCCCATTTCTTCTGCACAAACAGGAATGTGAGTGCTCACCACACCCTGACAACATCATCAGGTGACACTCACGTGGCGTAGAAAGACACTCAGCTCTTTGTGGGCTTGAGGATTGACAGTTGCCTCAAACACAGGAACAAAGATATTTTCCAGCATCTTCCCAAAGTGTGGGATGAAATTCTTAGACCTGAACACATCACTGTGGACAGAGACAGGGATTAGCGGCTAGCAGAGGAACAACATGGGCCACTGTCCCCATAATCCCTTCAGGACAAAAAATGAGGTATAGTGCACTGTAAGGCACAGTGCTCTCTCAGACCCACAGCACGTACTAAATCCTGGGTACTTGGATCATCCACTTCATGTTGGGGGAATAGACCCGATGTTTGTTGAACCAGCTGGCTAGCTTGGGCCACTCCTCAGCTGATCGCCCATAGATTGAGAGGCGAGGCTCTGCGTGCTGGTACTTGGCATCCTCCAGATCAGAGCCAACCTCCTGCAAACCAGAACAGACAGTTACGTGGGGACCCTCCAGCCCCTGGGCACTGCAGCACCACAGCTTAACTGCTTTCTCCTCCCCTGTATTCTCACCTTGATGATGGTAGCAAAGTACTCGCCATCGATAGCGTTCTCCGTCTTCAGATAGAGGTCACGCAGCTCGCTGGCACCCACGGGGTTGTACTTGTCATTGAACTTGTCAAAGCGCTGAAATGTCTGCCGCCCCTGGAGTAGGGAGGATCAGGGGCAAACACTACACACGCACACACTGGGTCCAAGCATGCCAGCTGAGCAGGGACCAATCCAAACAACCCAAAATGGGAAAGGCAGGAGCTGCTACATCCTGCCACAAACACTAACATGCACAACGCGTCATGGGTACACAGGGAGGGGAAACGCCACGCCTACAGGGGTGGATGAGAGTGACACAAGAGTGGTCTTACAGTAAATGCCCTACCACTTACAGCATGGACATCCAGGGAATCCACTGTCAGGTCATAGGGGTGCAGACTGAGCTGCTGGAAAAGCTGTTTCAGGGTGAGCTGTTTGCCCTTGGCATCATAAACTACACGGTCAGCATCCATACAGTATGATTTCTTGATGAAACGCAGAAGATGCTTCTGGTTCATGCAGGCTGCAGCATGGATGTGTGTGTCCACCTGAGAAACCAGAGGGACAGCTATCTAGCTTCAAGTTGGGATGTTCGGGTACCATCACAGGAAGGCTAACAAACCCCTTAGAGGTGAGCCCAAGTTGCGTGAGGAGCACGGCTCAGCCCAGCAGATGAACACAATAGGCCTAGGCCAAGAGCAGCCCAGTCAGCACCGTCCCATTAGCAGGAACAATGTAGGTGCCACAGACCTTGACTCTAATATCCAGCTCTCAGGGAGGGGAAGGCACCAAGACGGCTCGTCTTCAGAGTCACTAGGGCTGTAAGCCTTGCCATTTACCTTCCGGCAGTTGTAGAAGTCCCGGTGGGGGTTGTTCTTCAGCTCTTTCATCTCATCCATCTCATTTAGCATTTCATGCACTTGGAACTTGGAGGAGAGGAACTTGAGGCGCCGATGAGCGTAGGTCTTACTAGTGAAAGTGAAGGGCAGAACAGTGACTGGGCTCCTTACGCCTCAACACAGGGGCATGGCCCGTCAAACACAGGGATGCAGCTTTCACCTGAGGTGGAGGAGCTCATGCTGGCCTGGCCTGCTTCCCTAAGGTATTCCTCCTGGCTCTCTTACAGAGCTTCGAAGGAAGGTCTGGCCAGGTGTGAGCATACCTGCAGGGCATGTCTCCAGTCCCTGAATGCTGACTTTGCTCAAGACCCCAGTCAAGACAGCTGACAAGGGCCAAGGACACTTTGGTAGCCAGCAGGCTGCAGGTATGTCATCAGCGGATTCCTCCCTCCTCCCAGGGAGAGGAGGGGGCAACCCTGGCTCTGCCCTGACCTCCCTCTGCCTGCTGAGGCAGGACCTGTTCAGCTGCACCCAGCAGTACTGGGTTGTGCACTTACACAGGCCCCTGTGCAATGAGGGCCAAGAGGAAGTTCATGTCATCAACGAAGTGCTCGAGGCTGGGGTAGGGCAGGTCCTTTGGCTCATTTCTGCCAACCGCTGCCTTGTCTCCATAGACGTAAACTACCCCATCCTTCATCTGGACGTGGTATCCCAGGTTCTCGGCGAGACTCTCAGTTTCAAAGGGATCCTGTCCGTCCTTCACTGGCGGGGTGAACACTGGACCAAAAGGAGAATACCATGAGGCACAGGCTGCCAGCCAAAACCCCACAAGCCTGCCATGCTCCTCCACCCCAGGCAGAGGGCAGGGACAGCCCCACCACTATGACACTGAAGAGGAGGTCTGGGCAAGCAACTCCCCTGTGGAGAACTTCTGCAACCCTTTTCTGACCCCTGCCCACCCGATGCTGAAGCCAGCAAGGAAAACCCGTCAGGTGCCTAGATGTACCTGGGCCAGTGTCACTTGCCCTCCAGACCTCGCCTTCGATAGCACGCAGGTACTGAGATGGGGTCCGGGGGAACCTCTGCACAGACTGCTGCATGTATTTCTCCCGGATGCACAGGGCACGGTACAGGCCTTTGCAGACAACTTCAAAATCTTCAACTGTCACCTGCAAGACGGCTGTTGCTGAACGCAACCACACAACTGGAACCTAGCTGCCTGAGAGATACCCTGGTGCACCAAGACGTGCAGAGGACAATTTTGTTCACAGCAAGATACATACCTTGTCATCCCCTCCCTCCCACTGCTCTGCCTGAGCAGGGCAAAGAACGGATGATAGGCAAAGTCCTGGACGTGGCAAAGGGAAGTTCCTCATGCCACAACCAATGAATTCCAGCTGTCATCCCCTCTTACATTCCACGTTGCAAACTGTAGTTGGCACCGAAATGGAAGCCAGGCCAGGGCAAAACACTAAAAGCTATTTTTGGAGCCCAGGCTGAAACTGAAGCAGGACCAACAACATACACTGACCCAATGTGTCAAGAATTTTTGATTTACTGCACAGACAAGTGTTTTGGGCAGTCAAGAGAGTTCAGACTAGAGCAGCATGGGAGAATACCGTGCAGCACTTGCAGCTAGCTACAGTCATGGCAGAAGGAATGTGCCTGTGCATGGAGGGACTTTCAGCTTCCCCTAATTGCTCCTCTGCTATGCAACTCCAAGCTGAGCAACCTGCCAGCAGTAAGTATCTCAGAAGCAGCACAAATGTAATAGGAGGCTGTGGCGGAGGAGGAGGAGGAATTAGCACAGGATGTGATAGCAGTCCTGGTCAACTGGCTCTAGGTGACCCTGCTCGAGCAGCGGGGTTGGACCAGATGACCGCCAGAGGCCCCTGCCAACCTCAGCCATTCCGGGATTCTGTGACGTGCATAAATCTCAGGCAGATATAGCTGTGTGCAAGCTGGAGCAGGCTGCAACAGAATGAGCATAGCCCACTGCCATGCCCTCTCCTCTGTCCTGTCCAGAGAACCCCATGGGAAGCATGCAGCACCCCACAGACTTCTGCTAAGGAATTCAGCTCCGGATCCTCCAGGGATGCAGCAGGGCACCATCAGATGCTCATGAGACACAGACTGAGCCGGAAGACACAGACTATCCCCGCTGCACCTGGTACAGACTCCTGTCATGCTGGGCACTACTGAGGGACAGGCAGGGACTAGATGAGGTGGCAGTCAGCATGGGGAAGGGTATAGCTATGCAAGTACGTACCCCAGAGGCATAATCCCCTGTGATCTGTACCCGCTGGAAGTCAGGCACAGTCTGGTACAGGGGGGAGGTAGAGATGACCTCGTCTATAGTGGACAGTCTGGTTATAGACTTGTGAGCCACAGGGACTGCCAATGCAATTGTCTTCAGGCGGAGCAGGCGCTTCTTCCTGCCAGGGAGGAAAGCCTCAGGGAAACAGCCCCGACTCCATGGCCACATGCAGTTGCAGGGTCAGGGGCACTTATCGCAGCCATGTTCCAACTGTGCACAACACGAATCATCTCACTGGTGCTTTCTGAGCACCTTAAACAGACACTGCCAAGAGTAGAGGCCACAGCACACAAAGTAGCCACAGACTTTCAAGTACGGTCTTTGGAAGTCACACCTTTCCAGAGAAAGGTCTCCAAGTCTCCCTCTCCAACAGCTCTGTGGCCATTGCCGTGCTGACACCCAGCAAACAGGGCAAGGGTGTCTTTCTGTCCAACAGTGGGAACAGTTGGAGAGGAAACCCTGAAGTACCTGACAGATGCCCTGGGATTACCAAGGATTTATCCCATGGGTGTGGTGAGCTGTTTTCACAGGCCTTGATTTGTGTTCCCCCTGCTTTCTTCCAGCTCTGGCTGGGGATGTGCAGACAACGCTCCTCTCCTTTCCCCAGCTGCCCTGGTTGTTGCTCACCGCTTTTCTGCTGTGGCAGAGCTCTCCTGAAGCATCATGTGCACTCTCATTTCCTGGCGTGAGATGGGGCAGATATCTTCCACGTCAAAAGGAGAGATCTCTTGCCTGATCTGCTCATCTTTCACCTCAGAGGCAAAGACCTTCTCTGCGAAGGAGCGCATTGCCTCATCCATCTCTGCAAGGAGAAGGAGCAGAGTGCAGGGTCACACAGGCATCTGGTTCCCAGCCGCCCTAACAGGCAGGCGCCCCTTGCAGTCAGCTTAATGCTCAGCTGTCATTTCCTTACGACACCTACACCTCCATGCTGCCTGGAAGACCCTGAGCAACCTCCGAAATTTGCAACAAGCTTACAGAGCCTAGGCCACACACAGTGGGCTGGAGACATACCCAGACACCCCCAGTACACAAGAAAAGGCAAATACAACCCACAGTCCAAGAGTAGCGCAAAAGGGCGCAGAAAGAAGCAAGTCCTTGGGAAGGGCACTTATGAGAGCATGCACTGGGGGGAAGAGGGGAAGACTGGCAGAGCCCTTACAGCTCTAGGAAGCCCAAGACCCACTTGCTCCACAAGGCTTCCAGTCAGGATGAAGACAGAGGTATAGATGGAGATTGCCAGAGCTGGCAGCCCAAGCACTCAGTTCCCACCATCACAGTGCAGCTGAAGAGCTCCTAGCTAGGGAACCATCGTGTGGACTAGACCCCTCTCAGCCCATCATGTGCAGCACGCTGCAAAGGTGCCAGCTAATATGGCCCTACAAAAGTCACCATTGACACAAGGTTGGCTGAAGCTTTATGAAGTAGGAGAAAGAAGGTTAGAAGCCCTTCCACTGCCCACAAAATACCATAAAACAAGAACCCAAGGGCTCTTTTGGCAACATCTCCCAGAAGCACACATTTGCATAGCAGCATGTGGACACTAATCGAGTAGGTTTTGCTGTCAGTTGGCAGCTCAGCATGAAGCATAGTGAGGATCGATGCTGAAAGATGGGCCACACCACTGACATGTCAGACAGGACACGGTCAGCAGATGAGGACCAAAGCAGAAAGGACTGACATGCATGGCAGAAGTGTGCCAGACCTACAAGAGATTTTCAGTAATGAACCTAGCCATTTTTTTCCCCCACAGGGTGCTGGGGGGGGGTCAAAAGAGCTTATCCCTGTAGCCCTGAATTTGCAGTTCCAAGGTCCTAGCTGTGGGTTAGTGGGGGGGCATAACAGGGACTTCCTTTCCCTGCTGTTATATGGTAAGGCAAAAGGGCTTGTGCTGAGCTACAAACACATGGGAAAATTCTAGCACTAGGCCCATTTCTCAGCAGTGCAATATCACAAAAACAGGATTTCGGTAACAAAAGTTGCTTGCTGTTGTAAAGCTGCTGTATCATCAATGGGCCCCAACGTGCTTCTTAGAAGAAAAAATGCAGCTTTTTGCACTGTCCCATTATTGCTCACTGTTAGGGACTCTGGGATGACAGGTGTCTCAGCAAGAAATGTTTTCTGCTGACACTTAAGGCCTCAGCAAATATGAAGTAGGAAGAAGAGGGCACGGGCACCATACTGTGGACTTCAACTTGAATAAAGGAGATGAAGCATTGGATCTCTCCCCTCATGGATCAAATCCACTAGGAGCAGGATGCATTCAAAAGAAGTTACTTTAGGCTGGATCCCTGTTAAAAAAAAAAAAAAAAGAAAAAAACAGACCCAAAAAAACCAACAAAGGTGTGAATAGATGCAATGGAAATTGCAAAATGTTTCACTTCCTGCCACAGAGGATAGAACTCCACTAAAAAAAGTTTATCTCCTAAGCAGGAGCTCAGGCGTGCTAGAACAATATTTAACAAATAGCAGCTTCATATATCAAAGGACCAAAAAGCTGGAACCATTCCATGAAACAGTGAGGGGCACAGCTGGCACTGCTGAAAAATAGCATCTTCTCAAACTGCTGAATGATCACCATGATCATGTAACTGCTGTTTGTTTCCAATGATCATATCTAGGCAGTAACAC
Source organism: Gymnogyps californianus (assembly GCF_018139145.2). Lineage (NCBI taxonomy): Eukaryota > Metazoa > Chordata > Aves > Accipitriformes > Cathartidae > Gymnogyps > Gymnogyps californianus. The sequence continues at coordinate 274,204 of NC_059497.1, read as the reverse complement.
AGCAGAGCATATAAAAAGCCTAGTAATACTCACCTTTGTCTTCTGCTGTTTGAGATAAAACAGAAACAAAATAAAAACAGATGTGATCAGCCCTTCAAAATCTAAGCCTTTTTGCCTAATCATCACGTCAGTGATTAAAAAGGTATTAGTAAAGTACAAGTTTAGCCAAAGCCTTCCACTTACAAAAGAAAGAACAGTACTTGTCGCTTTGTGCAATATAAAGATATAAGTTCAGTGTTGACTGTTCCACAATACAGCCTCGGTGGTGCGCACATAAATGAACCACATTGCAGATGCCATCCAACCTGAGGCTCTTTGGCAGAGCTTCTGCCTTACAGCAGTCTACGGGTTTCCCTGCAGCTGTCCAAGGTGAACAGTGTTTTCTAGAACCTAGATCACCTCAGTCAACACTACAAGCAACTAACAGACACCTAGTCATCTAATAAGACTGAGCTGTCTTGGAAGGTCTCTCCCTACACCTGTGTCCAGGCACAGGGATGCAGAAGAGCATAGGAACAAATTAAGAGGGCAGAACAGCATTCTCCTGCCTGCACAAGAAAGTGAATATTTAGTGACTCAGAGCACCGGGGCTGCTTTGCTATTTTTTGTCCGTGACTCGCCATCCTTTGTGAAGATCAGGATGGATGGTCATTTCAGAGACGGTAAGTTTCATCCTCCTGCCGCCTGTGGTCACACCTCCACTTATTCACTAACAGGATCAGACAGCTGAGACACTGCAGTTCCACTGATCTTCACTCCTGGTCACACAGTGTGGCATCAACATTTTGGGGGTGCAACTCATGCCCTTTCCATCTGACCCAGAAAATTCAGACTGGAGCTCTGGCATCACAAGTCACTAGCTGCTGACCTCCCGAAGTCCAGCCTGCCAAACATACTCTCCCGGCATTTGAACTCCATGTATTCATTTGCAAACTAAGCATCCCAGAAATGCCTAGGTTTGACCTTTCATCTCTTTAGCGGATGAAAATTACACTCATGAAGGTCAACAAACTCCTACTGATGTTGCAGGGCCAGGCTTTAATACTAGCTTCACGTACTAGGACAGTGTCTATCACACCACACAGCACTGCAATTCTAAACGTGCTCGTACCAGCTCGTTTGGTGCCCATGTTCTTCAGGGCTCTGTAATGGCAGTCACATGTCCCTCTGTACTGTTCTGCAAAGCCCAGCTGGCCCTACTCCTGCTGCCCAGCTTGTGTTCCCCATCCCCTCAGGACTGCAGCACCCCACATCTTCTGAGCTTAGCCAGGTTGACCAGAGACTCCTGAAATCCCTCTGACCCCTTCCACAGTGATTTAATGGTATCATTACAGGATACATTTACAGGATACTTTACGCTGCAGGAGGGACAGTATTTTTCTTCAGTACGAGCAGAGCAAGATTTAAACAATAACGCTATTTCTTTGCCTCACTATCCAAAAATGTCTCCAAGCAGGAAGAAAAATGCTCAAAGCCCCCAGCAAGGTCCCCTGGACTGCAAAGATACCACACCATCAAAATCTCAGAGGCTGCAGGCTAACAAGCCTGCCCTGTGGCTCCTTGTCTCACTACTTGCTTTCAGACCTACCTGAAATTCTCACCCGTGACATCTTTGCAGCAAGTTTGCAGAGCCTCAAGTAACACCCTACTGTAACAGGGCACAAGTAGCTGACTGACTGCACAACAGCCTAATACTAATTTTAATGCTTTCCCTTCTCTGTAATCAGACTCTCCCACTCTAAAAGGAGAACGGAGGTCAAGTATAAAACTATTTAAAGTGCAACCACAAACACTTGCACTGAAACAGGTGAAACCAGGGCTCAAATTTAACTTTTTTTTTTTTTTTTTTAGTTAGGCTTTCATTCTACATTTAGTAGAGTTTCACCTGTTGTCTGGCCAGATTGCTACTTCCCAAGACAGTTGCACCTTTCTAAAGTGGACTGTGGAAGTCAGTCTTTCAAGAGAGAATAAAACTGATGTCTCCTGTGCTGAACCAATGGTTTAAAAGAAATCCCTAAGGCACAGGGCTGATGTTTTCATCTGAACAGGAGCTATGGATAGGTACAAATGATGTGCTCTCACCAACCAGTGCGCTATTCAGAGAAGATTTTTCCTGAGAGAGGAGTCTACCTGAAAGACTGAATTTTAGCAACAGGACTTGCACAGGTGTTCTCGCATCTTCCCAGCTGAATCAAACAAACAAACAGAAAGTACAAGGAGCTATATTTTGTTCCTGAGCTTGTATCATAACAGTAAGGTGATATTCAGTTCTGTATCTGGTGAGCCATAACCAAGGCATATCTTACAGAGACCAGCACTTAGTACAATCCAAGGTGTGGCAAGAAACTCCTCCCTTAAGCTACACACGGTGGCTTGGATCTGGCAGAGCAGGGTATCAGTTTGGGAAGTACCTCTCGGCTTGTTTTAAGTAGATTCTTTCTAGCATACAGGCATTGAGGGCTGTACTCGGTCCTTTAGGATCTCCTCAAACTTACTTCAGATCTCTCACATGAAGTTCGAAAACAGCTCCTGTCTGAAGAAAATGGCCAGAATTTGTAGTGCCCTGCATGTTGCCAGGGTAACTCTGAGCTTCTGACTCAGCTTCCTGGTGGGAAGCGGTAAGCCTAAACAGGTCAGAAGGATACAATAGTTTTGATTTGAAACAGAGCCTTTTCCTGTTAGTTTATACCTCACTTCTTGATGGAGTTGAAAAACTGCACTGAAATCAGGACAAGTCAAGCAAAGCATTCAGCCTATAGTCAGCACAGTCTTGCTGCTGATTTAAAAGGTGACTTTGGTCACAAACATTGAAAGGAACAGAAAAACTAGCACCCCTGGAAAAGACAACATTGTTTGGAATTATGCATGCATGTAAGGGCTTCCTGTGCTACTTTTTGTAGGAACAGCTATGGAAAGGCCTTGTCCCAGAAGAAGGCTGGAATAAGTGAAAGAGTTATTTGCGTAAGATACAGAGCTAGAAATAACAAGTTGTAGATTTTGTCCACAGGTGTACAGGAAGCTTGTGGCACAACTAGTCAGTGAAGTTAGATGAGCTGAGACCTGGCGCAGCATCTCCAGCTGAGATAATTTCCAGAGCATCCAGCAACTCTCTCTGAAAGATCACTATTTGATGTGCACAACTTCAAAACATGCTGGGTTACAATTAAGAAATTTTCCAGAATTCAGGAAGGTTTAGCCCCACGTCCCAGGTATTCCTCAAGAATATAAATTGATTTCTCCCCTGCAACATGCAGAGGTGCAGCCAACAGGGCAAAGCTGGGATGCTGTTACAGTCTTGATCTCTAATACCTGGTCTCCTCTCATGCTGACAGCAGTCTTCAGTTTCTGAATCATTCTTGTTCTTACTCATTCCCCAGTTTGTGAGTCTCCACACCAGATTATTGTTTAACTATTTCATTTAAGGTCAATAAAAACTGGCTCCTGCTTGTTTGCTCTCCCACAGGGACTATATCTGCCCCTAACCTTTCTGGATATATCAAGATCTTGGGATTCACATCTGAAACCAAAAATAACCTTTAGGGTGCAGAGGTCATCTTCCTCAAGAGGTCTCTTGATCCCCTAGCTTTTTAAATCACAGGGACAACTTAGTTGGGTTCATGGTAGAAATACGAGTAAAGCTTGGGTATGCTGTGCTAAAGTTAGATCTACAGCCTCTTTAAACTGAAGTACTGAATACAAGCCATCTTCCCCCTCTTTTTCAGCTGGAAAGTGAGTGATTCACACCCAGAAGCTTCAGAGTGGCTCTAAAACCCCACACTTTTGTCTCTGAGCTGCCTTCATTCCACCTAGGTCTAGTCAAAGGAAAAGGGCCAAACATGCCAGAAATTTGGCATCTTCGGGTATTTAGCAGGATCTTCCTCTAGTTGGCCTAGCAGAGCAGCCATATCACAGGGGTAGCTGTCCAAATAGAAGCCTCGGGGCAAGTTTTGCTAGGAAATGGTTTCAATTCCTGAAAAAGGAAGTATTAACAGAGAAGGGGTAATGTGGAAACTCACAAGGGCACTCCTTGATGTGCTGTGCCTTTGACCAACAGCACCTTGCACTAAGAAGAGCCTCAGCAAGTTCTTCTCTCCCCACATTGCTCTTAGTCATTCCCTACAGATTCCTCTACAGCTGTTTAAATCAGCCTCTGTTCCAGTATGCAACAAAAGTCAGTAAGTCCTTACGGTGGAACAGATTGTTACAGATAACAATCATATTGGAGGAAAGCCTTCCTAATAAGCCAAGAAAACCCTTGCTTTTAAGCACCCATCTGTACTTATATTCTGAATCTCTCCTTTTGGAACAGGCAGCGACTACTGCAGCTACACAGCGTAAGGAGTTTTATACCCCTGTTACTAGGAGTCCATTCTTAAGTTCCATGCACAGAAAAAAGACTGGACTCTGGGTTCCAGAGGCCTGACACAATGTCTTAGGAGAAACACACTTAAAGCACACTCACTGTGTGGTCCAACACAATTTGCCTTATTGCAGGAGGAAAGCCAACAGAGAAGTATTTTAGAAGACTGAATTAAGCAACTTAAAAGCCTAACAGAGAGCACGATTCGGACACAGCAATAACTTTATAGCTGATTTCACTCTTAAAACACCAAGTAAGGAAATTTCCCCTCCCCCTTTTTTTGCCTTAGCAAGCATCCTTTCCAAGGGCAAAGTCAGCACAGATATTATGAGGGACCCCACTGCAAATATAGAGACTCAACACTAACGCAAGATGCATGACATGGCACAGATTGGTGAAGTCATTAAAATTGGACTCTGGAACAAGCCTATGGTACATCTCAAAGCCATTCTCACTGCTTTTTCATGCTATAGTGAACATATATGATACAGCTGTTCATGCCACATTACAGAATTGACAATTTGAGTAAATCTAGATCCCATAGAGAAAGCAGATAGCATTGTGATAAGCTTTCTGTAAGCCAGTTGTGGATCCCATGCCCAGATCACTACCACAAAAGAAACAACCAAAGAATTCAAAGTTTATTCTTTAAAAAAGTTATTTAAGAAGCAAAATAATTTACTTCAAACCAAAAGAGATGCATTATTGAAAGCAAATAATTATACAAAGTAACAACAAATTAGCCCTTGGATAAAAAGTCCAGATCCCAACAGTTCCCTACCATCCTGGAGGTTATACACAAACCATCGCTCAAGGCTTGGGGAGTAAAGGAGGACCACATATAGGATCAGAATGTAATTCAAACTGCCACTATTCTCCTTCCCCCCATAGGCCTGAAGTTGCTTGAAATCCAATTCTACGTCACTGAACTGTACTAAAAATTATGATGGCTTAAGCGTCATGGTTACTATCCAAAGTCCTACTGATGACAACAAGAACTAAATTTGAGCACTGTTGTTTGAACAAGACCATGGAGTGGGGACACTAACAGTAACAAGCCACAGAGCCATACTATCTCATTAGACAGCTGTTCTCAGTCCATAACAGAAATATTTCTTTCAGTTATTGGCACTTGTAATTTTTGAAGAAGAGCTTTACCCTTTTTTTATATTTTACCTCAAAGTTGTTTATGCCAGTTCTTCCCAGTCAGGATAGTAAAGTTAGCTTGGTACCAACACGGTGTTGTGCTGTTAGTTCTAAATAACAACATTTGGACTAAATCTACAAAACCACCTTTTCCAGGGACCTGTCTTGTGCAAAACTTCTGTGCTTATCTTCTAAATAATTTTCCCAAAAGTTCTTGGGGTTTTGTCCTTCCACAGTTCTCTCTCAGTTGCCACCAAAATTAGGGTTCTTTTGTATAGACAGCTGGAAATAAAGTACAACCATTTACTTCATACTCATGACTAGTACAACACCCTGATTTAGTTTCAAGTCTAGCGAGGGGTACTATAATAATGCAGATGGGAGTACCACCTGCGTAGGTCAGCCCCGCAGCATCCTAAGAGCTGATGCATCCCCCTCTAAGGTTCCAAAGGTGAAATACATACTGACCTATCCTTACCAGGTCTTCTTCTCCTTTAAGATTTTATATAACCCAAGAGAAAGGGAACACCAAAGAGAAAGTAGATGCATTTGCCAGTTCCCATACAATTCTGAGAATTCACAACTTTTGGAGTTACAGCTAGTACATTTTTAATGACAACTAGAACATGCCATGCAATATAGAGTTATTACGATGAACCTCCATCCAAAAGAAATAGTTTTCCATACTTGACCACACAACCTTCAAACATCAAATGCCAGCTGCAAAAGGTTTCCCATGGCCACAGGCTGCAGACAGTCATGCTCTGAACTCTGCAATCCTGCTTGCCGGGAAAGAAAACCCTAGTTTCCCAAATAATCAGAAAACACACATGGACCTGGATGACAAGATCTCACCATTCAAACATACTGCAAACTGCACACTGCTGTCTTTCCAAAATGCTGAGTCTATGTGACCAGATGTGTATCCCAAAGGCTATAATTTTCCACGTGTAATTTTATTAAGAGGACGAGTGTGTCACACATCTCTTTAGAACCGGACAGTCATCTCCTGCCACAGTGCTCAAAGAATGCTTTCACAAATAACTTCTCTTCTTGCACCAAATAAAAGAAAAACACTGCTTGCTGACTACAGACGTGACAGCTTGCAGTGATGGCAATTCTGCCACATTTAACTTGCAGGCATGAGATCATCTTCAAACGAACTCAACTTGAGTCATAGCCAATGCTATCCATAATGCTGCCCACCACTGTGTATGTTGCTGGAAAATAATGTTTTATGTAAAAACATTGTGGTTTTAATTCTTATCACTGTCACACCAGTCAAGGGTAAAATAAATTGCAGAAAGTACTTACAAGGATTATCACAGATAAAGAAAACGTGATGCAGATTGATCCTCTTCATTCCAAGAGGAGAATCAAGAATGCAAGTAGTGAAGAAAGCAATATTAAAACGAACAATTTCTTCTCTCAGTATTTACTGATTTCTAATTTACATTTGAAATTGAGAACTCCAAATTAAGATGTATGAATCTGACACCAACAAACTGAAATTAAGCCTCTTGCAATTTCTCTGCTCACACTGGTTCGGCAGACTGACTGAACGCTCCCTCTGTTGGCTGAAGACTCATTACTCTTCCATTAGATAGTAACTGGGAATTCAGCTTTGCTGTGGGATACACTGTCTGACCACACAGAACAGAATCCAGTATCAGCAGCACAAGAACTAGGGAAGGACACAGTATTCCGAGGAACACTGGTAGGTTTTGCAACAGTGACCACACTTGGACATCCCAGTTATATGAGGTGACAAGGTTTTGTTCTAGGAAGAACTCACACAGCTTATACAGTAATTCTCTTGTACTTTGAGGCTGTTAGAACAAGCCCAGAATTCCCATCAGTACATCATACACCTTCTGCGTAGTCATCACTGAACTCACTTCCTTCCTCATTTTGCAAGGATGCTGCAATCAGAAGCCAGCTCTGTTTTCTGTTATAGCTCATTGCCTTCTCCCCTCAGTCTGGACATACTAAGTCCGTGACAACCACCGCACCAAATACAGCCAACCTGAAGTCCCACGCTCCTTCCCTGACAAGGAGACTCTCCAACTACATTTTACAGAGCGACGTTTTGAAGAGACTATGTTTACAGTCTGGTGGTAAGAAAATAATTCGGAATAAAATAATTTGCAAGTTATAGACAGAGCTGAATAACAGCTGTCCAAACTAACTAACCTCCAGTTACTACATTAACTATTGAGAAGCTGCCTATAAATGTTGGCAGTTAATGTTAAAAATGAACAGCTGACTTATTTGGTCCAACTTGGAAGAGATCTGAATGCTGCAGAAAAACAATATAAACAGTTCCACCTACAAAGAAAGTAAAAAACAGATGCAGTATGTCCCCCTCCCTAGTTCAAGAGTCTTACAAGTGCCTGCTGGATCTTCCAGCCTACAAATTCCTGTTTTAGTATTCTGTCAGGCAAAGAGATCACCCATACCAGACTTGCCTGCTTAAGACAACGAGCTCCCAAGAAATTCCAGTCCTTGGGGTTTTCCTCAACCCAAGGGAACAGGGGACAACTTCAAATCTTCTTAGCAAACAGGCACTTAAGTTAGGAAAGGTATCTCCTTTTTATTACAGAAAATGAAGAATCAGGTAAGTGGTACTCCTGGCACAAAGGAGACGTTGCAAATATGCTGTATGGGTGCACAGAGAGCAGATACCAATCTGATACGTGACAGGAGCATTCATGGTGGCAAAACCATTTCTGACATTACCTGCCAAGCAATGATTAGTGCCACTTCTCTGACAGCACTGCAAATCAGAATCCAACAGAAAGGGGACAAAAATCACTTCTAGCTTTTACTCTAGAGGTAAAGTGTCATCTTTTTCACAGCATTTAGTCTCTATAGTTCACTTTTCTTGTGACTGGTTTTCTTCTTGAACAAACCCAGATAACACAGTGAGAAAAGAATCCCAGTACATCAAGAGATGTGACTGCTCCATTAGCTGAGCAAGGAGGTAGACGCCATAGATGTTCTCTTCAGATGGAGCACAGAAAAGGACCTTGTGCTAATTAACTGGTACCAAGATTCTCATCACTGGCACCAAAATACTGCAGGGCATCAGCATGAGACACAATACAGTAGCATCGAGACTCGTCCAGCAGCTACATCTGAACCACGTATTCTTGGCATCTGGAACAGAAAGGCATCTCTAATTAGCTGCTGTCCAACTTTGTGATGGATGTGTAGAGCAACAGCGTAGTACAAGCCCTGAACTGGTCTACCTGTTTTTACAGTGATGAGCAACATGTTTTAGGTAACTGCTGAAAAGAATTTCACTCAGTTGGGGAACTCACAAATTTCATTACTCGCATTATTTTATTTGGTTAATCTTCGAACGTTGCATATGCCAGAGGAACACAGCTCAAGATAAGCTGTGCAGAAGTCAATCAATCATCAGCAAATGGCAACTGCAGAATTGTGCACACTTCTCTTTCTAGTTCAGCTGTTTCTTGTGTACAAGACAGAAATTATGCATTCTCCAAATAGCCAAAATGGTTTCCCAAAGGAAGGAGACACTGACAAGAACGATACAGAAAATCACACAATTATCAGTTCAGTGGAAGTACACAGGCTACAGCGAAAAGGTTGCTGTGAGTAGAATTTCCTTTTCTTAAGTTTTGCTATCTACTTAAAGGGGGAAAAAAAAATTGGAGAAGTAATTAATTGTAGGATCTAAATCTCTGAGTATCAATGGGTTGTATAATAGGGAAAAAACCCAACTATAACTAGTATTTCTAAGCCATGCTTATCGACAACTGAAAGCCATACAGACAAGAAGCCAATGAAAAACTTAAATTACAGCTCACCTTATCACATCACAATGCAAGACAATCCCATACAGCCTTGATTCCCATCTTCATTGCTGTTGAGCTTTTTCATCCGGTACTGCCGGATCTCTCTCACCAGTGTGTAAAAAGCATCTTCCACACCCTGAATGCAAATGATCCAGGTAAAGTATTTTCTTTCCTGAAGCTTTTGAGATCACTGTTCTTTCCATCACAGAATCCCGTAACATATTCAAAAGACATACTTCTACAGGAAGAGTAGTAGCCAACTTATCCCATAGGTCATAAGAGGAAGAAACTAGCACTTATGTCCAGAACTCTCCACTTACACTCTTAACTCTTCCTCCGAGGCAAACATCCAGGGTAACAGCCATTAAAAGAAACAAGGCAAATTGTAACTGTAGAGAGGTCCCATGCAGGAAACGAGCTACTTCTTGACTAGTCACCTCCATTTTAGAATTCTTAGAATTTTCTGGCTACTGCTTAATAATTGCACCACACTGATGTAGGTACAACACAGGCTGACTGGGCAGAGCCACATATTCAATGCAACTCTGAAGAAGTCTATTAGTCCAGTCTGGGGAATTCTTTCTGTAAACATAATCTTATAATTGGCCTTCATTAAGAAGGCAAGGAAACAGAACAGGTCTGGGATGACTAACTGCACAGTCTGACCACTTCTCGGCAAGAGCAGATGAAGCTCTCTTCTTCTTACGAACATGACCCACTTGAAAGAAAGTCAATACAAGTCTGAAGCGATTCGTGTACTGGCCTAGCCCAGTGATAAAAACAGAACTCTTTCAAGCTAAGAGTGAGTGGGGAAATCAACAGCTAAAAATTGCAAAATGGATTAAAAAATGCTTACTCCTGTAGATAAGAAAAAAAGTACATGGGAAAATGTTAGACCATTCTGCATTTAGCATACAGGAAGAAGTCAGACCAAAAACGGAAGCATCTTACCTGTCTTGTTTTAGCAGATGTCTCTATGAAGGGGATTCCATAGCTTTTTGCTAATTCTTGAGCCTGTTTTGTGTCTACTGTTCTGGTGGGCAAATCACACTTATTTCCAACTAGCACCATTGGCACATCATCTGAATCTTTCACTCTCTTGATCTGTTCTCTTTAAAAAAGACAAATTAAAAAAAGTTAGGAACTATTTTCTAAATATAAAAGCTGTTTTAGTTCAGTATTCAAACAACCTTGTGCTACAAAAATATATATTAAAGCTGGACAGGCCCTCAGGGGTTCTAACCTACAGCAGCATGTCTAATAACTTCGTACACTCCCATCTCCTAGTCCATGTATAACTCCACTCTTCTTATCCATTTTCTTAGAGATTGTGTTCTGTATGCTCTAAATGTCATTTGATTAACACAACCACCCAGCTAACTGCCCCACTCTCAACCGACTAATAACGCATTGACACAGAACGCAGATAAGCTTGAAAAACTTTCTGAAAGAAGTGGGGGATTTAATATTTGTCTATTATTTAGTTTTCACTGGGTCCAATAGCAAATGGGTCTGATGCCTTTTCCAGTCTTCCCTCCCTGTGGTAAAGACCCAGATCATACCTGTAGAGGTTAATATCGGCAAACGATTTACTGTTGTTAATGGCAAAAACACAGAGGAATCCTTCCCCGGTTCTCATGTACTGATCGCGCATGGCACTGTACTCTTCCTGTCCCGCAGTGTCCAGAATGTCTAACAAGCACGTCTCTCCATCGATAACAACCTGCTTTCTATACGAATCCTGCAAAATACACAAGCGAATTTTAGATTAGAGAAAAACATCGTACTACTTCTTTCCACCTTAAGCATTATTAAGGAAAAATAAAAATAATAATAAAGAAGAAGAGTATGATTCAGAGGACCTTTTCTAGCCCCCCCAATGAAAAAACACCAGTATCTAAAACTATCAGCATTTAAAACGTTACTTTAAGCCCCCCCAACCCTTCTTACAAAAAAGAAAAATCCCGTTCTTTGTAAGAAATTCCTCAACCGGTAGGCAGAAAAACAATATTGTAAGTACCATCACTACAACGTCACGACTAGAATCTACAATCCACGTAGGTCGGTAGCGACTTTTCTGCTGCCGTTGTTGGCTGCCTACACGCTGCTTCAGACAGCACCGAGCAGAACAGGCAAGGAACGGCTGGAAGGCTTCTCCCAGAATTTCTTATCCCGCGCGCTCCGACCTCACAGCTGGCCTCTTAAGCAAAAAGGTCAGCAGCCGCCTCCCGCCTCGGTCCACGCAAAGCTCCGCGCCCGCGATCGTCCCCACCGGCGGCACCGCACCTCCCGCCGCCGGCTCGGCCGTGACGGCGCCGGCTCACCTCGATGGTGGGGTCGTACTCGTCCACGAAGTGGTTCTGGATGAGCTGGATGGTCAGCGCGCTCTTGCCGACGCCGCCGGCTCCCACCACCACCAGCTTGTACTCGGTCATCGCCCTCCCGGCGGCCTCGGGCGGAGCGCGGCGCAGCCCGCCGCCGCCAGCCCCTCCCGCCGCTCCCGCGAACGCGGAACACCCTTCCCACAGCCTTCCGGCTTCCGGCCCCGGCACGGCGTCATCACCCGCCGCCGGAAGAGGCTCGCTGCGCCTCCGCCGCTTCCGGACACGTGACGCCGCCGAGAGCGGCGCCCCCAGGGGAAGGAAGACGCGGGCCAGGAGGGGGGCTTTTTTCAAAATCAGTAAAACTTTATTCTATTTCCATTCTTTGCCATTAACAGAAAAAATTGGAGAAAGCAATGTTTGTTTTACAAAGATAATGCATCTCCCAGAGAAGAAAACCCTAAATTGAGAATAGAGGTAACATGAAAAAAAACAAACAAACAAAAAAAAAAAAACACAGTACTGCCCTCTATTCAAAGAAAGTAACTCCTGATCTTTTTGGTTAAAGTAATACTTAGACCAATCATTCAGTTTTCTTGCTTGATAAAGTGTGACTGGGGAAATGGAGGGAGGGGGGCAGGGGGAGGGGGGGGAAAAAGCACACAGACATCAACTATTTCACCTTGATGAAAGTCTCAATACAGCTATGGAAAGCCTAAGTATTTATTCTTTTACAGTACACTGGGTGCCGGCTGCAAAAAAAGAAAAAAAAAAGTATTCACTTCAGGCACAACTTCTTTCTTTTTAAATTTAAATCAGTAAAAGAAACTGGGTTTAGAAGCTGCAGTGTTCTAAGCAGCAGCAGATTTGTGCATTGTTTTAAATATATTTAAATTACCACACTGATGGCACACCTCAGCCTTATGAAATTCTGCACTGCATGTGTTTCAAAACGCTACAAAAATAAGTCTACCCCGGAAAGAGACTTTCATTGAGCTCTAACAACTTTGCTGGCTAAAGGATTCAAGTTAAACGAAATATGAAAACATTGTAACATTTGGCCATCAACTTAAGTTCTCTGAATGTTCATACAGGTTTTATATAAAGTTGAACTTATTCCACCCTCATATGGTCCTCAGAATTTGAGCGGAGTGAGCTAAAGTGAGCCTTCCGCTTCCACTTGGAAGGAAAGACACAATGCAACTGAGCACTAAGGCGTAGTAATACCTTGGCCAAAATAACAAAGATAAAGCATAGATAACTGTAGTGCAGAATTCCATAAGGTCTACCAGAGTAGAGCTGTCTATAATGTTTACTCACATAGGCAATGTAGATTTGCAGTTACCAGTTGCGTTAAATGCACCATTCAAAACAAGCTTCTAAAATGTGATACTATAAGGCGCCACCTTAAGTTCTCCAGAATGCAACTGTGCATAATTTTAAAATGGTTTCATAAATTTATTTTAAACATAACATGAGAAGGTGTTAAAACCGGTGTAATAGCTTCTTAGAATTTGGAGGAAGGGATGAATAGGGAGATATTCAGTACCCTTCACCAGCCCCCACCACTCAGTCGTACATCAGGTATGGGTTTTGTGGATCAGTCTATAACACCAGCTTGACGGATCTTTCTCTCTGCACCAAATCCCTGCAAGGAAAACAAAACAAACTTTTAGCTCCAGCATCACGCTTTAAAGCAAACCTGTTCTGTTCCAACCAAGTACAGCATTAGCATGTTTCTAATTAGCCGCATTTGTCTTCAGAAACAGGAGACAGTAACAAAACAGGTTCTGTGGGTTGCTCTTTATAGTCCTAGATACTTCACAGATTCCAGACGCTTTACTCCTCCTGCTTATCAAGTGGTGGCAGAACCTTATGTGAAAGCCAAGTCTAGGTAAAGGGATTTCACACTTATTATCTCTGAAAAGGGGAGCAGGAGGTTTATAAAAGAAAAAACAAACCAAGACAGCCATTATGGGCTAGAACACAAGCAGCAATTGGTTGCTTCTATACCGTGTGCTCTTCTGAAACCACAGCATACATTACTGACACAGGGTATAGCGCCCCTGACTTCGCACAAGAATAATCTAATCTCACACAGCAGGTGACTAGCTCACTATGGAATGAAAGCGGACACCACCTTTCAAACAGTTTAGGCTTCCAACAGAGGAAGCAGTGTTATGTTATCTAAGTTAAAACACAAACTGCAGTTACTCTGCAAGCTTGCCTTTTATCTTACGTACCTTTGAGTTATCCGGTCCCCTAGGCTGACGAAGAACTGTTAGACGAGGAGCATTGGCATCATCCAGATTAATGCTCTTTAAACGATTAACAAGTCTATCGGGACGTGGAGCAGCAACAGCCTTAGCGCCTTCACTGTAACAGTCAACCACACAGAGCACTGATGACGTCCCAGAGATGGTGTAAGCTACCTAATTTATACTCACTTTCCCCATTAAGCTATTAGCATAATCTGTCTTGTGTGAAAGCGGACCTTCTGGATGACACCATGTATGTCTGCCTCAAAACCACCACTTTAAACACAGGCCTCTGAAATAGCAGTAGCTCAGAAGAGTATTCTCAAAAGGTTATTCTTCAGTCAGTAGAGGTGTTGCATTTACTCTCATGCACACCTAAATAGTACTTCCTACATTTCTGTTCCCTAACTGCAACAATAAAAGGCTTACGAGTCGCCAGTACGTAACGGCATAGCATTAACATCTCTGAAGATGATGAGAAGAGAATTTTGGAGAAAGAATGAAATGTTAGCTTCCTGTTGCTGTAGAAGTGCTATCTCAAGCTTAAACAAAATCCAAATTGTGCAGTTTTCTTCAAAATGTGTAAGTACTTCAAAAGCAAAAAAAAAAAAAAGAAAACCCAACAAAAACCAAAAAACCACACAACAAAAAACCCACAAACATCACCCTTAAGAAATGACATGCCAAAAAGAAGAGTGCCTAACAACGTTGTTTTTCTATTTAAAAATGAAAGTTGCTCTTCAGGAAACAGGTGGAAGCACTATGTACTATGCTGGCCAGAGAGGCCAGCAACTACATAGGAATACCATTAGTTTTCTTATCATTCATTCATTTCTACTTAGAAGGCTGTATCCAAGTTCCTGCTACAGGGGGAGCTTCTTAAGAATAGATTAAAAAAAGAACAAGCTATCTGTAGCTAAGAAAAGCTGAGAGTTCTGCTGCTGCACCGTACTGGACACCCTACAAGTGCTGGCAGTTCTCAGGTGAGAGGCTCTCACTGAAGCTGCTGAAATTCAGAGCTCCTGTTCTAGAAACAGCTAGCTCAGTTTAGAAGCAGCATGCACTCCACTACTGTGATGCAGACAGTGTGCCAGATTAAATCACTAATTCTAAATCCTCACCAGACACGCCACACGTTGCAGGCACTGCATTTTCCTGTGCGCTGGTTCAGGATTACTGAGAACTCCACTTCATCCCCAGCCTGTAGCTCCACACCATCCTGAACTTCTTTGACATGGAAGAAGAGCTTTTTGCTGTCACCCACTTCGTAGTTAATGAAACCGAACTGAAAACCAACACATCACAAGGTTATTTCTTCCCTCTTGATCCAAACAGATGCAATGACTTACTCATTATTGCAGTTTAACTTACTTCTAGAAAAAAATATCTGAAGTGCTAATAGAAGTGGAAATGCAATTTCTACACTGAACAGAACATTCTGTCTGGAAACAATACTTCTGGAAGTCTAGGCACTCTTCTTGGGTTTGTAAAGTGACATTTAAACCCCGAAGTCTATAGAACAAGTTCTGAAAACTGCCAAAGTCCTGGCAGTTGTATTAAACTGAGAAGAGCGCTGTTGCATTTTCTTTTCTAAGACTCCACCTTAAAAGCTACACAGTAGAAACCGCTCCACTTTTTGGTCTGTCACTGGTCTAAGTAGTCAGTTATTTCCATTTACCGTTCTACTCATGTATAAACCAGCAAAACTCATCTAGCTTCTCCGTAAGTGACTAGAGCTTACTGCTGCAGAATAACTATAAAAATAGAAAGCATTCACAGCACTTAATTTTCTAATCATGCTGAGATGCAACTAACTAGGGTTAAATGCGTTTTAACACGCTCTAGTCAGATCTGTCATTACCTCAACCCTTCGGGCCCCATGCTAGACGCCAAAAAGGACTGCTGTGGTTTGACCCCAGCCACACAGCCGCTCCCCTCTCCCTCCTCCCAGTGGGGTGGGGAGGACGATCGGGGGGGGGTGGGGGGTGGGGGGGGTGGTGTAAAACTCATGGGTTGAGATAAGAACATAAGTTTAATGACTAAAGTACAATAAAATATAATATGAACTACTACTACTACTAATAGTAATGAAAAGGAATATAACAACAAAAAAAAAAAAAAAAAAAAAAAAGAGAAATAAACCCCAAGGAAAGACAAGTGATGCACAATGCAACTGCTCGCCGCCCACTGACCGATGCCCAAGCAGCAATCTACCCCTCCCGGCCAACTCCCCCCAGTTTATATACTGGGCACGACGTTCCATGGTATGGAATACCCCTTTGGCTAGCTGGGGTCAGCTGTCCTGGCCGTGCTCCCTCCCAGCTTCCTGCACACCTGCTTGCTGGCAGAGCATGGGAAACTGAAAAGTCCTTGGCTTAAGATAAGCGCTACTTGGCAACAGCTAAAACATCAGCGTGTTATCAACATTATTCTCACACTAAATCCAAAACACAGCACTGTACCAGCTACTAAGAAGAGAGTTAACTCTGTCCCAGCCAAAACCAGGACAATCAGCCTTCGTATTTCAGGTGGACTGTAATCACTGACTGCTTAATGCTGTGAAGAAGCTGCTTCTAGAAGCAGAGTATGCACAGTTTTGTTTTTTTAAACACTTTTTTTAATGCTGTGTTCAGCAGAAACCAGTTAGATCAATTTCTAGGACATCTCAACAACAGGTCTTCAGAATCAACCACAGCAGGAACTGCTGCCCAGTAGTACCGACGTATCAGCACCAAACCAAGTACTGAGTTCACCTTTACTAAAGTCATATTACACAGGCTTGCATAAACCAGTACTCGGGTTACACAAACCTACTCCCCTAGAACCAGAGTACAAAGCAATCCATTTGTGCACAACAAGCTTCCTGGATTCAAGTGCTGAAGTGCATTCTCATCTGCTCTATGACAAGTCAAGCAGTTATTTCCTATTAACATACATCTTGTCTTCATAGCAGCGGTCACTCACCTGATCTTTCACGCATTCCACTGTGGCTCTGCGGAACGGTGTGATGTTAACAGCCATTGTTTGCCCATTTTGACCAAGAACACAGAGCTGAAACTTTACTGTCTCTCCCTTTTGCAGACAGTCACCTTTGTTTGCCATTCCAACAATTCCAAACGGATAGACCTCTCCTTTCATCTCACCTACAGGAGGAAAAAGTACAAGACAGAATTGAGAGGCGTCCTTTCCTACCTGAGGGCATTCAGAATTTATTTCCAATATTAGAAATGCTGCTTTTACTGTGAGCTTAGTAGTATGAATATAGCCTGTAGTGTGAATATAATCCTCAACACCTCTATTTACAGTTTATTAAATTTCTGTGCTTCTTGTGCATTTGTGAAAGGAACACTTATAATTTAAAAGCAACAAATCTTACCATCCTCCATGACTTCAATCATGCCCTGGTATTCAGTTTGTGTGGGATCTACACTCCTCAAAGGACGAATTACTTTACCAGAGTAAACAGTTGGATCAGCTTCTTCAGTGATACCATTCACTGAAAAAAAACAGACAGTGGAAGAACAGAATGTTCTAGTCATACTTTATTTTAAAAAGAATTAATAAGCGATTCAGATTGACCAGGAGCCAATAGTTTGCACTGCAAGACACCTAAGGCAGTGCACTATCACCCAGTAAAACTGGAACAGCTTTAACACAGCAATAACTAATGACAGCTTTTCTAATAGAGACCACGCTGACACTTCAAACACTGAAGCAGAATAATACTAGTTTCTCATGAAACTAGAGGCCATGGAACTTGAAAAGCAAATCGAAGTATTTTATTTCTCTTCCATTGCATTCCCATTCCCTGCACACTTTAATCATTCAATAATCTTTAAGTATGCGTTTTTTGCCCCCAAGTTCTTAATTCCCCCATCTGCATTCCTCCTGCAATTTTCCTTCTGTGAGGTCCAGCACAACTAGCGCAATTACTAATTTGGCTAGTTCTGCCACTAGGTCTCTCCTTACAACCCTCCAATTGAAGGGGATAGAGTACGGTAAAGGTCCAAAGAGTTGCTACTGTCTACAGGACTGTTGGTCTGCACTTGTCTGTTCTCTGGAAACACAGGCAACAGCTTTCAGGAAACCAATGACCACCACATTAAACATCATCCTCTTGGTCTAAGCTCCAACTGTAAATAGATTATTAACAAACTTTATCCATCAGCACCTGCCGAGAGCCTTGTAAGGAGAAAATACCAGGTACAGTCTTACCTGCATGAGTTTTGTTCACCTTTTCTGCACTAACTTTGTTTCCTTTGCCTTTTGACAAGCTGTATTCAACAGTGTCTCCAAGTTCCAGGCTATCAATATCACCACAGTATTCGCTACAGGAACAGAATTATGTACAATTTTCCTTTAGTTACATGACAACAGTGATGCTCATCCAACATTTACATAAGTTGATCAGAAACTATTTAACTAGCTCAGCACTTCACATTTTCAAGCAATCCTCATTCAAGGAAGCGAAGCATTTCATATATACAATACAACTGTATTTCTTCGCCTGGGATTCAGAGGCACAGAACATCAAGACGGCTGACTAAGAGAAAAGCCTGAACCAGTCCAACAGAGATAATAAATGGAACTTGAGACACCTAAGCATATATGTATGTGTGTGAAGTCCAAAGGGGTTTAGCAGTCAACCCTACAAAACTCTGCCCCCCCAACAAAACAAACAACCCCCCCCACACACACACAAACAAACAATAATAAAATCGTCATTCACCTGTAGTGGAAAAAGATCTCCTTATCATGATTTGCTGTTTCAATAAATCCAAAGTTATCTTTCAGGGCTGCCACGTATCCCAAAAGCCTCTTGGAGCTGTAATTGCGTCCTAGCATTCTGACAGAAACAGCTGTTTGCAGACCAGTTCTCTTCACTTCACAAACACAGAACTCAACCTGTTGAAGAGGTGCGTATCAATACTAGATAGAAAAAAACCAAACAAACCACAACCACCAAAACCATGACCACCAACAAACACCCCTCCGCCCCGAAACAATTCATTTCAAAGCTGTGTAGTTCTAATCAATAACTAGGCCCTCCAGGGAAGTAATTCTCTAGCCACTACTCTCCCAGAAACATCCATCAGTCACTGACATTTACTGCATTCCAAAGAGTAGCAAGCAGTCACACCAGCGATATCTGCAAGGCAAGCCAGCTTCTAGCACTCAGCTTCTTTTACCTGTTAAGGATGAGAGCCTTTCTGTTTATGTGATTCACATCCTTTCACTACACTTATCACCAGTGGCCTACAGTGAGCATGTACCTAGCCTTGCTCACTTGTTTCAGATTTTTAAAAACAGTAATCACTGCCTTCCTAGCATGGCTCCTGAACACTGACAGTTTTTAGGCTGCTCTTCCAGATCTCTGAGCTCTTTCTCCCTTTCCATTGTCTCTCAGGCTAATTGGCTTGTAAGGGTACGATCTCCCTCTTCAACATCCATCTCAAAGTCTCTATGCTAATTTCCTCTTGATTATTCACAAGCGGAGTCCACTGTCTTAATGATAAGAATTCCTGGTTTAAAAAGCATCATTTACATAGTAAGACACTATTTTCATATACGTATCACCAAGTTTTAGGATATTTTTCTTAGTTATACAGAAGATTAAGCCACTCAAACCTAGGACAAAAGAAAAGAAATGGGTAACATTACGCAGATGCCTTTTCCTTCATTTGTTCTGAGAGAGAACAAGTCCAGTAACAAGGCAAAGAGAAGCTCACATCTCACAATGCACAGAAAAATATTTCCCAATGGTATACTTAGTTATATTGCCTTATCTCCTATCTGGGGATTAGCAGATCCTTCCACATCCTTGGCCTGGTAAGGAATGGTCAGTTTTACTCCACAGTCATCATAGACAATTATTCCATCCTCAGCTTCCTAAAAACAAGGCATCAGAATTCAGCAATCGGTGTCTTATTTGTAAGCAAACAAGTTTACTACATACAATTCAAGCACTGCTCATTTGAGCCACAGTGCTTTTACAGTAACTGCTCAGTAACTGGTGAAAACACAACAAAGCAATGTACTCTGACTAAGAAGCTTTAAATGATACTAGACAATATTTTTAAAGGAAAGAAAGTATTACCACCATTTCCACTAAGTATTTATTGGAAGTTTAAGTATTAAACAATGCCAGAAAACAGCATGACAAAACCATAGAGGTTCTCCTCTAGCCCTAGAAACTTAATTTTAACCAATTCTATCTAGCATCTCACATAGTAGGAGACAGAAAGAAACTTCCCATCAAGTTCCTGGAAATTATCCTCAACAACATGATCATTAACGATGCTTTTACCTTGTTTCACACAAGTTAGTTTTCACTGACTGCTGTCATTAGCTATTCAATGTAGTTCACACTTATACAGGATAAAGAGTGCTTCAAAAAGTTGAATTACAGATTTTAAGGAAGCACACTCAGTCTCCAAAGCCAGGAACACAGAACAGGTACTTCACAAGTAGAAAAGCAGCATTACCTTCTCTTTGCCTTTATTTGGGCTAGTGGCTTTGGCTGGAGTGGCTTCTTTGTCTATAGTGCCCACAAAACGGTGATCTGATTGGGTGTGGAAAGAAACCGTGCCCTTTGGAAGTTTTTTAATCCTTATAGCATGATTTCTTTGGGCAGACAACATATCCTGAAAACCAAGATCGATCAGATTTTAGACAGACTGCACAATTTCTTTAAAAACCTAAGATTTTGTAAGAGTATTAATCTCACTTACAGGAACGACAGTAAACTCTACTTCATCAGAAATATGGAGTTGATTTCCATCCATAATTTCACTGAAGTGAAAGAACATGCGAGCATCCCGGTCCACACATTTAATGAAGCCAAAGCCATCTCTCATTGCTGCAATCACACCCTGAGAATAGTCAAATGGACAATTACAGTTTTGCTACTAGTATGCGACATCTGTCTGCAGGTACTCCACATCTGTCTGTGGAGTATGTAATAATCCGAACACAAGGCCTGAATCCTATGAAAACACTTCTTGGTTTATGCAATATGCTTCCTTGCAAACTGTAGTCCTAATGGCTGTGGGTCAACCTGAAATGCAAACAAGTCGTACTTACCTAGTTTCTCAACTTAATTTCTTATGAAAAGTTAAGGAGAAAAGATTAATTTAAGCCATTAACAGGAAGGACCACAGTTAAAGAACCTGACAGTACTACTACACAGAGAGCACAATCTTGAACGGGGTAACTCTACAAATACATGCATCATCTATACAAGTATACAACACACACAAAGAAAACATACAAGAACCTACATAAATGGGAAATAAAACCAGTGGTTGGAGGGAAGTTTAAGAGAAAAAACATCAGATTTCCAGACACAAATGAAGACATTAAAAAAGCTTTCCTACAAAGAATTTTGTTAAAACAAGACTATCATACCCATGGGTGTATATTACGGTAAGCATGTTACATAATATTTTAGTGGCCTTCCTGTTAACCACTAGAAACGGAACGCTGAATGATAAACAGAATATACTGTGCCCCATCCACTGTCAAAAAACCCATTTCTCACTGACCTCTGTTTAAAAAAGGCTCCATGAAGTTGCTGAAAGAGTTCATTACTCAAGTCAGGAATAGCTAGTACCAGATCATGCCAGAGGCATTGAGCAAGATGGAATTCTCGAACCATTTTAACCCAGTTACTACAGAGCCTTTAGCAAGTCTCAGAGAAGGCTTATAGGATGTGAATGACAATGCAAAAACACTTCCCACCTTTAGGAACATTCTTCTTTTATATAGCTTTCACAAGCTCAGGAAAAATCAGCTAACCTTTCTAGAAGCAGCCAATACTTGTCACCTCAATGACAGCTCAATTCAGGAAGGCAAATATATCTAGCCAGAGTAGGAATACAAGAAGTCTATAGGATAGAATACCAAAAGCTGAGAGGCTGAAGTCAAAATTCAGTGGTTTTCTTAAAGCAAAGGGTCCCTAATTCACAGCATAGTGATGTGATAGCACTGTAACTGGACTCCAATTGAAAAGGCAGGCAAACGTACAGTCCAGTTGGAACAGAACCAACACTCCAAAATTACAGGAATGAAAGATATTCTTTAATACTGATTAGCATTTCCATCTTAGTCCCTGTAATCCACAAAGAGTTTTTTCGTATGTGATAGAACACAGCTCTCTACCATCCTTCTGCTGGACCCTCAGAGAGAGAGGGATTGGCCAACAAACATGAAATCCAAAAGCTGCACCTCCTGATTTTTAAGACTTTTCACTACCTGAACCAGAGTAGTCCTAGGTTCTTCCAGTTTTCGAAGGAACATGAGTAGTTACCTATTTAGACTCAAGCATGTGGATTTTTAAACTAGTAGTTCAAGATTGCATTACTTCTCTGTCTGCTATAACCAGCTAGCAATCCACTCCAAGAGGGCCAACTAAGGTCTAATTTTCTAATATAATTCATTTACTCAGTAGTTAACTTTTTATTTTTTTAAAGGAAAGATACACAGCATTAATTCTGAATTTTATACCATTTAAGCACTTTGTTTGAAGTGTACATCTGAGGATTGGATTTCAGAAAAGGCAAATGGAAGACACTAGTGATTTTTACATTAAGTTATCGTTTAAGATAAACCCCCCATGTTTTGCTTTTGTTTTCCCCTCAAGAATTAAAAACTTTTAAAGATAGATACTTGCCATTTCCCTAGTTTCATTAGTAAACTGGAAAGTATTGGGGAGAACCTCAATATTGGTGGCTCGTTCCAGTTTGTCACGTCTGTCTGTTGAAATATTGAATCGAACGTGGTCACTTTCCAGCAAGGTCACCTTGGATTTTGTATCTTTGTCTCCAAATGGAAGTTCTTTAGGAATCACAAAGTCAACTTTGATGCGGCCCGGTAATGGATCACTCTAGCAGACAGAAAACCCAACAGAAAAAGTTAGTTCACCTACAAGACTCAGCATAACTGCAGACAGAATAGTTGGCAGAAATACTAATGCTAACAGAAGTATGGATGACACCGAATGCCTGCTGGACTCAGATCCCTAGCCTTCATTTCTACCACTCCCAATTTGTAATTTATGGTGGTTTTTGCTGTTGTTGGTAGGTTTGGGGTTTTTTTTAAGCACCAAGCACGTACTGCCAAAGAAATTAAGACTATTTCAAGAATTAAGTTTATAACCATACTTAAAACATTTCTAAAAGGCAGTGTCTTTCTTATTAAGTGTTCAAAACACACAAAAAAACCCCCACCCCAAACCATCCCAAAACAGTAACGCAGACTCACCTAAAACCTTAACGGAAGTGCTCATGTACACTCTTTCCTCAAAGCCAAACATTAAAGGTCAAGTTATCTCTCTGTCAAAAACCTCATTAACTGTTAATGCTCACAGGAATCCACAGATCAGGCTTATTCCAGCAAATATTTTCTCCCCTTTTCCCTATGCTTTTGCCTTAAAGATACTTCCTAAACCCACAAAATTCAATGGGAAGTATTTGAAACATTAAAGAAAACATATACCCCCAATGTACCACTACCCTAATTCTTGCTCTTTATAAACTTTAGAAAAATTGCATACTGTGACTGCTATCAATGGGTGTTACAGGTTAAGTCCAAGCTTACTCCTTTACTCTGACGCAGTGCTTATGCAGCAGATTGTTACAGGGAAAGCGGAACATTTTTACTGTTTGACTGGCATTCAATACAATCAATACAACTTTTCACATAAACTTAAGTAAATACTGAAATTCACCTGGTTTTTGCTGGGTACTTTTGGAATTACTTTGGTTACAGTTCCTTCAAAATGTTCAATGCTGATATCTTCAAAAATGACAGTTCCTTGAGGCAGCAGTCTAACATCTGTTGCAACTTCTTTACCCTAAAAGCACAAAATCAGTCAAATACCCATAGTGAAGAGGTAAAGTAACAGACATTTTCCAACGAACCTCCTCCCCCCTTCTTTTTACAAGTTAATTTGAGAAAACAGACAGCTGTCCAGTTACACCCTACGATCTTGTCTTCAGTTTTTACTGGATTTCGTCTTACATTTCTGTCTTTGATTGTAAACTCCACATCATCACCAGGCTGTAAGGCTTCTAGGTCACCTTTAAATTCACTATAGTGAAAGAATATCTCCTTCACGACATCACCCCTCTCAATAAATCCAAAGGCTTCCTAAGAACAGAACAAAGCGTTTAATAAATTGCCTATTCTCTTAACATACAAAGACAAAATTTTACAGGTTCTATCAAACACAATAAAAGACTATGACATACCAGTACAGCAGACTTATGAGTGCACACAGCTAACAGACTACCACAAGAAATATATAAACAGAAATAAAGGGCACTTCCTTTGTTAAGAAGAGTATTAGTATCAAAGATTAGCTGTTTAAACCGTTGCACCCAGTTTACACCCATAGCTCCAGACTGTTAATAGCTCTTACTGCCCTAAATACATTACTTATAACACTACTTTTCAGAACAGCATTTCATTTTCAAATGAAACTTTAAAGCTAAAGCATCACTTACTTTCATGGCACAGACTACTCCTTGACAGCGGGCTTGTTTCTTTTTTAATAGCATAATGTTACGAGCACTTACAGCACCAGTACTAGAGGGGAAAAAAGTAAACAGAGCAAACCTGAAACAACTCAAAACTGGAGCAAAAATTAAGATTATATTTCATAATGTCATTTCAGTTCTTGGAACAGGCATGAATTCTGCCTGACTACTAAAAGTATGAAGTCAGAAAAGCAACACCAACTTACTGTTTATTTGTATCAATTACAAAGTTTATTTTATCTCCTGTTTCCAGCTGTACATTTCCTTCAACATCCTCCGGGGTGTAAGTCAGGTAAAATACTTCCTGTAAATTAACATTGACTAATATTACTCTATTTGCAGAATAGTTGTTTCAAAGAAAAATTAACACAGCTTTGTTTAGTAACAATATCTGCTATTGAAGAAATTAATTTAGTGAGAAAATAGAAAATGATCAAGCATGGCATGCAAAAACATTCTTTTTTCCATTGTGCTGTTTTGATGAGTCTGTAACAAGCAACTTAAGTTGAAAGGTTTGTATGTGGCCATCTTTAAATGTCAATTTCTAAACTTTAAAAGTTCAAGATAAGGATACACGAACATTACGTAACCCAGCTTCCTTAAGTTTTAAAAGAGAAAAACAACTATTTGGCTCTATATAAAGTTCTCCATAGACATAAGGAAGCAAGCTATCAAATTAACATTTCTGTTTGTAGTAATTACCAAAGCATGCTTTTTTTTTGGCCAAGAACTACAGTTCTTAGCAGTGTCAATTGTCTACATTACATTGCGTCAATTTTTTGCTCATAGACCACAGCGATGCATCAGTGAAGAGTTCAAGTAAAACATGTAAGTTTTACCCCATTACGTTCGTAGCATACACTCCCTGTTGGACTCTGACCCGGGGCAGCTGGAGATTTACTCTCTAAATTGTGAGGAACAGCACACACAACCTACCAGTCAAAAAAAAAAAAAAAAAAAAAAAAAAAAAAAAAATCCATTGGTAGTCATTTCAGGAGCAGCACTGTTGAATACAAAACGAATCTCAGTATCCTCTACTATACATTCAGGGATGTACTTCTAGTGTAACTCAACATGGAATGCCATGCTGCAAAGTTTCAACCTTACAGAACACCTGTTGACCCTAAAAACTGTTTGGAGCTAAGAGCTTAAACTGAACCTCTGAATTTTTACCAGAGCAAAAGAAATATATTTCAGTGTAACTGTATACTGTACGTAGTTAATATGCATGCTAAGTGAATCTAGCCTTCTGTACTGGAGTAAAGGATGGAAATTATGCATGTATAGAAAACAGGTACTAACTTGTCCATTTATTCGTTCTTCAGGTAATATTTCTGGTTTTATCTTCACCAGTTTAATAGCAATGGGTTTTCCAGTTCGGCGATCAGAAGACACTTCAAACTCAACATCGTCTACAAGACAATCAAACATCATAATGGCATCACAGAGTTTTGTTTGGGGTTTTTTGGGGGGGGGGGGGGGGTTGTGGTTTTTTTTGTTTTTGGGTTTTTTTTAATCACTAAATGGTTACATTTGCTAATTCACTGCTTGTAGCCAAACACAACAAAGTAAAACTCAGGTGCTTTTGTTAACAAGGAAGGACACTCTATTAGCAAATATTCCTCTCGTTATTCTGCTTATTCACTCCTGTTGCTAATGACCTATTCTATTTGTAATGGCTTGCCCCTCAATAATTCCCACCCCTTGCCCCGTTCACCATACAGCAGACTTCACACTGAAGTTCAGACAACATAACATATGCCATTAAACAGTTTAGAAATTTCACTGTCACATTAATTAGTAGCATGAAGTAGCAGCCTCCCCATTCTGAAAAACAACTGGCCATCTTCAAACTAATTCTAAAAAAAGAAATACTGAGTACGTGAGGTATATTCTTCCACAGTCTAAGCACTTGCTTCCACCTCAGTTATACAAGTTTGACCTAACACCGCACCTTTTCCAGAATGGCCACAACTGTATTAATACAAGCTGCACAAAGCTTAAGTGCTGTAAAGGTCTCTCATCAGGAGTGGTAGATTATTAATTCAATTGTCTCTTTAGCTCACCAGAAGCAGCAGCATGCATCTGTTCATGCCACAAGATAAAAGGATTTTCTATGGCAAGTGAAAGAGAGTGGTCTTCACTCAGTCAAGAAGCTCTGAAAGTTGCCTAATTACCTCCTACTTTGAGCTCCTGTAAGTTGCCATTATACTGTGAACAGTGGAAGAACAGTCTAGCTTGCCGTTCTGAACACTGAATGAATCCATAAGAGGTCAGCAGTTTTTCTATAACCCCGGTCTCACGCAGTGCTGCCGAAGTACCATTGGGGTACCCGTTGTGTCCATTGTTGTGGAGCAGGTTTGGATCAAAGCTCATCTGTTTAAAAGAAAACAGCGGGGATCACAAAAACCACTTACTTAAAATAAGTTTCCTTTCTTCATGCCCATATAACAGAATAACAAACACAAAGAGCTTGTGGAAGTTATCGTAACAAGCAAATTCTAACAATTTTTTAAATAGAGTAAGAACACCAAAATAGTCAAGCTTTTGTACAACAATAATCCTTAAAATTTAGACAGGCAACATATTTACAAAATAGGCCAGAAACACAACACCGAAATAAAGCTTGCTTAGACCAAAACAAACTTCTGACTTTCATAAGTATTATACTTCAAAGTACTCCCACATTCACTATTTCACACCAGAGACTGAAAATATCTAAAGTATCTCCTCTTCCAAATTAAACAGGTAATTAGGAAAATGCAACAGTTATGAACCAATAGAATTAGGTTCACATCCCTGCAAAGTTTGTCCCTAGTTTGTCTGTTCAGTCTTTCATACTAAAAAAATGGTTTTAAGTATTTAAACATTTTTGCACAGTTATGGAATTAATACCCAGAATTAAAACTTAAACTAACATTTCTGTGGCATAGGAGCACAAGTGCTAGAGAGACTGAGAAAACTTGAAAACAGCATTAAACTAAAAAAGTTAAAGCTGTAATGAAATGTTAAAATTAACTTACATACATGAAAACCTTTTTTTTGGGGGGGGGGATGTCTTTTCAAGGCACAGGCTCAACCTTGAAATATTCACAAGTCCCTTTACTAACTCATTGGCTTTTTGATGTGCAAGTCTCATTTTTAAAGCAAGCCACTTCCATTTACAGGTTAGCAATTACATCAGTTGAAATGTATTACACCTCACTAAACTCTGTAACTCAAGAAAGACTACTGAAGCAACCCTCCCCAAACAGTCAACGTGCATCTTAAAATACAGTACTGGAGGGGTTTATTTGCTGTAGTTTCCAGAGTATTTATTTTGGAAACAGAATGAGACTGTATCTGTTCTCTGCTTTCTTGTTCCATCAAGCAGAAGAGATTCAAACTTAGTCAGCAATATGTTTAGTGGAGCTAAAAGACACCTGAGCAACTTGTAAAATGGTCCTGCTTCTTACTCTAATACAGACATCAAGTTACTCAACGTATTAAAAGGTACAGTTACAGCATGTCTTATTATGCTGTTTGGAAATCAGTTTAAAAGTGATCAAAGAGCACTGAAGAACACCTGCTGTGAAGTTCTTGGGCAGAAATCTTTATTTTTTAAGTGAGACTGACTTTAAGAAAAATAAATTGGGAACGACTGCAAGAAATAAGGATTGACAGAGCTCTGACCTCCAAGAGAAAAAGGAAAACATCAGTCCTCACACCACTGTACACAGCAACTTCTCAAGAGTAGTTAGCCTTCAACCATTAATCCCAAATGGTTCTAAAAAAGATGCTGGTACTGGTTAATGGTGAAACTGTTAAGCATAACCCATGCTGGTTTATTTTTCCTGGAACATTTCCACCTTCATGCTATGGCTTACACGTTATTTAATTAGACTTTCATGCAAAAAGGATGTCGTACCAGAACCTAAGGGGTATTTTCACTCATTTCATTTTGCAGAAGGAAGTGATGTTTTGATGTGAGAATTTCTAAAAAAGTTTCAAGAAAAAAACAAAACTGGTACTTCATAATTTATTGGGAAAAGACCAAATGCTTCATATTTGCTGAAAAATTGTTGATACTAAGAATGTTAAGAAGTGTAAGTATACTCACAAGGTAACCAACCCTATGACTTCCTGTACTACTGAAACATGTTGACATTGCTGCTCTGACCTACAGGTCTCTGATGCAGGGGAGCCCCCTTCTCTTTAAGACCCACATGTGGTAGATGTAGATGAAGAAAAATACAAAGAAGGGAAGCTGGGGGAGGTACAGGAGGGGGAAAAGGATCTCATGACACTGTATAATGGTTCTCCATCTCATACAGCTGTGACAGCATAGAACAGTGTTGGGGGACTACAGAACTCGTCAGTAGTTACAGTGTTAACCACCCCCAAGCTCTTTAAAAATTCAGTGAACTAGTAAATCTGTTATGATATAATTTCTGCAATATGCACTGCATATTTTCTTGTTTTACATCTCATTTTTCATTCCATTTTTAAAATGAGTAACATTAGTATGACCAACTGTTGCACAAAAGCTGCAAGTCTCAATGGGAAAATGCACCAGAGGCAAAGGTGTGCATATATACACCCCTGATGCAGAAACAGCTGCAAAGGCTATATGTTCCGTTAAGCTGTATTAAGAGGACTACTAAAAGCCTAATTCAGAGTCTCTTTCAGTACTGTGCTTCTTCCCACACACTACAAACTCTTGCAAGGAAGGGACTACCTTACTACCCAGCTTCCCCTCTCCGACCATCTCCCTGCACTGCACCCTTGAGGCAACTTCCAGAGGACCTGCCACCTAGAAACAACTTAATTCGTAATTTCTTTAATCCTTTAATCCTCTTCTATTTTGCCTAATGTAATGTACAATAATTTTGCTACCAGCTTGACAAACATGTCTGTTCAGGCACATTTGACACTGTCAAAAACTTTGGGAGAATGAAAATAATCTCTTTCAACACAGAACCAGAGCACCAGTGCAAGAAAGCATTACAACATGGTAGTTTACAAATGTCAAGCAAAGTATGTAACTACTATGTGAACAGCTGGTTCGCAGCCAGGTTAGATATAAATTTTATTGCCACCATATTCAGACTGATAGCCTCCATACTGTCCCAAAATTAAGTAACAAACTGCATTACATAAGGTCTTCTAGAACAAGACAAATAAACAGAAAGATGCAGTATTGTCTGTTAGAGTGGCACGATAAGCCATAGTATAACAGACAAGCAGTTACTCAATCTCTTCATTTTAATCAATACTGCCCTCTTATTCTACAATTATGAAAACTCCAGTATCAGGATACCCTACAAACCTGCGATAACTGGCATAAATCAATACTCTTACATGTTCAAGTAAGTCATAAAATACTAACATGTCAGAAACAGTGACTCAAAGAACATGACCCCCAGCAGAGACCCCTGGAGAACTCTAGTCCATCCTCCTCCTCCTCCAAGGCCTCTTGCCAACAACAGACAAAGGCAGCCATGCCTTTATCTAGCTGAGTCTTGAAAACCTCCAGTGGCAGAGGTTCCACCACCTTTCTGGGTTAACTGTTGCAGTGCTGTGCTACTCTCCTAGCAAAGATGTCTTTCTCTCATGTCTAGCCTAAATTGCTCAAGGAACAAAAGCCCACAGGAGTTGCATCTTTTTTATGCAGTGGATCGTGTTTAAAGGAAACATTTTCTCAGAGTATCTAACAAAAATGCGCTATACAAAGCCGCTAAGAGTTACAGACTAGTTCCTGTCAGCATCACTCCAATATATGAACCCTCATCTTTTGAGGAAGGCAACCCCTAGGACATTCCATACACAAGAAGATGCCCTTGTGGGAAGGCAACAGCTGAAGTGTTTGATTTTAAGCCATCCTAAGAGTTTGAAATACTTTTCAAAAATAAATTGGTCCTGCAAGTAAGGTGGCTGGGGGAAGGGAAAATGATATGCCATTGTATCTTTTCCCAGGAGAATAATAGGCAAAACCATTAACCCATTCTGAAAGCTCAAATGAGTGTGACAAATGCTTTTTGTGAGTCATTTACAAAATGGTCACTTCGCATCTCTGATACAAGTTAAGTACACAAACACACATACACCCCTGCCACCCATTAAGGTAATACTACTAAAGGTACATCAGATACAGAAAATAACAAAAATCTACCTAAAAATCAAGTTCAGAATAGCCTATCTCAGGGTTAGAAAACCACACTGCTGTAATCTCTTGCTCAAAGACTACCATTGCATGATACCATTTGAACAGTTTGAGTTTAAAGGAGTACTAGTAGTATAGCACAAAGAACTCATCATCAATTATCTAAAGCCTGACAACTTAAGTTCAAAGATACACTCCTCAGGGTGGAATTAAATTTGCTGTAGAGAGAAAGATACGTTATAATATCAGCAGTCTTTCCAGATCCTTGTCATATTCCTATACCTGTTCAAACATAATGTTATAACAGAGTGTAACAAAAATCAAACACAATGTCCGTTTATACATATCACCAGGAGTACTGTCATAAAACTGTTCTTTAAAAAACTTCTAGTAATAGGCTACAACCTATTAATGTACAAACAAGAGTTGCTTGGCCCTACAATATAATGGTTATATACTGGACCACAACTACCTGGCTGTGCTGTCCACTGCCAACAGTTTGCTCCCAACAGTTGACTTTTAACACAGCTGACCTGTCAGTTTATAAGAAGTACGAACCCCACCAATACAAGTACTCAGAGGAAGGAAAAAAAAAAGACCTATGCAGTAAGATTTAAAGTTGACTAAACAGAGGTTATTTGGGGGGAAAAAATAAAAAAAAAAAAAAAGGATTGGAACCACAACACTACCGTTACTACAAGAAAGAACCATTAATAACCAGCCGTCTAGGGTTATAAGTATTGTTAAATAGAACTTTACTGCAGGTACTATTAATTTGTCATACTACTACTAAACCAACACAACAGCAAAGAACTGCAAAAAAAGCCTAACAAAAACCACACCCTTCTGTTGACAACGTGTTTCCTATTAAGTTTAGAAATATACATGTAACTCTTTATATAACACATGCACCAACCTCGCAGTGATATTCAAATATTGCACTTTCAGTAGTATTAGCCGATTCTTCTGTTTCAGCACAAGTTTCTAAGGATGAAGACTGCTATTATTAAAAAAAAAAACAAAGAAAGAAAGAGAGAGAAAGAGAAAGAGAGAGAAAGAGAGAGAAAGAAAACAGCAAGAGAACGTGATCTATCAAGCTAATAGAGAATACAAGTGCTGCTGCCCTGGGCAGTTTCAATACAGCACTGGAGAAAACAAAGACTACTAGCAGCGTTGGGACGTGCTCTTTTGAAGCTGTTGAGTAGGCACAAACTTCTTGTTTCAGATCAAGCCTTGTATCTTCAGTGTAAGTTTCCTCTTCTTTGGTCTTGAGTTGTTGCGATGTGGTATATTCTTTTCCTGATCTGAACTTGAAGCAGCAGTTTCAGGTGGTAAATTCTGTTCTGTTCCACTTCATACTGGGGAAAGGAAAAAGAGACACACACTAAGTATCACTTTAAAAGAAATTATGTATCAGTCCTACCTGTTCCTACAAAAAGGTGCATTTCCGCTACCTTAACCATGTAGGTTTAATCCATGCTAGGAAAGACTGTTTTACAGATGTATTTGGCATTCCCATTTTTAGTTTTGTTTTCCAAGAAAGTCTACCTCCAAGCCAGTGATATGGTATTTCCAATTTTAAACTCTTCAGACGCAGTTGGCATTTCAGGAGAGGTCCCAGTTTGTACAATTAAAACAGCAACTTCATTTTGATGAATAGCAGCATCATTTAACGCAAGTCTTAGTCCTCCTATCAGTAACTTTATATGGGTGCTGTCTCATAATTTAATTAATAAGTGCTTACACAGACCTTCAGAGTAGCAATAGGGTATATGTGCATGGGGGAATTAGAGTTTCCTGGTAATTTTTGCTCCAAAAGGTAAGTCAAGGACTAGCAATACCTGAAGCACCTTTAGTTTTGTATAAAAATAAACAAGCTTTGCAATTATATGTATAGATGTTGTATGCCTGTTCTACACAGACCACGTGCACCCTGGCATAGCATGTAAAGTAACTGCAGAGCCATTCTCTGGACTTCTTAAAACAGTATTTGCAAAATGTTGACTACATATAGATAATATTTGTGTAGATAACATAACAGAGAAGCCTCTCTGCAACAGTAACTAGATAATAATTCTCTCCTAAAGAGAGAATTTCCAGTACCACTTTGTGTTTTCATGAGAAAGCAGTTTAGACAAACTGCCATCTACCACATAAAACTGAAACCTTATAGAAACAGAAGCTTTTTTTGAAAAGAAATAAAATCACGTTTTGATTTGAGGTTGTTGCTTACTCAGTAGATATAGGAAAAAAAGGGGAACAGAGTTCTGTGGACAAAAGCTGCTAAGAAGCAACACAGCTATGAATCTATGGATAAACTAGCATGTTACGCAGTAATCTAAAGGTATGAAGCATCAGAGCACACCTCTTCCTCAAGTCGTTCTACAAGTCCCACACCAAATGAGCAAAAATATGGACAAAGCCTATTTGCCCCACTGCAGCGGGAAAGTGAATTTCACAATTTACGTTGAGCTTTGAATTCCCTTTAGTGAACTTGAAAGAGTCAACTTAAGTGACTGAAACATGAATGCAAAGACATTTAACTCTCATCACAGTGAAAATGCTGACTGCAGTCAGCTATTACAAATAAGAACTCTAAACCCCAAAAGCACACAATGGCTGTATGCAAACTCATCACCCAGCTTTCACGGAAGTCTGTATTTCAATGACTTCTCCTCCAGATGAAGCATCTTCCTTTAGTCACCACTCTGAAAAACTTTCGGCTGAAATAAGTTTTCTCGTCAGATCATTACACATACATGAATGAGACTAAATAAGAAACTGGATGAGGGCAGTACAAACCAGTATCTGGTATGAAAGGTTTGCAGTGAAAGATTCAATTATACAATACATAAATCAGAAGACACGAAGCTATTGCAAAAATGATGAATCACTAGACTTTTCACATACCTCTGTACTAGATTCAGGCAACGGTTACCACAATCTCTTTCAGGACAGTATTATTTTTTGGACAGCATTTCAGAGCTCAAATGAGCATCCCCCCAACCAAGTTCAGGAGAAATGAAGCAGGCATACACTGTATCACAGAAACTGTAGAGACACTTAGAATCTTCTTATTCATGTACTTCTCTCTCATCTAATTAGACTAATATTATTAGAGCTCTACTAGAGCTGTAACGTATCATATTACACTTCTCATTTTTCTGGGCATAGAATATATTACATTTTCATAGAATAGTCAAAATACCTCTTCTGCCCAAAGATGACTAAAGCTAATTTCGTCAGGTAATGGAAGCTTTTCCATTCCAAAGCATAAGCTTTTCCCTTAAAAGCCAGTTCGATTTGATAAAAAGCTTGGTTTACTACACCTAAGTTATTAAAAAAACGGGGTTGTCAAGCAAGCATAACTCAAGCAAAAAAAAAAAAAAAAAAAAACCCACCACAAACAAACTCACTGTGTGTGTCTGCTTCAAATTCTTTACTTTTTAATTCAGCTACTATAAATACTCCTCCAAATGGTAAACACCCTAAGCAGCTGCCCAGCCCCCAAGTCACACTGGGTTCTGTATTTGTATATTTACAGCTGAAAGGATTAATGCAAAGACAGGGAAGACCTGTCCAAGTCTTGATCTTGAAGTCTTTCAGGTGCTGATTTTGCTAAATGACAGTAAGTCACATAAAGCTGTTTACAGCTAGAAACCACCGATACAGCCTAACAGTAGAACCTGCCGGACTACAAACGCTGTTTTGTTTCCCATTTTCTTCACAAAAAGAGGTAACTGCAAGAACATGCATTTTACTGGATTAGAACATGTGCTTCTAGAAATAGCCATCTTTTACATGACTAAGACCAAATTTAATAAAGATAAAACTTTATATTTTCAGTATGCATGCATAACACAGCTATTAGATACTTTGAGATAAAGCTACTCCGTATCTTCCCAGATGAATATTGGAAAGCAGTACTGACCACTAGCTCTTGAGCACCCCAACCAATACATGACAGCTATGAGATCAGCTACCACCATTCACTAGGTTAGTGAAGTCACTTTTAAGTCAAAAAAATACATCTACGGGAAAAAAAAAGTTAAAGAACTTCCAAGGACATCTGTAAAGGCATATATACATACAGAACCATTTAAAAAAATAATGATAGAAACAGAAACCCGTTTCCTTTTAACGGGTCGGGAGTTTGGGGAAGAGCCCCGTGCTCGTTATCAACCCAGAGAACAGAAAATTGGACCCAGACCGAGAGAGGCTCGTCGCAGGCCTTCAGGAGGGCCCTGCGGCACGGCAAGCTTCGAGCGCCCGGCGCGGCCCTCCCGGCGGCCCTGTTCACTGCGCTGCAGCAAGATGGTGGCCGCGGAGCGGAGTCGCGGGCCCCGCCGAGGGGCGGTGCCAGAAGCCCCAGCCAGCAGCGCGCCGAGCGGGGGCCGCCGTCTGCGGGAGGCGGCCACACGCCGGCCGCGGCCTACGCTATGACAGCGCAAAGGCCGGAAAGGGGCCGCGCCGGGCGCCGCCGCTTCCCGGCCCAGGGGAAGGGCAGGCGCGGCGGAGGGAGTGGCCGCCCCGCCGCCCTCCCCGCACACAAAAGGGGGCGATGGCGGGCGCTCCCCCACACACAAAGGGACGGGGGCCTCGTCTCTGCGCCGGGTGGGGCTGCGCGCGCGGCACGCCGGGAGCCGCGGTCCGCCACCGCCCCTCCACGGCGGCCGCGCAAGCCCGTCCCCAGGAGCCCCAGCGCCGGGGCCCCGCCCGGGGCCTGCCGGGACCCGTAGTCCCCTCGGCGCCGCCCCCGGCCGGCCCGGCGCCTGCCGGCCTGCAGGCCCCGACAAGCCCCGCAGCCCGCCGGGCCGCGCGGCACGCCGGGAGAGCGAGTTCCAGCGTCGCTGCGGCCCCGCCCACGCCGCCGGGCGGAACTGCAGCCCCCAGGAGCCCCGGCGGCAGGGCGTCTGCCCGCGGGACGCCGGGAACCGTAGTGCGCACGCCGCCACGGCCCAGCGACCCGCGGCCACCGGCACTCCATCCCCAGGAGGGGCGGCCTACTAGGCAGGCGTCCGCCCTTGCCCTCCCCCCCACCCCCCGGCCACCGCACTCCGCGCAGCCGAGGGGAAGTTCCAGGCGCCTTCACCCCGCCAGGACGGCTGCGACGAGAGATAAACGGGAGGCGGATCCCCAGGTGCCCTCCACCTCTTTCGCCGACTCCCGGGGGCCCCGGTATCCCCTCACTTCCGCGGGCGCCGTCTGGGCGGCGACGGGAGCCGCCAGAGCCTGCCGCGAATCGTACTCACCCCAACAGCTCAGCGCCCCCGCTCCAGCGCCGCCATGAGCAGCACGGCACAGCACGTAGGAATAAATCCCGGCCTCTCGCGAGAGCACCGGGGTGGAGCCGCGCCTGCGCCGAGAGGAGCCCAGCGGTCCGCGAGGTGCGCATGCGCGCCCGGCAACGGGCTCTGCGCGGCCGGCGGCGCGCGCCCCTCCCCGCCTGAGCGGAGCCGCGGCTGCCGCGCGGCCCGGCCCCGCCCCCCGCCCGCGGCTCGGCCCCGCGAGGGCGTGGGGAGCCCGGGGCGGCACGGCGGCGGCCGCCTGCGCAGGGCCGCCCTTCCCGCCGGGCACGGCCCTCGGGGCACGCTGCGGAGCGCGGGCCGCCGCCCTGCGCGCGGGTGAGGGCGCGGAGCCGCCGCCGCCGCCGCCGCCGCCAGCGCCTCGCTGGCTCGGCTGCCGAGGCGCGGGGCCAGGCGCGGGCACGCTCCCTGCCCTCGGGCACGCCGCTCCCGCCCGCTGAAAGCTCGAGGGAGGGAGACGAGCGTGGCGCTGACCGAAGGCCACGCTCAGCTGCAGCAGCGGAGCGGGAGGCTTCGCGCCTGGCTGTGGGGGGCCAGCAGAGGAGAGTTTTCAACAGGAGCGGAGCGAGCTCTTCAGAAAATGCCCGGCAGCCCGTAAG
Source organism: Gymnogyps californianus (assembly GCF_018139145.2). NCBI lineage: Eukaryota > Metazoa > Chordata > Aves > Accipitriformes > Cathartidae > Gymnogyps > Gymnogyps californianus. Next base: position 237,710 of record NC_059497.1, on the reverse strand, counting down.
AATCGTACACGAGACGCTTACAGTCACAGAGGCCATGCTGACAGCTCCAGAATAGGACAGGAGCAAACAGCACATGTTTAAACTTCCCCTGCTAATTACGGCCCAGTACTAATTAATAATAAACTCGTTAGTCAAAGCAACTGCTATTTAGTCTCCATTTTTTCAGGCTGCACGGCAACTAGCCCATCAGAGGAATGTTAACCGACACTAGGATAACGAAGGTAAAAACGCATCGTCGCAGGCACTTCAGATGATATTAATTTAAAAGAGAGAAAATGCAACATTTTTGGTCATTGCAGTATTTCATTCAGGCAAGGTGAAAGTTAGAGGGGGTGCGAAAGGCTTGGGTACACGCAGAGCAGACGGAATTATCCCCAGGATTCCCAAAACAGAATACACTTGAGAAAATACTGCCCATTGGGTTTTTTTATTCCCTCTTAAACAATTTCTAATAGAAAAGGATTGTATACAAGAATACTCCGGTACAGAGATCCCTTCTATCTACCAAACAATCTTCCTGGATATTCCAAACGGTTGCAAAAAAATGTCTCCTCATAAGCACAGGAACATAAATCACCTTCTGCATCTATCAAAATCCTCACTTGGGAAAAAATGGCATAAAAATTTAAACTAATATTGGAAATGAGATGTTTACTGTTCTTGGAGGATTATTCTTTGATCACAGGTAAGAAGGACAGAAATCTTTATATAAAAATGTCAAAAATATCACAATATTGATAAATTCCTACAACACTGCAACTCTTAATTTCACTCAATATAGGATTCTGCAATAACTACGTAACATCTGTCACTAGACTTACCTGTGATGTAACATTAAAAACCTGTCTACATGGTTGGTTTTGGTTTAGTTTTGAGGCAGACCTCAGCTCACTCTTCCTGAAGTCCAAAGCGGTGGGAGGCCAAAGAGCTTTGATCTGAAAGTGCTGTGTTCTGTGCAGGGTTTGAGTGCACCACCTTCAGATCAGAGCTAGCCAGTATCCACATACCTTGGAGCATTGGTAAAGCCGGAACAGGTCTACCCATAAAAAAAACAAAAATTAGTCAGATACGCAACGTCCTTCAAAAATGCACAGGTGTCAGAAAGGGTCATCCACTCTGACTTTCACCCCTAAATCAAGATAAAGTACGCTCCGTATATCAGTGACTACTTAAAGGGCTCTACTGGCTATCTGCTGTTCCCTTGGTCTGCTTCTAAGGAGTTGTCCAGGTAACAATGTTAACCCAGCCAAATACTGAGTGTTAGCTCTTCAAAGCAAAACAAAAGCTCTGTGTGCCCGCTTTGTGCGGGCAGAGCAAAATGTGTACCGACCATTTACAATGTAGTTTTTGAATAATCTCTTATTCCTTCTATCAAATAAGATAATCACAACCTGTATTATGTTCTCTAGCTACTGACAAGGTGGATTTAAGTGCCATCTGCACAGCTGGAATTATTAACTAAAGCTCATAAAAAATAACAAATGGGAGAGGAAATAAACTATCACAAGGGAGTACACGTCAAATACTTCATTGTTAAGCATCTGTATGCTGCAATTACTAAGACGGAGCAGCAATGCAAGCCTTTGCCATCACCAGTATGTAATTTCAGAAAAATGCAGAGAAAATAGCCCACACATTTTGAAAGATAAAACAAACATACAAGGAAACACCTGAAAGAACAAATCAAAACCCATCCGTGTAGGGTAGTTTCATAATAGTCTCTGAAGTCAAGATTTGGAGATAAGGTTATTTTGTGACCTAAGCTTCACAGTCAGGCAGATCTTCTCTCCCCACCTCAAAAGATTCTTTGCTGATTGACAATAGTTCACGCAGCTCTTTGTTTTCAAGCTGCAAAATCAATATTTTTGCTGAAATAGAAATGAGCTAATTCACAATTAAAGGACGATAATCTTTAAATAGCCCCACTGCTCCACAGCTAAGTAAAACACTGGTTTTGTAACATAAGCATTAATACAGTGCTAGCAACAGGGGAACCACATCATTTAAAGCTTATCTTTTGCTTCTGGCTTCATATATATAGAAAATGCAAACATCAAGAACTTGAAAATAAACAGATCATGTTCTGCATTTCCTGACCCCACCCCCAAGTTTTTGATTGTTATAAATCCTGGACACATATAAACATAGAAAGTCCAGAGTAAGTCTAGAGACTCCCAAAGCTTGATCTATCCTTAGCAATTGTATCTGTTCTTACCTCCAACTGAGCTAGTTTCTCCTGAACTTTAAAGAACTGATCATCATCAACTTGAATAGCTTTTCTCATCACCTCTCCCATCTCACATATTCTGTCTATTTGACTTTCAATTTCCTGAAAGACATAAAAGTAATATATTCAATATGTTCAGGCAGAAGCAGCAGTAATAATTTATCTCTTCTAAATCAATTACTTTCATTGTCTTGATTTTGGATTATTTTCCTGTTTTGAATTTTAATCCTTTCCTCCCAAGCACTTCCAATCCTTTCTAACTTGTATAATATTTAAAGATTAAAACATGTACCTTATTGTCCATTATCATGAGTCATCAATGAAAACAGTGAATAGAATTGCATTGGTCAGCAAGATAAGGCACCCTTACTTACTGAGATGGAAATAATTTCAAGTGTGGCAAGGACTGAGACAACAGATTCAGGTTCACGTGAATATGACTAGTATGCAACAAATTTTATATTGCTTTATTAGAAAAGCCTGACTCTGAATTTATAAGAATGCCGAATATAAAAGCAAATGAGATTTCAAGACTAAGTAACAGTGTGAAGTAAACAGCCTCATCTCAGAAGGAAGCCAAGCAAAGAAACTAAAATAATTAAGACTAGGGCCTCCTGAGGCAGTTTTTACAGAATCTGTCTAGATACAGCTCTAATCCTTTGGAAGATGCATTTTGTTGAAGCTCAGAAATGCACATATAACGAACACTGAAAAATTCCAACATGTTATCTAACAACAATTCCTGTTTGAAGAGTATTCCGTTTCAAAATACAGTATTTAGAGAGGAACTCGAATGCGCAAACACAAAAATGTCAGTAATTGGCAAGAAGTAGCAAGTAAGAATTTGGAAGCTTTTGAAGCATTTTAACATAACATAAAAATATAAGGTTATCACAAAGCACTTTGGGGAATATGAGATAAATTTATAGGGTGGTGTTTCTTTTCTCTAAATGTCAGTAGTTATTCCACTGCCTCTGGAAGATAAATGTATCACCAGAGCACAGAATTCAGTTTTGAATTCCATTATTCACAAAATATGTAAACAAATTAGAGCATCTAGACGAGAGCTGGAGGAACAAGAAAGACTTAGATAACTTAATCTGGGAAGAAAGAATGAAGTTGTTTTCTCAACAGAAAGATGGTTATAATAAGAATATAGCTCTTTAAAAGATATTAAAAGGTTGTTACTATTCTCCAAGTGGCGGGTAGGAAAAAACTCATGGACTTAATCTGAAGTACAGAAGATTTTGCCTAGATATTGAGACAGTCTAGGTACATTCCATCAAAGGTTCCTCCAGAGCCTTTTCTGCTTTGCATTTCCATGCCATTAAAATGGAGCAAAAGCAGTGCCAGAGAACAATGTTAGAGGTTTTGTTCAAATGTTAAGTCTTGATAAACAGAGCAATTAATGCACCTAAGCAAGTACTGGAAGCAAGACATTGCTACACTACTTAACTTCAGAGGACCTAAGCAACACCAAACAGAGAACTAACGAGTTGCCACATATCAGTGCAAAGATATATGTGCAAAGAGTTAGGCTGGCTCCAATTCCAATCAAAAAGCCACAAGATATGAGACGTCACTAGGTTGAACCAGCTTGCTGTTCTCTGATCACATCAAAATGCATTTTAACAAATGCCTAACAATTCATAAGCCTTAAACAGAGATTTAATGTTACTACATTGTTATTAGACACCTAAACGTAAAACAGGCAGCAGTTATCAGTAGCCACACGTTAGAGTTCTGAAGTCACTGCCCCCAACATGGACGAAGGGGACACTTTTAGGCCACTGCACAGAGTATCCGGATTTAAAAACATTTGGGAGTGATGATTTCTTAAGAATTAAACATGCTGCAGCTCACAGAGATTTAGGAGGTTCTTCTCCCTTTGTTACAATTATGGAAGAGGAACAGTAACCACTCTGATGTCTTTGATTTTACTGTACAGAATCATGTGCATTAAGCTTAACCCAGGGAATCCAGCACCTAATGCATAAAGAACAAGCCTCCACCTGGGCTGTGAAAGGGTTATGCTGTTCAATGTCCTCTGTGAGAACTGCTACAATCTGTGTGCTGTAAAAGGAATAGAGAAAAAAATACCAGCAAAGAGAGACAAGAGTTTCAGAAAATGTATTTTGGAGCAGAGACGTTCCATGAATGGAAACAAAGGTTGTATGAAAGCAAGCAAGAGACAGGGAATAAGGATCTCGAGCCCTCTTCTGTCCCCATCCCACCTTACCAAAGAATTAGCCTGATGAACTTCCAACATTGGTTCTGCATCTTCACTTTTTCTCCCTTGCAAAAGCTGTAACATCTGCTTTCTGTATTTGCTCATGATAAGCTCTAACGCATCTTGGTGCTCCTCCAGCGAGATCCACAGCTCTGCAAAACACAGTGTGTCATTGCCACAAACTACAAGCAATGTTTCACAGCAACGACAGCAGATGCCCAGAGGTACTCAGTACCAGCCGCTCGCTCGATTCGTGCTACCCCACCACTCCCCTCCACAGCGCGGCCCTGGCACTCCGGCCCGGGGGAGCTGGCTGCCCGGACCCCCCGGGCAGCCGCGGAGCCATCCTGACGCCGGTAGCCACTTCCACACCGAGGCATCCAGCGACTCTGACAGAAGGCAGAACAGATGCCCTCCCCGGCCCCCTCGGCAAGCCCCCTCCCGCCTGGGCCACTAAGCGCGCAGCCTCGCGCAGCACACCGCCCCCACACGCCCCCCGGGGGCCCCCCCGCACATCACCCGCCAGCACCCACCCCACCCCCCCGACTCCCCCCAGCGTACCACCCAAGGCGGCCCCCGGGGTCCCCCAACACCCTCCGCCGACATCCCCCCCCGGCTCCTCACAACACACCCCCCCCCCCCCCAGCAGCGCCCCGGCAGCACGCCGCCCGCCAGCCCCCCCGGCCCCCCGCGGCGGGCAGGCTCACCCCTGTTCTCCTGCTGCAGGTCGCGGATCTGCGTGTTCTCCTGGGACAGCAGCACGTGCGGCCGCAGCCGCGCCGGGTCGGCCCGCTCCTCCGCGGCGCCCTGGCCCTGCTGAGACACGGCTGTCGGTCCGGCCGCTCCACCGCCCGCCCGCCGCCGCTCGCCCGCCGCCCGCCCTCACCTTCTCGGCCCAGGCCGCGCCCGCCTCTCTCATGGCGGCCACGCGCTGGTGCAGGACGGCGGACTGGTCGATGAGCGACTCGGCTGCGGTGTCGTGCTCCTTCAGCCGCTCCAGCAGCGTCTTCGCGTCCGTAAGGATCTTCTCGATGGTGCAGGTCATGGCGGGCGCCGGGGCGAGCAGCGCGCCTCACCTCCGCGGCGGCCCCATGCCTGGCGGCACAGCTCCGCACCGGCGGCGCGCGCCCGCCGCCGCCGCCGCCGCCGCCGGGCGCGGGCAGACGCGAGCCCGCGGGCCGGGGACGCCGCTCGCGCACGGCCCCGCCGCTTCCGGCCGCGGCGCTCGCGCCGCACGGGCGCAGGCGCGGGCCGCCGCTCGAGCGGCGCGCAGCGGCCCGGGGCCGCCTGGCGGAGCGGGGGCGCCACCGGCGGCGGCGTCAGCGGCCGGGGCCGGGACAGCGGCCCGCCGGGGCCCGGGGCCCGGGGCCCGGGGCCCAGAGCCGTCCCGCGTCCGCAGGGCCCTCGGCGACCCCGCCGTTTTAGAAGGAAAATGCAGAGCCCTTGCGCTTGTCGTTGTTGTTGGGCGGCGTTTGGGGGAGGCACCAAGCCGCCTAGGGAAGCAGCGTTACAAAGCAATCTGCATCGGGCTGGTGTCGTCTCCCTTCTAACGTGCCCCTATTTACAGAAGCCTAATGCTGCACGTTTTCTCCGTGCACGCACAAAGGCTGGCGCTCTCAAACGTGATGACTCAAAAGTGTTTCACGACGGGGCTGTCAGAGGAAACCCAGGTGGAAAGCCTCGGGTGCAAACGAGCGCTGCTCTGTGCAGTGCAGTCTGTTTGCAGAAGGACATATATCCTTGACCCGGGGGGCTTCTGGTTATCTTTTTAAATAGTCCCTTAAACAGTGTGTGATAAATTCTGGGCTGAGATCTGTTGAGCTGTCATCTTATCTAATATTCTTGTTTGTCCCTTTTAACAGTAAACATCCTCTACTCAAGTTAAAATAACAAGCTTTGTAATGCTGACTTGCTTCTTTGATATTTATTTGCTAACTAAAGCTACTGTTAGTGATCTGTGATGTCCTTGATGCTTTGCTTAACTTTGTGCCACAAAGCTTTTTTATTTAGTATGACCAACTTTATTAATAACGTTTTCAACAATAATGTTTGAACAGGACCCCCTTTGACTTGAGTCATCTTTCAAGTTTAAATCCCCATTCAGACAGACACGTAAGGAAAATCTAGGATGCTTTATCAGATGAAAGTTTCTCTATGATCCCAGAGATAATCAAGCCTAGTGCAGAAGTGCTGAATAAGATAATTTTATATAAGCAACAATTCCAAAACATTCATACAATGCAGAAGAGAATAGAGTAAGCAGCTGCATTTAGAGTATTTCATCAGAATCAGATTAATTAGTAAAGTATGAGATATATTTTGCAGATTTGGGAAACGTAATGCTGCTTTTTAGTAACTTCTGTGGAACTAAAGATCTAGGCTATGCTTTATAGCATTTTTTACCTTCTGGGCCTTCCTTATTTTTCTGCTTATTAGAGAATACTAAAAAGTTAAGACAACTCGTTATCAGAATTCCTTTTTCATAATGGGTGATTCATGAACATTTGGAAAACTGACAACTATTACTGTGTTTGCCATTCTGGTTATGGAACAAGTTGGCAAAAGATTGCCCTGTCCTAAGATAGACATGACATCCCTAAGCTGTAGCCAATGCTCGTTTCCCCTGTTCCACTGTCTGTCCCCACTCTTATATCCTCAAATGACCCTACCTGTGCAGTTCAGCACCTGCTGTTGCTTCTCTCTGCTTATACTCCCAGCTCTGTGGCTGCCTTTAAAGCCTCTGCCAGTATATCAATTTTTGCAGAGCCTTTGAGCAGCCACACAGGAGTAGGCCTGATACAGCTATATGGAATGATATACGTGTACCAGTTCAGTACCTTCCCGTTTTTCACCTTATTCAACATAAGGAAGTTCTGTGAAATCAAACGTGCGATCTCTAAGGTTCCACCTAGTTCAGCTTTACAGTGGGGAGGCACTCAATGAGCCATTTAGAAATGCAGCACTGGAAATTCCAACTCACATCTACTACGAAGTCAGCTAAAGGAACAACCTGTTTGTGCAGCGTGAAGCATCATTACACCTCAGCAGAAGCTGCACCTGGATTGTATGTCTGAATCTCTGGCCTGTTCTGTTCCTTGCGTTTATACTTATGATTTAATACTCACTTTTCCTTGGCTTCAGAGATGACATCCTGGCCGTTCATGCCAAGTAGAGGCAAGCAAGGGAGATGAGGGCCAGCACTGCTATATCAGACTTTCATTTCAGGATCGGTGCAGTCCCTCTGTGGGATTCTGGCTGCTTGAAATAAAATTGCAGAATGAAAAGATGGGAGTCTACAATACTACCGCCACACAGTGCTTAGTCTTGTGTTCTCACTCAAGGATGTGGCTCACCCCCTCTCCAGCAGATCTTTTGACACAGAATCATTTGTTCAACTTCCAAAGGACAGTAGAATAAGCTAGTGTGGCGCCAGGACACAGATCGGATCCCAGTAGGACAAAGCTCCTTGATTTAAATGCTGGGAATGCTTGTCACCAAAACTTGTAGTATGTAGCAAGAGAGCTTAAACAAATCAACGGATGAGCATTTTCTGAGTAGTGGTGTCTTATAATTCCTTTGGCTTATCACATCAATTCTGTATAAACTAAAGAGAATGTATAAATTTGGCCTCTCAAACTTTTTAGTGTTTAACTTCAATTCGATTAAACACTTATGTATGTGTACAAAGTGAAAAATGAGGTTACAAGAGGTTAATGCTTTAATGCTTTTAATAACTCTTAACCACATGGCTGCATTTTGTCAAACAGAACATGGATTTGTTCTAGCAGGAAAAGTATACGCTAGACAGAAGCATACTGAGGCTCTCCAAAACAGCAAAGCTGCTACAGAACCAAAACCATTTCTAGGCCATCTTTGAAAAATCATAAATAGTATTTCTGTGATGGAATAAATACATAGCATTTCTGAGTATAGCTGAGGAGGTTCTTGCTCACAGTAGGAAAATCCAAAAGAAATCTAGACAGACCAAAAGCACAGAAAAAGTAATTAAAGAGATTGGTAACAGACACAGCACAGAATCCCGAGCACGACATAGTATCTGTAAACCTGGGATGAGTTCAGGCTCATACTGTCATCGGTACTGAGGATGTTAAAACAATGTGCATGAGGTAATGCCCGTAACTTATCCAGAATCTGGCAGTGGAGTAAATGATGGATAATAATGCACAGAGGAATTGACCGGTAGAAAATGGCAACATCTGCGACAGACTGCGTGGCATCTAAATGCTGGAAGTAGATAAAAGAATAAAGGGCAAATTTCTAGGGTAATTCTTGGGTTTCAGGTAAAATCATGTTAATAATAAGTGTGGTCAGCACAGTTTGAAAAATTTTGGCTAAGTCTCTGAAAGCGCAAGTCTCACATAGTAATGCAGCAGACACTAGCTCTTCAAAAGCTGAATGTGACATTTCTCATTTCCACTACAAGTTCTTCCTTGAAAAACTTGGTGTCTAACAGCCAAATATTTCAGCAGCTACAGCTTGTTTAAAAAGCAAACCGGACCTCTCTCGCACCACACACCCCAACACGTTTTGACTGCTTGCTTTTAAAATTAAGTGATGGTGTTAACACAATCATCAGCTACTGTCACGATTTCCCTGGCATTGCCCTCAACAAAATCCGTAGCACAGAGACTCGCAGACCAGGAGGCCAAGTGAATCCTCCTCTTGCACTTCCTAGCCTATACTTCAAGGTGGATTACTGTTGCACGAAACAGAGTCATTCTGTGACAAAAGTTATTACAAGAAACTCAGTCTTATTGTTCATCTTAATTATCCTGCTTTGATAAATCTTCAAGAGTCACCCATTGCACCACAGCACTCACATTTATGAGTCTAATATTCTTTTTACTATTAAAACAAATGTCCTTAAGATGGAATCCAGGCTGGAAAAAAGGGAAAACATTATAATTGATAAATGGATATATCCAGCTATTTCAGTCTCTCAGCAGCAAGACTGCACTGCTGATAAAATGCTGACCAAGGGATTCCACAATAATTATTTTGTAATGCTTAATACAGAGTGTCAAGATATTCTGCTTTATGGAAATCAGGTCCAAGACTTGGCTTCTCTTTGCTGTACCTACAAAGAAGTACAGTCGTTTAAGAATCTCAATGCTTAAAGTTACGTTTACAAGTATTCTCTATGAACTGTCAATTCTGAGACCATTGCAGGAGATTGTAGTCAAGCTTTAGTTGGTATCTTTACTTTCTTCGACATTGTGCCTTGCTGAATACTGAGGCACTGGAGCATGTTATTGACAAATCTTGGTCTCCCTGCCAAGAGGAAACACATAGATTTGGCACAGGGTATTGAAAGGCAGAGATGTAAGGATACCCATACATTTTGTTAGTGTTGAATGGATGGGCTTATTAGTACCTATTCTGCCTTAAGGTAGTGGGCCTGCCCTGCATACCAAGCTTAAGAGAACGCACAGAAGAAACAGAAACATTTTGTAGGCCGTCTTGAGATTTTCGAGTAAGTTTAAAGCAGTTTGCCTCTTGCATTAAAATTCAACGTAAGTCAAGCACTTAGCTCTTCAAGATTTGTGAAAAGCCTGGCATAGTGAAACTAACCAACAACTTCATGAATAAGAAAAAAAATCAGTCTTAAAAAGATCAAAATTGTTTTTCCTCTCTGGTCTGATATGGTCTCCCATTATTTAATTCCTGGAAGGCATTTAAGAACTTAATGAGAACCTTCATCTTCTCCTGAGTTATTTCTCTTCTCATTTGACTACGATGATTTGTCAGATACATTTGATGCAAAACAGAAGAGTAGATATACCATCTAACACTAAACCAACCAAATGAACACATGCTCTACAATGCTAAATGGGAGCTGTTCACTGTATAGATCCCCGTCACCCCTGTTGGGGGAATAGCTGAATAATTTCCTATTTGAACACTATATAAATTCAGGTTGAAAGGTGCTGCCTGATGAAATTTCCCTGGCTAGTCTCACTCTCATTCCTCTGCTGAAGCATACAGTTTTGCTCTGTAAAGACTATTTCTGTTTAATTTTTGCAAATAACTGTACTGCTTTAAAAAGCTACATGTAGGGAAGATAAAAGTTTTGCAATCCAGTGCTCAAAGGAAATGACACACAAATCTTGTTGCTTGAAGCTACAAAAATGACTACGTTTAAAACCTACAGAAGGGGGGAAGTACTGGGTGAACTTGTAGTACAAATAGCATCTTTTTTTATGTTTTGTTTCATCAGTAGAAGTATTAGATTGGATCTTAAGCACTTCAGTCTGGCTGGGGCCCCATCCAATAGAGGCCACACGTGTATGCAGAAAAAGATAGTCCCTGACCTACTACACTCACATTCTTCAGTTTCAAGTGAACCAACCACGGTTCTCTCTCTGCTCCAGGCAAAACAGGCAAATGACGACAACAAAACAAGCACGTTTCTCAAAATTCTAGGTTAATTACATTTTAGGCAAACAACAACACAAAACAAGCCAAGTCATCTTTGACAGACAATCCCATGCCTCTTCTGTTCTTTGCAACCCTCCTCACAACTGATGCCTATGGTACCGTTCCCACACGAGCTTCTTTTGCCTGTCCTCAAGTTTTGCATCCAAATTGTTGGTGAACGTGCTGAATACAACAAGGGACAATTTCCTACTACTGTAGCTTCTGGACCTGATACTATCTTGGAACATGCGATCCAACAATCAAAACCACCACATACAACAGATACACATCCTATTCAAATTAAATCTTTCTCTCTGTTGAGGGTCAGGAGTGCAAGGTAACACCAACATGCAGAAATGTTAGTCGTGAGGCTTTGTGCCATTTCTCACCCAGGGCTTAGGTTCATCCATGCCATGCAGAAAATCCTAACAGTGCCAGAACCACTGCACCTTTTGAAGATCAATAAATAATCCAGAAGAGAGGGTGAACAGAAAGCTTGCAGTTTTTTCATGAGTTCCTTAACAAATTGTAAATGCAAGTAGCTCTCGGAACACAAAATTTTTGGCATGTATTTGTCTGCCGGTGTATTTTATGCCTCTAAAACATTTATCTAAAACAAAAATAGGTAAAGATTAAGTTAAATCATTTTAATACATAAGCTGTATTGTTAATACTCAACTTTCTTTAATATTGTTCAGAACAGTTTACTAACAGGAGATTTAATCCTATAATGAAATAATCTATATTTCAATATAACCTTTAACTCACATATAACAATGATTACTGTAATTAGCAATTAGTTTTCCAAAGGCTCCCAGTTGTTTAGTATTTGACTCTTGCTATCATCATTTAATGATTTACAGTAATGAGCTGGAACATCAGTATTTTGTACTGAAATGGCCAAAATAGTTGTCCAGGCATCATTGCCCTCGTGACAGATCTCAGATGTTTTTGTGAAAAGTTAGCCAAAAGCAATAGACAATGCCATCACTTCTGTTTCATTTTTACTGAAAAACAACAACAAAGTGACCGTAATGACTTGTAGTCAGAGTCTCAGTAGCTTTTGAAGGACTGTTACTTTGCTGAGATTCTGCCCTTTGTTTAAGTTTTGTTTGACAAATGCTTTATAAATGAGCAGAAGAGGTGGTTTATGTTTCATTAATGAGGCTGATAGTGGTTAATTACTGAAGTTACGTAAACAATCCAATACCAGATCAAGCCAAACGGGTCAGTTATGTAGAGAAGATCCAGCTGGAGTAGATATGATTTCCTTTAACTATTTGGATACCAAACAAGTTACAGAGATACAGAATCTCTAGTTCAGATGAACAAAGAATTCTGCGTAGCTTGAAAATGAATTCTCTCAACAGGTATCGATCTAGGGGAGCTCTTTCTTCATCTGCAGTTTCAGCACTCATCAAATTCTTAGATCTAACTGCATAAAGGCAGACATTCTGTGTAGATTAGATTGCACAAAAGCTGACAGTTTACACTAATGATGGAAATGAGGCTGCAAAAGCAGTGCAACACAAGGTGTTCAGGTCAGACTGATGTCATCAGATCTGATTATTTTCTATGGAAAACATGTGTGTCCCTTATCCTCCACTTCAGTGGCACTTCTAGATTTTGGCTCATGACATGAACTTGTTCAGCTAGTATTTTCAGGCTGTATCTATGAGTAATATTTTGTTTACTCACCTCTAGTAAAGCATGCTTGAAGTATATGATTACTTCCTTTGCCCATTAAAATGGTACTAAGTATGTTACTGATCAGAGACTTTATCAGTGTTTTACAAAATTGACATATGTAAGGAAAAATAACAGAAAATAGAGCCGGAAGAGATCTCAAAAGTCCTTTCTCCTCCTTTACAGATCAAAATAACTCAGAACAATTCATAAGTTCTATCAGGTTGCCCAAACTGATCTTCAAAACATCCAGTGATGAAGATTGTACAGGCAACTTATTTCAGTGCTATTTTTACCACTGTAATTGCTTTCTGTAGTATCTAATTTAAATCTTCCTTACTCCTAAATAAGTTTTTTATTTCTTGATTCTTTACAAGCATGGGAAACAGTTTATTTTCCTCTTCTTTGCAGCAGTTCTTTATGTGACTCAAGCGGGCTTTCAGGTCTCCCATTTTTATTGTCACACTAAGCTTTGAATAGGAGAAGTGATCTGTTAAAATAATGTAAATATATGTATTTAACATGGACCAGTCACCTGGTCTGAATCACTGCATGACTATGCAAAATAGTTTTATTGCCACAGCTATGAAGATAGCATGTGCGTTGGAGTTAATGACCATGGGCTAATACTTAATGTGGGACTGCAGTTAATTTCTACTACAACTAAGTTTTAGGTTCTTATATACTTATTTTAGAAATTGAATTTACTCTGAATCCACTAGGTTTTATAACACGGAACAGAATGGGGATTAGATACCTTCTAAAAACCTAGGTTTAATACTTAAGTTTCCCAAAGTCAATAGGCTTTAAATACCCATGTCCCATCCGTACATTTGAACAGCTTACCAGTAAGGTATCTTCTATCACAAAAAGTACTAAAAAAAAGTCAGTAGTATTTAAAAGCTAAAGGCAATATTTCACAACCTCTGCTTGTTTTTCCAACTTTCATGAGAAAGGCTGAAAAGCTGGATGAAGAAGCCAGTGGTATATGTGAAAGAGATACTGCAATGAAAAAAATCTTAGTTCTAACAATTGTAAATTCTTCATTTTTACCACTGAAGGTTTTTTGACATCTTAGTAAGTTGCTATATAAGGCTGCCTTTACCAGAAAGACAAACGCTGAGCATAATTAAATTTACAAGATCATTATCTTTGTCTCTACTGCATAATCTATGCATTCCAGCCCTTTGTCACCACACATTATCAATGCAGAGCATTTGAAAGCTCAAAAAAACCTGCAAGATGCTCAAATAACATCTGTGAGTCAATCTTTTTTGTTCTTGAAAGCCAGACTCAACCATTCCACCTCCAAAGACTAACAGATTCCTAAATGGTGCCAGACTACATGGAAATAAGTAGCATGCTCTTCTCTGGAGCCTATGGAATACAAATATGACTCTCCTTTGAAGGGTAATGTCAGTTTGCTGTGTACTGTGCCACAGATCCGTGAAAACCTGTTGTCCCTAAAGACTATTTTAAGTGACTTTGCAGTAAGATAACCAACAGGAAATCCCTTTGCCATCTAATTCCATGAAGTATACAACAGAACCATTTTTTCCTGAGGTAAATCGAGAATTGCTCTTACACAGAAGAAAAGTGACCTCCTTCTGGAGTTAGTATGTTTGCAACCTGCTGTGCATCATGTTAGGGAGCAAGTGTAATGACACGGTACTGAACAAGAAAATGCCCTATCCAAAAGATCACATCTTGTATCTAGGAAATTACGAAAACCTCAGATTGTAACGATTAATTTATCAGAAATTATTAATAATAGAAGTACTTGGTTTTTTAAGAATGAATTTTTGCAAAATTAGCGGCAACAAAAGTTGCTAACAGTCATTGTCTGTTATGGGGGCACGCATGAGCCCTGTGCGTGCTGCATCAACACAGGTATCTCAGAATTAGAATAGGGAGAACAAGGTAAGTGTTTTGTGTTTGGAGATACTGGCCTGATCAAGTGTTTCCAAATTAAATTCTTATGTCATGTAGGTATCTCCAAATAATACTATTGCAATATTTTCTCTGCCCAGGAAATGAACATTATCCATTAACACTCAGACGTGTCAATGTTAAGCAATCAAAATGGAAGAATTTTAAATTCTACCAAGAAAGCAGAATATTTAGTAATCGGACAGGGAGAACTCTGGGAAGCAGTGACGTGAGGGTCCCCATGGCCTCTGTCCCTGATGACCCAGTTATTATTTGATTTATGTGGACTTGCAGCTGCCCTTGCTTCGACCCCAGAAAAGGCTGTGTGGGAAGTTTGTGTCTCAGAGCCGTAGCATTGCTCTGCGGAGTGTCTGGAGCCTAGCGTATGCACAGAAACTGATAAATAGGGAAAAGGCCCAGTTTGCTCCAGCTGGACTCAGAGCTACGATCAGTGCTACAGCCCAGCGGACTCAACTCTGGAAGCAAGAAACTCTCTGGAACTACCGTAGGTATTTCATTTACTTCTCTGAATGCTCTGGGATTATAAATTGTTGCTCTAGCCATAAATCAGTTTGCCATGTGAAAATATTTCAGGCATTGGGCTTTTTTCTTCTTTTTCCTTTTTTTTTTTCCCCCTTTCTTTTTAAGCAGCTGACTAAATGAAAACAGAAAACATGCATTTTTAAATTTGGTATCCTGCTGCCAAGAATTTGTTCCAACAGTACTTCATTTGACATATAGAGTGAAGTAAAATGACTTTTAAATTCAATTATTTGTTTCCCTTCCCCGAAGTACCTGGAGAACTGTAAGTTTCAGACAACCTCTAACCTATTATTTTATAATGTATAAAAATTATATCTTTGAAATAATTATTCATGGGGTAACAACTCCAAAGGAATATTTCAAGATAATTGTAACACAGTCCACTAGTGAAATAAGCCGATTCCTATTATGGTTATTATATGACAAGGAAGGAACACATTTAGTGAGAAGAAAAGTGGGATTTCTTCAAACAGCAGCTTTGGGGAGCTTCTTGGCACATTAAAACTGGGAGGAACAGGTAAAACCTTAATAATGCATATAAGCTGCATATAGGTTCAACCAAGCGACCCTACAACTTCCCCTGCAAAATCATTCTTTAATTACAGTTATCAGTGATTACTGAATTGCTTGAGTGAAACTGAGTATATCACCTGGCACCGCACATAGTTGGCACCAATTGTGCTCAGTTAAAATTTTTTTCATTTTTGGTTTAAATTTCACAAATTAAAAAACTAAGCTATGCTTTCCAGAAGCAAAAAAAGTACAGCGATTAACACTGAGATTGAAATGTGCTATCTAGTTCCACTACATGATCATTAACATGCCGCAAGGTGTGTTAAATAAATGTTGAAGACCTTCAGCTTGAGTTCCTAAAATTCCCTGTAAACAAGAAATTTCCCTATGACTCAACTGTCAAAATATTTATGATAGCAGTTAAAGTACTGTCAATACATACCTCTTAAAGAGCACCCTGGAGGCTCTTCTACAAGTATGTTTTGCATCTTAATAAATTTGATAATATAAGGTGATGATATGTTACTTTATGATATGGTATTTTATAGCAATAAAAATGATAAAACCAACATCCTTCACCACAAATAACAATAAATAGATGTACAGTATGTATTCTAGTCTGAACATGTACATTCTGTTAAGTGACTGGTTTGTGATTGTACTTTGCTTTTAGCAATTAACGGCTTTTTTTTTTTCTTTAATGGCTTCCATCTTTGATAAATTGAAAAGTCTTTCTGTTAGGACTAATAACTCAATGTTGCTGAATTTCTGTATTAGATGGATAACCAACCCCTTGAATCAACATACATTCCAGTTTATATTGAACGTCATTAGTTCAGAAGATTGATTACTGTCAAAACAAAGCCTGTAAAAGCACAACATTTTCAAACGTGCTTAAGCAACCTAGAGTCTAGGTCACATCTTCTTCTGAAAAAAAAAAAATCTCCTGCCTGCAGAGGCTTTTAAAATTAAAAACAAACAAACAAACACCACCCCCAGCCCCAATGATCAGGATTTCACACATGAAAATACCCAGCAGAAATAGCACCTCAGAAGTAACTGAGAAGAAGGTAAAGCAGGGAACAGCATGTGCCTTTATGCAGATGACATTTTCTTTCAGGTCACTATGTCTGACTAAGGACTAAAGACTTTCATCCTAACTGTGTTACTGCTTGTGATTCTACGAGACAAGTTATTAAAAATTTCACCTTCTTTTGTTTCCAGTTATTTCGACTTTTTAGTCTAAAGACCTTTATGCATCATCTCTGGGAATATTTTTTTTTTTTTGCTTCCTTTTTAAAGCACACATACACAAAACGTATGGCTATATTTTGAGTACACAGAAAAGAGAAAAATGGGCACAAAATATTTTGGTTTGGGAATGGCATGACTATAACTGCCCCAAACACCCAAAGCTCTTACTCCAATCTTATTTCAACTTTGTCCAAGTTATTATGTTTTGAAAATTACAATTGGGCATGTATGCTGCATTCTGCCAAGGATTCCACAGCTGCACAGCATGTAGCTAAGCTTTGTGTGCATGCAGAATTTACTTGCTTGCACAGCAAAGGGTTAATAAATGTATGTGTGGGCTGAAGAAGTGTCCTTTAGGTCATGGTTCACTCCCATGAGGTGTGAGAGATTAGGGATGGCTACTGAACTTTTGAGAGACCAGCATATAATGCATCACAAAATTTCAGCAACTCCTAAAGTTTGGAGGGGGCTTCCCTACTGCTGACTGTGAGGCAAAGGTTGTAACACATTACTATGACAGTCAACCTTATAAATAATCAAAACTTTCCTGTCCTAGAAAATTAAGTTCTTTCCTTACATATCTTATTCTGTTCTTTATATTTTTTGTTTTAAAAAGCCCGGTGCTATTTTATATCAGAAGAACAAGCTTGTTAACGCTAAATTCTCAAGTGTCAGAAAATGAAACAGTTAACATTCATGCACAAGCATGACCATTAAGTCTCATTTCAAGACAGTATAGCATTCCTCAAATAACCACTGGATTTACTATTAATACTGTTACGACATTCTCTTAATTTAAGAGTTTCAATTTACAAAGTCTCATTCTAAGCTGGGAATTCTGTGGTTGCAATTGATAACTTTTATTAGCCATAAAAATCAGTAAGAAAGGCTAAATCCTCAAATCCATTCTCATACAATACCTAAACTGAGGAAACTTTGCCTAATGAAAGTCTGCTTCCAAGATTTAAAATGTTTCATCAACCAACCGCCTTGCATTTGGTAATATGTACTTCATACTCCCAATATAATATTTTTATCAGACTGGATCACTGTAATTTTATTTTAGCTTCTATTCTTTTATTATTTTTATTTATTTAAAGAAACCACTGGAATCCAGAGACATTTCTTCAGCAAATACACATTTTTGGGGAAAAATGTAGACTTTGCCCAGGCCAAATTGATCTAACTGATAAGGACCTCATGACTCAGTGAGTCATTTCTCTCTCAAACAAATATTTACTAGCAGAGATAACAAAAAAAATCAGCATTCCAGCCTCACTGCATCTTTTCACCTTCTGCTGACAACACGAAGAGAAAGTGTTCAGTTCCAAAGATATGTCCAGTTTTGGGGAAGGGATGTGTGTCTTTCAAGACATGACTTCAGTTCAGATTCCCTGAAATGATATATTCATTTTCTCAGCTGTAGCTAGGTATAGGTATTGCACAAAACCCAACATGTGAGTCTTTCAAGGAAGATCTTTAAATCCAATTTGCTGTAAATGCTGCAAGAGGCATATACAGAGAATCCTGTTGCACATGTAGGAGTTTGATTTGCTACACTTTCCAAATACTTACTTGCCTTTTTCATCTTTTCTGTCCTTCCCATCTGCTCAGGGAAAGCCTATGAATAGTTCACTGGCAAATTGTCTTGTAAAGTCCTTACTCAATGGGCATCAGATACAACATACTTTTAACCCGTGACACTCTCATACATTCCACGCATGCAGAGGGACAAGAGGGCAAGGAAAGTATTTCCTACTTACTTCTCTAACGGCTACTCCATTACCACTCAATTGCTAAGCAATACCAGAGATTGTCTATACACATATGTAAACTCAAACCCAGCTCATGCTAGTGTCCATATAGACATTCCTTTTTTTTCTAAAACTTTTAAGAATTTTTAGAACACACTTTTTCAGAACCTCTCTATAAAGTCATATTACTGAAAGATAAGGGAAGTTTTGAACTCAAAGCACAATAGCTATTCTGCAGCAGCTGTGTCACCGTGAGCTTTCAGTACACTTTGTTATGGTGAACGTCATAGCATCCAACCAGGAGCCCAGGCTCCTTCAATAATCAAGGGGCAGAGAAAAGCTCTGTAGAGGGCAATACATCCTATATAAGATTGATTTTTGTGGCCTTCACAGGATGCTTTGTACTCTTAAAGGAATACAGGCTCTTATACTTGGAACCTAATGTAAATTAGGCAGCGCTTAAGTGAGGCAAAGCTGACTTCTACTGCATAAAAGAGTATTTACATGGGGAAGAAGAGATATTCTATGCTGGCCTTTCCAGGCTATTTTCCTATATTTACTTGCTTCAAATTTGCATAAAAAGTGAATGAAGCAAATTCATTAAAAGCCCATCTTTGTGCAGAAACACAACATCCACCACATCCACCTTAGTGCAAATGCCGTAACTCATTGTAAAAGCAAGTTTTTTCTATCCAGTGAAGCTCCTTTTAATCTCTTCCTGACCTAGAGAATTTACCAATGATTAGTCTGATTCCCCCACATGGTTTTGTGTAAAATTTGGAGCAAAACAGTTCTAAATATAACCTGGAAATTTAGGAATGGACTCTATCCTGAATCTGTACTACTAGGACAATCAAACGTTTTGCAACTTCATTGAAAGTATTATGTGACTTCGCACATACCTCTGATTTTGTTACGATCTGCAAACTGTTCCATATTCTGGAGTTTTCTGTTTTTAGCTCTGTAGCTAAACCTACCCAGCAATTCCTTCTCACATGATGTTTCTCTTACTTTTCCGTTTCTCTAGGTTGCCTTCTTAAAAGTCTATCACAAAGCAAAGTGAATGAAACAGTGCAGTTGGGAGCAGAATATGGCAAATACGTTTGTCACTGTACCTGATGGGTATTGTCTTCCTGAGCCCATACAGTATTACGGTGAGTAAAGTGAAATTTTTATATTATGAAAAAGCAGTATAGTAAAATGAACATCTGTGGGAATTCCCATTATTTTCTTCATTTTAGTTTATCTTTACAAGCCCTTAGAAGCTACACATTTGACTACCAAGCCCATACTGAAAGTGTATTGAAATATATTAGCATGTGCTCATACAAATTTTTGTACACAATGCGATTATGCTGACTGATCATTTCATATAAACATTACTGGTGCTGTCTCCCTTTGACTTGTATGAAGAAGACAGAGGTTTTATTACAGTATTCCAGATACGTTATAAATAGATAACGGTTATTCTATATTTTATATAACTATAATTGCAATAACTGATTTGATTCTGGATGAGTAAAATCAGGACCCAAAGCCCATTAAAAAGACCTCCAAACTGCTTACAAAAAAAACTTTCCAATTTGTTTTTACAGATATTTGAACAATCCCAAAGGAAGAATGAAACATGATGCATGTTGCACAAGCTTTCTTCAGTACAGCTGTGTACATTTAAGGGGGGCTGGATAAAATTAAAACTCTACAGACAGAAAGGCAGGAAGAAGCTCTCTTCATAATTCTGTACCTACATTTTGCTAAAATAAAATTTCATAACTATAAAGGAGTATATGCAGAAAAATACTAAATAAAACAAGCCTCTACTTTTTACTCTACTGAATTTCAACTTTAAGACTCCTGTCACAGTAATTTTTACCACTGTATAATTTCTGGATCATCTTTCTGACACACTTGTTGTACAACATTTTCAAAATTACGCCTGAAATACGTATCAATAACAAACACTTCACTCATTAACAAATTCACTTACTTATGGGAAATATTCTTCTGTAATGTGGACAACTAATAAAAACCACCTTTAAGTGTAAAATCTAAAGGTAGCTATATCATCGGTTGGCAAGTGATACTCAATTACGTACTAACAAGAATCTGGTGGCACCCACATGACATTGCCCAAACTGTTACCAAGCCATTTTTACTACATCCAAGATTTTACTTAAAAACATTACAGGTAGCACATTTAAAAAGAATGTGTCAGACTGCCCTTCTGAAATGCGTTCCTCTAATATTTATTATTAAATATTTAATCTATAAAACATTTTAAAACTTTCAAGTAGCTGATGTCAAGATACTCTTCAGGTTTTTATTTCATTTTCAATTTCTTCTGTATCTAGATGTTTTACCGGAGCACATCAACTATCAGCTGCAAGACACTGATTTTCAGAGTGTGCCTTACTGCCAGTACTCAACAGTTCAAATTCCTCCTCCAGTATTACAGTCACAACCTTCTCAGTCCCAATACAGCACATATGGCCTGGACTCTCAGTACGGCGATGGGCAGTGTATCATCAGCAGCTGTGAATTAAGCAAACCCCCTTTCATGGCTCCCCACATTGATGATGGTGGATACCAAGTATTAAAACGGCCAAGATTAAACCACTCTTCTTTGAGACTGAAGGGACAGGAGGAGCTGTGTGTTGTGTGTGGTGACAAGGCCTCAGGCTATCACTACAATGCACTTACCTGCGAAGGCTGTAAAGGTAAGAGGAGAACAGGCTGATCTGTATCTTACCCAGGACCCTGGCCCCACAGTGCTCAACATACTGTTCCACATCTGTGATTTAAGCAACCAGATTTCATTTTTTTTCAAGCTGACGTTTCTACAGAGGATTTTAATTTATCTAAGGAACCCTTTATCTAACATGCTTACTCCAGATTCACATTTTTATAACATTTTTTGAGGAAATGCTTTCACAGTGTGTATTTAATACGAGCATTTCATGCATCTTATTTTTGCATTGATTATTCACTAGAATAGTGTCTGTTTAAGCAGGTGCCGATTTTCTCATGACCATTTACTACACGTTTATTTCAGTGTTACTAATTTTACTTATTATTAAAATTAAATAAAAACAAGTAATAATTACTCGCTACTTATATTTTAAGTTGCTATAGGGGAGCTGTCTTGATCAGGTAAGGAAAACAGTGATTAATATTAGTCAGAAAGAACAAGACATAACTATGTTGTTAAAAAGCAAATTTAAAATCAAGGTAATGTTTTCATTGTAAAAAAAAAAAACAAACAAAAAAACCCAAGAGATACTTTAATTCTTTAAATCATTATGAGATAAAGCTCCTTAGATTCCTTCAGTCATAACCTGATCCTTGTCTGTAGGCTTCTTTCGACGTAGCATAACCAAAAATGCTGTGTATCGATGCAAGAATGGTGGTCATTGTGAAATGGACATGTACATGCGAAGGAAGTGTCAGGAATGTCGCTTGAAGAAGTGTAAAGCTGTGGGAATGCTAGCAGAATGTAAGTGCTCCTTCCGTGCTGGCTACTTTACTAATCAACTCAGATAAAACCTTTTCCAAAGTCAATCCCTTCTCCTCATTAGAGCTAAATGGTATTGGTCTAAACTTCATTTAGCTGTAGGAAAAACTAACTTTGGAGTCTGTAGCACCTGTAGCATCTTCATCTGCAGAAACCACCAATGCTTGGGAAGTATCTCCTGAAGTTAAGAGGACTGCTGTTCAAAGACATTACAAGAAAAAAAAGAAAGTGCTAACGAGAGACAGCTAAATATCCTGAACCTTGACAGGACAGCAGTAAGCATATCAGATGTGCTTTTGGGTTTGGGGAAAAAAAAATAAATAAAATTACAGAATAGTTTTTCATGAAAAATTCTCATGCCTGTATGTCACAGAGCCACAAGCAAGATAACATAAGACAACTGCAAACACTCAGGCCTTTGGTGGATACTGAACATGAACTCGCCTAATGAATAAACACATTGCCATATTCTCTAGGAAGCACAGTTCCTTACAGGTGACGGCTCCTGTGATGCAAGACTCGTGTTATCTATAATAATAAAAGTGATGATTTCAGATTGTAATTATTTGAAAATATACGTATTGATACACACTTCCATGCCTCGCAGGTTTGCTGACTGAAGTACAGTGCAAGTCAAAGCGACTCAGGAAGAATTTCAAACAGAAGAGCAGTTTTCTTTGCAACATAAAACTGGAAGATGAGGGACTGAATAGTAAGCATGTATCATCTACAACAAGATCTGGAAAAGTGGGATATTTTTCTATTTAAAATATCTCTTTCTATCATTTATTTTTGCCCCAAGTCACTGTCACTTGATTGGTTTATTTTTTTTTAACAGATCCCAGAGAAGATGGAGCTTACTCCAGGGGAACATCAGCTTCTTGACCACATTGTAGCAGCACACCAAAAATACACAATTCCCCTTGAGGAAGCAAAGAAGTTTGTATGTATACAGAACAATCAGCCTGCATTGCTAAGTTATTATTATCCTAAGCACTGTATCTTGGTTATATCAGATGTCTAAACGCTCTTTCATGCAGCTACAAGAAACTGCAAGTCCTGAGGAAAGTTTTCTCCGTCTCTCCGAGACAGCAGTTGTCCATGTACAAGTGTTAGTGGATTTCACAAAAAGACTTCCAGGTAAGTTTCTTCCTTTGGGAAATATTACAGAATAGCGTGACTCTTTTTTTTAAGAGGCAGAAACCATACTGATGGCATGAACCCAAGAAAAATACAGGCTTTAAGAAAACTCTCATTCAACTGACTTTTTTTTTTTTCCAACTCTAACGATCAGGGTTACCATTTACTTGTCATGAGGACAAGTTAGAAGCATTCACTTCAAAAGCTTGCTATGATTAGATTTTTTTTTCCACTTCTGACACGGAGTAGAGACATTTTCTGAAAGTACATGGACTTCAAAATACCATCTTGAGTGAATTACTATTTCAACACATTCTCCGAAATCCAGTTCTGTTTGCAATTTATCATAATCATCAAAGAAAAAACCGGATGTTCCCTCAAAGGAAAAGGCACCACAGAAGGGACTAACCAGGTGCTCCTATTCATATTGTCCTTCAATAAAGAACAAGGGAACATACATTGAAATGCAGTGAATTTAATGCAAAGTTGACAAAATAACATTTGACAGGGAGGGTGATAATTTTTTCATTAGTCTTTAAGCTGTAAAACTTATTGACAGAAGTCAATCAATATGTCTAAAGCAGATATTTGATGTAATTTAGCACTACTGTGGAACAGATCTGAAAGAATGGATGAGCTGTTTGTTTTCTTATGTTACCTATCCTGCTTTGATCAGGATTAAGAAAAGAATCAATGAAGTTCCTTTGCTCTTGAATTATAAGTGCAGGTAATGAGTTTGTCAAAAAATGAATACAATTTTAAAAAAGATCAGATATCAATGAATAAGAAGAATATCCACAGTCACTAAGCA
The DNA here is from genome assembly GCF_018139145.2 of Gymnogyps californianus. Classification (NCBI taxonomy): domain Eukaryota; kingdom Metazoa; phylum Chordata; class Aves; order Accipitriformes; family Cathartidae; genus Gymnogyps; species Gymnogyps californianus. Next base: position 213,674 of record NC_059497.1, on the reverse strand, counting down.
ATGTAGCGAATTTATAAGGTATTAGGCCATGTGATATAAATCAGGTATTAGGAAGAAATTTTCGATAAAGTCTTGCTTAGTCCCAAAATTTTTACTTGTATCTCTCTGTGAATCTTCTAACACTGGACACTGACAACTGCACTTTTTTTTTTTTTTGTCTAACCTGCAAACTAGCAAGAAAGATCCCAATAGTCTTTGGTACATGCATCTTTTAACTACGGCTCCTCCTTTCCAGTAAAGGCATGTATTAAAAAAATCATTTTATCAACTCATGTTAGGAGCTTAAAGGCAGCCAGAGCCTTCCTTGATTCTTAACATGTACCTTTCTCTGCAGGATTTGAAAGTTTAGCTAGTGAAGATCAGATCGCGCTGCTAAAAGGGTCAACAGTTGAGGCAATGTTTTTGCGTTCAGCCCAAATATATAACCAAAGAATTAGTGAATGCCAACCATCAACAAGTGAAAGTAAGTTTAACTAACAAGCTTTCTATTAACACCAGTAGGAGGTTCTGCCATTTTGAAACAACTTCCATTCATTTTAATTCACTTGATCTCAAATAATTTCCTATTCAAGCATAGTGGTACTTAGAATAGTACTGTAATGCCTACATACCTTCTATAGGCTTTTTTTTCAGAAAGCATACAAAAAAATTATTTAAACAAACAAAAAATTGGATCTCTGTTTTCCTCCCATTAGTTCCAAACAAAGAGCAACATTTTTGAGTGTTTGCACAAATTGTGGGGTGGATGGATAATATTAGCAATATTAATGACATATTGCGTCAAGTTTAACACAAGAGACTTTGACCAACAATAATGCAACCAATGATCTTGGTGCTGGATGCCAAAAAGAACAATTTTTTTCTACCTGCATGGATCTGGGAAAAATTCACACATTTTCAGGTATATATCTGCAAAGCAGATGCAGACAAATATTTGAAGTCCCATTAAGCTTGGCTGGGAACTGTCATCTGTCTTGTTCCAGGTCATGTAAGACTTTCTGATCATGGGACATGTTGTCACATTCAAAACCTTGATAAAAACAACATTTATTCCATGGAAATGTCTCACAATGAGGAGAGTCCAACTTCCACTACTACCACAGGTAATGGAGGTCTCAGAATCAAAATCCTTGGGAATCTTTTGCTTTGCTGGCGCTGTTCTTAATCATACTGAGCAACACTGTTGGTGTGGCCACTGCTCGTTCTCTTCTCTTCTCCTCTTCCTCTCCGCTCCCTCGAGCTGCTTTGTTACATGCACAGGCATGACATCCTCATGGAAGGAAGAGGTGGTGTTCACGTTTGCTTATATCCTAGGATAAAGCCTTGAGCTATATATCTCAAAAGCTCCACAGTACAACTGCAATACAACTTTTGTTAGTACTTTAGAAATTAACATTGTTTTCACGAAGTTTGCTAACTATTTCATGCAATGGAACACCCTGGAGCCTTAAAAGATTAGGACAAAGATGATTCGTAATAGCAGTGCCTGTTTCTGCATTGAAATAACATTCTGATTATTTCATTTTTAAGGTATAACCGAGGACTTTATTACCGCACTGTTTTACTTCTACAGAAGCATGGGGGAACTGAACGTGACTGAGACCGAGTATGCCCTGCTTGTAGCAACAACTGTGTTTTTTTCAGGTAAACTGGGAGGCGACTAGTTGCTAGGCGTGTTACAACGGGCCTTCCCTTGCCCCGGCCGCTGCCCGCCTCCCCCTACCGAGCCCTCAGGTGCGGCAGCGCCCCGCGCCCCCGCCCGCCCCGCGTGCTCCCGCCGCGCTCCCGCCCGCCCCGCAGCCCCGCGTGCTCCCGCAGCGCCCCCGCCCGCTAACCGCGCTCTCCCGCTGCGCTCCCACAGACCGCCCGCTCCTGAGGAACAAGCGGCACGTAGAAGAGCTGCAGGAGCCGCTCCTGGGCATCCTCTACAAGTACTCGAAGATCCATCACCCCGAGGACCCCCAGCACTTCGCCCGCCTTATCGGGCGCCTCACGGAACTGCGCACCCTCAACCACACCCACGCGGAGGTGCTGGTGACATGGAGAACAAAGGACCCCCGGCTGACCTCCCTGCTCTGCGAGATCTGGGATCTGCACTAGGCCGCGCCGCCCCTCGCGGCGATGCGGCGCCGTGACAGAACCGCGCTCTCCTGAGCGTGGCTGCTCCGCCCGCCTCGCGCAGCCCGCCGCGCGCCGCGCCCGCCGCCGCCGCCTCCCCTCCTGCCTCGCTCGCGCGCTTTCGCTTCCCGCCTTCTTGTCCTCCCTCAGCAGCCGGCGAGTTCGGGGCGTCAGTGTGCCCGTCGTGAGGTGTCGGCTCTGAGACCTGCCCTTTTCTCCGAGACCATGGAAAAAGAAAAACCGTTTAAATTGTTCGTGCCGCCGCGCCTGAGCGGTGGTCAGGTGTCTGCAGTCAAACCCCAGGCGAGCGCTCGGGCGACGGGGCTGTGTCAGGTAAACGGTGCTGCCGCCTGCCTTGCGTTGTGCTCTTCTGGCGGCGACGGCTGACGAGCGGGCGGCGGGGCGAGAGCGGTGGCAGAGCGCAGGGGCCCTTCCACGGGGACACGGGGGTGGGCGGTCCTCCCGCGTAGTCCTCAAGCGAAGTCCTCGACCCGCGTCCTGGAAAGCACATGCATACGTATGTGTGAGAGTGTGCGCGCCGAACTCATTTTTCTGCAAACTGTTAAGATTGGTGCTGGGGGGGAACATCTTAAGTTTCATTTCAAAGACTTTTACTTTTTTCTATCAAAATGGAAGAAAATCATCTTCTCGAGCATCTGCTATGTTTTTTACCTGTACACCACCGATGATAAGTACGTGTTTGATGTGGGTAATGCAGAACAGTGAGTGGGAAGTACACCACTTGGATACCCTTACTAGCTTTGATTTATTGGTCCCACCAGATCAAGTGTGCAGTGAAAATGTTCTGTCACTACACTCTGAGTTACGTGAATTCAACAAGATATTTTTTCATGTTGAGGCTCCTTATGAAATATGTTTAGCTTCAAATGTGATATTTGACAGGAGATGAGTTACGCTATTTACAAGACAAATTTCTGTGACTTTTAAAACACCTTGTAGAATGAAATTTTCATGCTAAAACAAAATCAGATGTGTTTTAGAAGTACTCTTGGGAATAAAGCAAAAAATAAATATCAAGTACTGGACTTGAAAAAAATTATTTTGCTTAGTGAGTCCTTTACCATGCAACTGTGTACAAGCATGCAACATCAAAAGCTTCCACTTTGGCCACAGTGTAGTCTATAAAGCAAACTACGAAAGACCAACAGTTTGAAAAGCCACTGTGAAGAAAGAAGCAAGCAAGAGAGTTCCAAAGCCATTGCCAATACCTTGGGCTTTGAAAGTTGTAGGTAGTTGATTTATTAATGGAAAATTCTATTTTCACATTAGCTACACTTTTTTCCTGGGTTTTATAGTCCTTTACAAATCTACCCATAAGAAACTAATTTTTAAATTTGTGCAGGGTTTTAACAAATGCCCAGATGATGATTTTAATTTGCCGTTTGTAATGATGAGTACACCGAACCGTGGTGAAATCACTGATTCAGGTAAGACTAAAATAAGCATTTACATTGCACATTCTTTAAAATTTTTTAATATTGTCAATATTTTTCATGAGTAGTTTAACAATTTCATAGTTGTAACACTGTTAAATACAGTTCTGCTGTTATTTTTTTCGAAATACATTGATCAAAATCTCTTCATATTTCAGATGCGATTTCACAGCAAGTAAAACTTTGCTCTGAGGTAGATGAAGAGGTCAGCTAAGTATAAACTCTGCATCTAATTTCTTAGGGCCTCTTAATTTGTTCCCAAAACAGTGCCTAAAGCACTATTCAGTAGATACTTCAGGGCTAAAGGAAGTAGTCAAAGGGAAATAATAAGTTTGTGTCTCCTGTTTAAAGCTGCATCACTTAGAGGAGGTATTTGTGATTCAGTGAACAAGCCTGGAGATAAACCTTTAAATATTAAGGTGATTTCCAAGTTGGTTGGTTTTGTGTTTGTTTTTTTTTTAAGTGCCTGGAGAGTCTGGGAGTTTTCATCAGAATAAGATTTAGGCACTTAAATATCTTTGTGAAACTGGTTCTGAATAGTCTGTTGAAAGGCAGAAGGATTGAAGTCAGAGTATTCTTTGGAAAATTGAAGCAGATTATCCCAATTGCCTTGTCTGGCTTTATTTTATCTATAAACCAATGAATTTAGTGGAGTGGTTTCCTCAAGCATTTGATTATTCTCATAGTGTCTTTACCAACGTTTTTCTGTTTTAGTATAACTCAGTAAAGCTAATTTTTTTTTGCGGTAGCTGCCTGTGCTTCCCACATACGAAATGCTGTTTCCTGCAACAAAATGGAAAATATTTCTGACAGTCCTCCTAATGATTTTCATATCCCTGAGGACTAAACTTCTTTTAGCCCTAGCAGCTATTAAAGTACAGTCAGGACTGTAATAATATCATGATGCAGCTGAAACAAGGCTAGCATTAGGTGACATCATACCTAAAACGAACTGCAGAACTGCCCTGTGGCCTACTGTACTACTCTTACCTGCCTAAACCACTGATCAAGCACTGCTTGTACAGCGCTTTAAAGATGTTCTAAGAGCACGAGCTTGGTTGGTTTTTCTTCCTGCTTTGTGTATGAGTTAACTGCAAAAACGTATCGCAGGTAGTCTTGGAGATCTCTGAAGCTGCTTTTGCTTAACTCAGCAGTATCTGTCAGAATAAGAGGAGGGAAATGGTGTGAAGAACCTGATGGAAGGAATCTTGGCTCTACTGATAATTCTAGCAAAACTTTTATTGACTTTTGGTGGAGCACAGTTATCCATATCTTTAAGACTATCTATTTAGCGATGTCACTATATCTGAAGGCAGTGGGGTATTTTTCACTTGTGTTTGTGTCTCTTGTTCTGTAATGTCTGTTGGTACGTACACAGTGGATGCACAAAGATTGAAACTTCGGTTCCTGATCGTATATAAGCTTGTGTCACCATCTGTAGAAAAAAAATTTACTCTTGTTATATATCTAAGAGATAAATATGTATCTAAAATGTTATTAATTAAATAGCATTTGAGATTAAATTGTGCAACCTGTTTTAATAGAATATAGAAACAATAAATGAATTGTATTCAAAACTCTACAAAGAGGCTGAGAAGATCAAGCGGTGGAAACTAACTGTAGAATCAGAACTAAAGCAGAAAGAAAGAAAACTGCAAGAAAATAGAAAGATTATTGAAGCACAGCGTAAAGCCATTCAAGAATTGCAGGCCAGTATTGTACAATATACATTGAATATGTAAAGTAAAGTTCTTCCTAATTTAGTATGAAAACATTATTCATACAATTAAATATTAAATAATGTTGCAGAGGTTGAAGAGATTTTGAACTGTTAATGTGATGACTTCAAAGAAGCAATTTGGCTAGATACCAATGACCTATGGCTCTACTGTTATTAAAGGAAAAAGTAACATTTTGGTTTTTAAAAATGGTTTTCCTCTTTTTAACAATGCGCATTTCATCCTTGTATTATTTACATGCACATCATACTGTGGGTATGCAGAAACCTGTTCAAGACTGAATAAGTTTTCACCCTGGTATGTGTAAAGTATGCTCATGCATATTTCTGTATTCAACGCATACAGGAAGTAGTGCACTCTGCTTTATCCCAGTTTCTTATCTCGTTGGTAGTGATGGACAGCTTTGTGACTGAAATACATATTTTAAACAATTTATTGGTCCTTCTTTTTTTTGTTGTTGTTTGTTTGTTTGCGTTCTGAGAAGGGGTGCGCACCTGTAGTATGTGAATGTATGTATGAATAACATACCTGTAAGTGCTTCAGTTGCTGGTAAATTATTGTTTATTATTATGTCTTTCATGCAAGCTGTAACAAAAGATGGCTTAGCATGTAATAATCAGATAAAACGGATTTCTGTCTTCTGGTGCAGAAAATTACTTTTTCATGTGAGATTTGAGAAGCAAGTGTATTTCTAGTATATTTTTCAATAACAATGTGTTTTTGTATTTGTTCCCTATGAAATTAGTTTGAAAATGAAAAACTAAGTTTAAAACTTGAAGATGAGATATGTGAAAATAAAGATCTTTTAAAAGAGTAAGTAATACAGTCAAATACATTTTTGTGAAAATAATTAGTTTTCATGCTGAGAACTGTATTAGTATGGGAAGTTAAATATAGCTGTCAAATTGTAAAGGTCATCACGGCATTTACATTGTTACTACTTAGGTATGCAAAGTACCATGAATTCCTGTGACAACATATTATGGTATTTTTTTCCCTCTTTTAGAAACAGCGCTTCAAGGCATCTGTGTAATCTGCTCAAGGAAACCTGTACTCACTTCACAGAGAAGTCCACCAAATGTAAAAGCTATTTAAATTTTGATTTGTGAAAATAAATGTGCTTCTAGCTTTCTCTAAATTCACGAAGGAAAAAAAGCTGTCATTCTATTCCAAATAGTTCTCTGGTTGAGATAAACTGTATGTGGCTCTGCATCAGGGCGAAATTAGAAGTGAAGCCATAGGTCTAATACACGTATGTTTTGTAATGCTAAATCCAGAGGTTTTCTGAAGTCAGTATGATTGTTTGCTAAAAGGTTACAAGCCTGGGAGCTATTTAGGTGTCTAAACACTGATACAGGTTTAAGGCAGTGTAAGCAACTCCGGTTAGCCACTAGCAGCCGCTCCAGAGGAGTGCAGGTCTGCTGAAGTCTTGTCAGTCCATTGATGTTTTTCAGTCCCATCTAGATACCTTGAATATATTAAGACATATGAGGTGGCACTTCATGCCTGTGTTTAAGCAGTAGAATCTACTCTAGTTACCTTTCCCAGCTCTCTCGAACAAATTTCCAGAGTTGGTGTTATCCTGTTTGGAGCAGTTACAGATTTGTAGGGAAAAAAGATCCAAACCCCAAGACAAAATGAGTAACTAGCATTCTTCTCACTAAATTGACCAAGCCAAGACAGCTGGATAACTTAACGAAGTTTAAATTCTTGAGGTTTTAAAATATGTTCTTGACTTGGGAATTTATTCTATATGAAATTGAGAATTGTTATTATAATCTTTAAAATTTTGCTAACTTGATCCTGGATACTTAAGAAGTGTCTGTTTCTTTTTAGCCTTCCTTCTAGAAACACCTGTGTATAGATGTACTGTACTTTTTTGATAGCTGCGTTTCTTACTGTTCTCTTCTATAATTGTTTTCTTAGGGAAAAAGAATATCAATTACAAAAATGAAAAAAAAAAGAAAAAGATGGAGATGGAGTATTGTTACAATTCTGTAATGACAGTTCTGTGGTCATGGGTATCTCTGCTGATGGCAAGAAATTCAGTGCTAAACCTTATATTGCAGTTTTTTGAACACTAACATTTTTGATACATTAATATTCAACAACATTAACACTGTCAAAATTAAGATAGTTATATAAATTGATCCAGAATTACACTGTTCACAGAAAAAGTGAGATTGGGAAGCAAATTTGAAAAGCTGAGCTTGCTTGATGTTTCAATGGAATATACCTTTTCTCCAGATGATATAATTTTTGGCACCCTGTTTCATAATAATTTTTTTAAATAAGAAAAGAGCTTATAATTCCTTTTTTAATTCATTGTGCTGTTTAAGCATAATGACTTGGACAGCTGGCATTCTTTTTCAAAAGGAAAACTTTATGGTACGTTCTTACTTTGATAGATGAACATGAAAGAGAAGAAACAAGACAACTATACGTGGAACTTAATAACAACGTTGAAGTAAGTGACGTAGCTTGTTAAAAGGCTCAAATGTGATCCGAGTTATAAGGATACTTTGAGCTATCTGAGTTACGTGCATATGTTGAGATACTATTTGTACAAAGAACGTTCTGTGATAAAGTGATTAGAACTGTCACATGTGATGCTAATGTAAAGTGCAATATAAAATAAAGATGAACAGAGAAAATTAATTTCAGTTTTGAGTGTGATACAGAACAAGAAAATTCATTATGGAAACTGGTGATTTTGTGTGGAATAAGAAGTATAAGGTGTGAATGTTCCTTGACTTAAAGAGAGTTTTTGCCTTTTTAATTTGTAAAAGAAGTGCAGTCTTGCCAAATAAATTAATTCATCATATTTTTGTTATTAATTACTCCAGTGTGGAAGATAAGACCCTAGACTATTTGTAATAGAGAAATGCGAGGCATCATTGTTTGGGAGTGACGAACTTGATATTAAGCAGAGTCAGAGAGTACATGGTATAACAGTTAAATATAATTATAGGTTGTTGCAGCAACTAAGAAAAGCACAACTCCTCCTCCATTGTGTTAGGGATCTACAAACATGGACCAGTAAAAATATTTCATCCATGAAATTGTTTAGGTCTTGAGTACAGAAATTCTTAAACTTCCAACTTTGAATAATTCTAACATTCTGTTAACTCAAAATATGTTTGTGCTCTGAATTTTTTTTTTAACGAAATTTCCTCTACAAATATGAACGAGCTTGTAATACTGTTTGTTTACAAACCATAAACATAATCCTTCGTTACTGAAAGTACTTAGTTTTATATGAATGTATGTATTGAATTTTATTTCTAGAGAATGATAATGGCATTTGAAGAGCTTCGTGTGCAAGCAGAGAACACCAGATTGGAAATGTGTTTCAAATGTGAGAATTCTGTTTGTTGTGTTTATGCTGCAGGCTTAACAATTTTCTACTTCATAGACTTTATTGCATGCAGTTTCAAGCCAGAAAGATACGAAGTGCTAGAATGGTGAACAGTTAACACTGTGACAGTCTGGACCCTCTTTTAGTTATGCTGCCTGCTATTAAAGTCCTGGGCCCTTTTATTGTTTTTCCACTGGGTCAGATTTGGAACTTTATTTTTCAAATAGTCACTCAAAGTCTAAGTTTTATCTGTGAAGTACAGTCTAGAGATCACTACTTACTTTATGCAGTTGGTTTATTTAAATGATAATGCACTAGTGTATAGCTACAGAAATTTTAATTAAATATTTGCTTTATTTACGCTACTATGAGCCTGTTTCATTTTTACATGTGCATTTCTGTTAGTTTCTTATAACAAACTATTAAGTAATACATGGAATAATGGACTAATTCTGTGGAAAGCTGGCTCAAAAATTACTTCTCTGATTAGAAAATAATTTCAAACATAACCTCAACAATTACTCTTTAGGAAACAAATTTCACAGCTGTACAATTATAAGCAATCTTAAACTGGAAATTGTATTTAACTTGGAGTATATTTTAGCTAGTATATTAACTATGGATATTACTATATCTCGAAAGTAAAAGAAGAAGCAGAAAAAGTGGACAAGTTTGAAAAAGAATGCAAACTGGAAGTCAGTATGAAGGAAAAGCAGGTTTGCTCAGTTTTACAATCTAATATGTACAGCTTTATTTTTGAAACAAATCTTGCAGTTTTGTTAATTTTTTAACTGTTTTGCTTTCGTGACTTACTGATAAATGAAAATAGTTATTTTAAAAGTGCTTGGTTGTTTGTAAAATATTTGTATTTTGGAAGGATGGAAATTAATATTGCCCATGACCTTTTGATGGTGTGTTCCTTCTGTGTTATTTATTTGGAATAAAATGTGAATTAGGCTGCTGTATCGTAGCAAGGGACATCTTAGTGACAGGATTTAAAAGCACCATGTAAACATTGAATAGTCTTTCTGTTGTCTATACATACACTTGCCTTTATAAAGTGGCTTGTGCAGAAGCATAAAATTAGCAAAGCAGTCATCACTCCTCATAGTTAAGAAAGGTATAGTTCCTATCTGGTAAGAAGGAAGGTGGGAAGAAGGTTTATAATGCATATCAGACCACAGGCTGATAAGAGAGTTTAGGAAGCTGAGATTAGAGTAGGTTTTTGTAGTGGTGATGAGGTAGCCATGATGGAAGACTGATTAAATTGAAGAAGTTAATTGTGATAAGAGTTTTTAGTTTGTAAGCAGGACTCTGAGAAGCTGAGCATCCGTCTGTATCTGGGAAGGTCAAGAGTTGTTGGTTTTTCTAAGGATGGACGTGACATTGCAAAGGGGCAAGGAGTATTTCTGGGCATCAGTAAAAAGGACAAAAATAACAGCCGGAGCTGCATTTAAGTCAGATTCTGCTAACTTTAGTGATGTTCCAGTATCTTTAGTCTGTTCGAATTCATGTTTTGATTTTGAACTGAAGAGCTTTTTCATCCAGAGTAATATGACTTGACGAATATTTGGCTAAGACTGACCATCTTATTTAAGTTGAATGATAGCAGTATGTATGCTAATCATACACAGTGCACAAATGAAAATGAGAATTTGTCCTTTTTTCTAGACTTTGTTATGATATTATTTTAATTTTGTTAGATTTCAGTTCTTACCATACAGAGTGATGAAAAAGATGATATAATAAGAGACATCAAGACTCAGCTGCAGGAATCAAAAAATAAGATTGCTGACTTAGTAGAAGCAAAAAGTAAGCGTTCTCTCTGCTATGTTAAAATGTAATTGGTTATAGAAGTATAGGAAACAGGATCATGATAATTTTACCCTGTTACTAGTCAGCAGCAGAATTTTGGGGCCTTGCAGGCCATGTTTTTGTTTGCAACAGAAGCTGCTGATGTAGGATCAGGACTGGTAGTGTAATATGTGTATGTATAAAATCTAGGCCCTTACTTCATAACAAAGGTTTTCTCTTTAGGCTTAGGCTACACCTTGTTTTCGTATTGACATGGCAGCTTCATTGCGAGGGATTTTTCTTTTACTCTTCAGTAAACTCTAGTGTGAACATGCTATATGACTGTAAAGGTGCCGTATACCCTGTCATTCCTTTTCTGTAACAGAAGTAACTTTCACCAGGACACTGTATAACCCTGCCCCTGTTCTGGAGGTTTTTCTGTTTCAGTTGGACTTGTATAGTAAACATGGCATGATAATAGATAGAAGTGTTTTTCCTGGTTACTGGATTGATCTGTTTCAAATCAAGTTAGTGAAGGGTCTTCAAAGTATAATATTTGTTCAGTAGTCCACAAACAGTAGCCTTGTTCTGTGTTCAACAAGAGATATTTTCACATCTTTGCCAAATAACCCCCCAAAATGTTACAGCTTTTAAATGGAATCTTATTTGCAAATAGGCAAATGATTGACTGGGATTGGAAGTATAACTCTTTGAAGAGTTCTTTTTTAAGGGTGAGTCAAGCAGTGAGAGCTTTTGAAGATTGCAAGGGGAAAATACATTGCTTGAGTTTTGCAAACTTACAGTGAGGTGCCGCTGAGGAAACTTACTTTTGAGAACTTGATTTTCAGTATTTTTAAGCCATTTATATTACAAAATATTTATAGTATATGATGCAAGTACCTTTGTTCTTTAAAACTGAGGCAATTTTCAGCCTCCGCTTCCCTGGGGTGTGGGGAGGAAGGTTTTAGTATCGGTTTTATGCCAGATACATATAAGTGGCTGCATTTTGTTAAGTTCTATGAATATATGTAATTTTAAATTTTGGTTACTGTTACTTAATAAGCTGAATAATCATCTTGGAGGCTTTTTCGTTAACAATGACAAGAATACATTATGTAACTTAAGTTGTAGGAATGTATCTGTAAAATAGAAATGCAAGCATTTTTTAGTAAATATCCTGTTTTTCTTAAATATAAGCATATATCTTTTTGCTTAGGACATGAAGGAGAAATGTTAAAGGAATCCCAGATCAATCAAGAACATTTGAGGGCAGAACTGGAAGAGGCCAAAGTTTCATTGCAAAAAACAGAGGTACAGCTTGCTTATAATTTTCCAGTATGAATAGATTACACGAGTAATTGCATAAATAATTACTGATACTTTAGATACGAAACAATTGTAGCTGTTTGTTGCAAAACATGTTTAGAAATTATATAATTTTTTTGAAGGTTACTCAAAAGAGCTTAGAAACTGAATTGCAGACTGCAGTGAAAGCATTAATTCAGGTCACTGGAGAAAAAGAAGCACAGGTGGAAGAATGTAAAAAAACTAAGGCTTTGCATGCGTCCCTGATAGAGGAGTTTGAGACTTCTATTTCCAATTTGAAAAGCTTGCTGCAAAAAGAGCAAAATAGGTAAATTAAACAGTTTAAATTCAAAGAATGATCTTATAGGTAAAATACTAGATTACCAAGCTGCTGGGAATAAAACCTAAACTTCATATGTGATCTGGGGTAATTACATTTTTTTGTAATCACTAATAACTTTTTTTTTAATAGTCCTTTACCTGTCTGGTTATTTGAATTATTAACACTTGAAGACGGTTATGCTGTTTGGTTTTGTGTGGATGCAGCTCTTAACTAAGAGAGCAGTAATCTCATTTAGTACTTGACAGTTCTTTATTAATGGAACATTTAGTGAGGACGATACTCTTCTGTATGTGATAATAGTACTGTTTAATACCAATGCCTATTAATGTATTTCAGGTTTTCTGTAGTTTTAAAAATTATGTATTTGTCAAAGAACCTGATTGATAGCAACTAAAATCAACCTTTCTGAAAATGAGAACAGAGCAGGAAAGATGTATTTTAATACATTATCGCAACTGAGTTTTTCAAGAAACAGTGATTTTGGGTACATGGCATTAAGGTGTCTTCTAAGTTGCAGTTTATGACAAATCCAAGAACAAAGGGATATGAAGCTGAAATTCGTTTTTTGACACAGTGCTCTAAAAGCAGAGAATTTAATGTAATTTTTTTCAGTTGTGCTGGTTGATACTGGTCTATAAGAAAGTAAATTTTTGCCCCCCTCCCCCCTGACTTTCATAATTCTATTTCTAAGAAATAAAGATTTATGTATGTATATATTTGTTTACTTTTATGTCTGCTGTTCTGAAGTTGTAAAAGTGAAATCTGATACATGTTGCAGGCAGATACATCATCTGCCTGTTGAAAGGCAAACTTTCTTAAAATGCTTCTGGTAAGACTTTGTCTTCTTGTCCTTTAAGTTTCAAGTGCAGTGCTTTGTACTATACGATTTTTTTTTTTTAATTACCATTTTCTTAGATTGGAGAAATATGAAGATGAGTCAAAGCTACTTACCTTGGAGCTCAGAAATAAGTCTGCTGAACTGGGTAAGCTTTGTAGAAAGAAAGAAAATGAGCTAGGTAGTAATAAAAATCTTTTCTGCTGTTTTCTGAAAATGGATTGTCCCTATTGCTTAGGAAAATGGTTTTACAGTACTGTCTACCTGTCAGGAATGCTCAAATTTATTTTTACTCATCTGACTCCCTTTTCTTTGGTAGTCATTGTAGCTGGCAACAGTCAAACAGCAGTGCTGTGCAGACCTCCAATAGTAAGACCGTACATGCATGGATTCTCCTGGAAGTCCTTTTGGTTTGTCCGCACTCTTCCAGTTAAGACTGATAGCACTGCAGACCTGTTTGAGAGATAGTTAGACTGCTGAACAGTAGATACCAGGAATGAGTTCTGTAGCTTGTAGCAGAAACAGAACACTTGCATTAAGCTTTCCTGCAGACCATTCTCCCCATGTTGGATGTATAATCACACTGACAGTGGTTAGCTTTAAATATTGCTTTGATATCCTGTGATTTCTAGATAAGCGCTTAGCCCCCAGAGTAAGAGAACTATCTCTTACTAGAGATCTATCTCTAGCGCTGTTCTCCCAGTGTGCAGCATATGTCTCCAGTCCTGATATGATAGATGAGAAATATAATTTGATGTCTTATGTATTGAGGGCATCTAAAGGTAAGTGTTCAAAAGTTAACTGCTTATATTTGTCTAGAACAAGGTGAGATGTGACCTGTGAGAATTCCAGAGCAAAAATGAGTTTGGTATTCAGTACTTGCAAAAGATACCAGTAATATGAACGTGCATATAGAAGACATTTTGAAGTTACTAATAAGTGGTTTCCTTTTTCAATATATCCATGTGAATATCTTCAGCAGTCCAGATTTTTTTCTGGAAAAATGCAGATGTATCAATAATTGGAGATTACTCCATTCTTACAGTCCACAGTTTATTTGAAGCCATGAGTATGGAAAACATGATAGGCTCTGAATTTTATTTAAGATGAATTATTAGTTTCTCTTCATATATATATTTGCTAATGTCTTTCTAAATCATTTTTTCAACTCTACATTCAGATTAAGTCATAATTTAGCTTTACAATTTCTGAACTTAATCCAACAAGTTTTGAAAATTGGGTACTGCAAAGGGATAAATACTTTATACTGCCTGCTAAATATTTAAAATTATTTCTGTTCAATTAATTTTACATTACATGTGCTGTAGAAGAGATGACTAAACTAAAATGTGACAAAGAAATGCAACTTGAAGAGCTGTCAGAAACACTGGTAAATGTTCATTTTATTAGTCTCGGCATTTAGTTTTCATATGAAGTCTCTCTTGCTTTCTAAGTATCTTAAATGCCATATATAAACACTGTCTAATCTGCCTTAGTGTTGCTACTAAACTTTCTTACCTGTCTTTTAGACAATTTTAGTGTTTTCTTTGAAGGACTTGATTCTTTCCACTGTTTTTCTTGTTTTGTTTTGCTTTGCTTTGGTTTTCCTGTCAAGATTTATGGTCATTTCCTTCTTCATTCACACCTATTCAAATGCCACTCCCTCTGGACATAAAGATTTCCCATTTTTAGTTATGCCTAGTACTCACTCTTTCCTCATTCTGAACCTTTCTGAAAAATACTTTTTTTTTTTTTTTGTGATGGACATTAGCTTAAACCTTTTGAGCACCACACGTGACATTTAAGGCTGAAGGATCAACTAATTTTCAACAGTAAAGATAATTCCTCAAGTGGCTAGCTTTCTTCATAATAATCTTCTAAAAATTAAGCCTTGTAAAGGCTGACCTCATTTTGCTGTTTAAAGGATAACCAAGCTTCTGACACCATCCAGAAAAGGCAGTGGAATTTGTGAAAAGGTTATGGGTGACAAAAATTAGGAAACTAATAAGCAATTTCATAGGTGTCATAGGTTTATTACTTCACAAATCTGTTGTGCTTATTTTGCTGTTTGTGGGGTGTTAGTTATGGTGAGGTGTCCTCCATACTGCAGTGTTTAGTGTCTAGAAAGCATTACGTACTGTGTTGATACATGTCCCTTTTCAGAGAAAACATTTAAGAGCCTGCAGAAAGGTCTTTTGGGTTGTAACATCCTGTTCCATGTATTCCCATTATACTGGGTGTTCTTTTCTTACTTACAGGGAAGTTTCCTGAGGTAATTAGCTCTGGTCTCTGTGAACCCTACTGAACTGTGACACAGGCCCATTTTTTGTTACAGAAGTCTAAGCTATATGAAGTATGCTTTTAATACAGGATTATTTTAGTTATGATCTTGTACTTACAAGTCTAACAAGAAACTGCATCAGCTAAAGTAAAATAGTGTGAAACCAGGTTTGCATTTTACCACATATGTTTGTTCCTTATATACTGTGCATTGAATTTTTTGAACTGAGTTTCACTGATGTTCTTAAACAGGGAAAAGTTGAAGGACTTCTAGTGAAGAAGAAAGATCTTGAGGCTACTGTAGAAAATTTGCAGGAGAGAGAAAAAGAAACAAAAAATGTTCTCCAAATCAGAGAGGTCTGAATAAAGGGTGATAGTAACATGTTTTTATAAATAGTTAAGTTACACATTATCACTTGTATATAAGAACATAAGAAATACCACATAGTCAGACCACCGCTCCACCCAATGCACTGCTCTGCTCGTGACAATGACAGCAGAAGATACTATGTAGTAGAGGAGCCTGAGTATTATCTATGGTCAATCCCCTTACATTCCTACAGTAGCTGTATTAAGGGTGTTTGAGGACACATCTCTGTCAGTTGCCTTTGCTATCAGTTTATGGACTTGTTCATGTTCACTTGTCTCATCTATTTTGAACCTCCTTATGCTATTTGCCTCCATAGCCTTCTGTGATAAGAAATTCCACAAGTTCATTATGTGCTGTGCTTAAAAACTAATCCCTTCCTCTCTCTCTGTCCCTCCCTCCCCACCCCCACCCCCCCCAACTGCCTGCCAGTGCCTGTGGTATCCGCGTATCACCAGTTATTTGGAGGAAACAGTATTCAAAGCATTTATATATTATAAACTCCATTACCTTACAAGGCTTGCCTTATCTTGTAATGGCAGCACATTTCTGAGGGAAGAGTTTTGCTTTGTGGTTTGGGATGCATCCAAAATATGTGTTTTTCTATCACGTAGTACTGGAATTCTGTGGTTTCTTTTTTTTTTATTATTTTTATGGTTTTTATTTAGGTGAATGCAAAAGCTTATGATGTCTGAAGCAAATGTCTTTATTTAAAATAATGTCCAAGGGAAGATAATTTTGTCAGTAATTTTGCAGACTAGTGAGTTAGACTTACAAGAGGGGACACATTTAGTACTCCTATCAGAGTTCAATATCTCAGAGTTCCACATCACACCAGAGAGATGTAAAGATACAGTCTGGCTAATTTACAGCATGTATGTCATTTTGTTTCATCTTAAAGCTTTGTGTTGTCCATTCATTTCTGATAGCTTTCATGACTTGTAGTTTACATATGTATACTCAAAACACTTTCTTTTTCTTCTGCAGAAAGAAGTCCATGATTTGAAAGTACAACTGACTAGTACAGCTGAAAAGGAAGAAAATTATTTAAAACAGCTTATGACACTGAATACAGATCTTGAACAAGAGGCGTATGATCATTTTGAAAATATAGTATTAATTTTTTTTGTCTTACATAGAAGTTACTTTAATATACAATGGAATGATCTATGATAGTTTTCTAATGAAAATTTTGAACCTATGCACACAGTATGACATCTGTTATATACTTATATTTATAAATTACATTTTCTGTATTTGTATGTATGGAATTCTCTGTGACTTAGTTGGGTTAACATTAAGAGAAAGTTTCTGAATTCATTGTTAACCCTGCTTTGAGCTGGATATTGAACTACATCGTCTTCAACAACCATTATACTTATATAAAAGTTGACTCTCATTTTCTTTCCTTCTTCTGTCGCCTTTTTTCATCACTGTAACTTTGCTGCAAAGCTTAAATTTGTAGATACAGGCCTGGACTTTTTTCAGCGTGAAGTAACATTTTGTAACGGATAAATTTAACTTAAAAGGAAATTTCAAAATACATGTTCTTATTTCTCTTGACCATTTGTTTTAAATTAGGCTAAAGAATGAACAACTAACAGTGTATATCAATAAGCTTTTATTAGAAAAGGAACAAATAGCACAAGAGAAAAGTGGTATGGCTACAGAACTCAAGAAACTGCAAGAAAGTCATGAGGCAAGTTGTACACTTCCAGCTGTTTTTAAAGGACAGCATTCAATTTAAAATGCAAATCATATGGTAAACTGCAACATGACGTGGTTCTCTAGAGTATCTGAACTATTTTTTGTGTTTAAAATACAAAGGAAGTTCAGTTACCCTTGTGAATAAGGCAGACCAAAATACTGCTTAAGATGTCTTTGAATTTTTTAAGATGTCACTTTGAATTGTATTGATTTTACTTACATGGGTCTTTATTTAGGATAGTAGGAAAAAAGAAGAAAATACAAAGCAGTTAGTTGAAAACCTGGAAGAGGCAAATGGCCAGCTAAGGCAAGTAAAAACAAATACTAATGTACAATATTATTAAAGGAAGTAGATTTGATTCCTTCACAGTTAGTCTAAATGTTGTGTTCATATGTTGCTTTCTGTGATTTTTAGATTGATGCTTTTTTCAGGTTATATAGCTAAAAAGAAACTATTTAGTATTGATGTTGGCTATGTAGAAGTTTCTACAAATTAGTGATACCTATTGATACGGAACAATTTTTGCCATAGCCTCGTATTACATACAGAGAGCTATCCTGTTCTGCATTAACATCTTGGGTGTGAAGGAAACGAAAATAGAAGTTAAAGGTTATGGATTAAATGTGAAAAGGTGAAACTGGTTAAATGTTACTCCCTGAAGTAGTCTCTGTACCACCAACCCAACAGACAGGCAGCCTTCCATGTTTCATAGATGCATTATGATATTACAGATTAGAATATATTTTACTCAGGTAAGGGGAACACCTTTCCCTACTTAGAAAAAGTATGTACAGGTCAGACATTAACTTACCAGTCACTTTGCATCTTTTTAAGAACATTTTCATTGAACAGCTTATGAAGTTCTCATCAATATTAGCAGCTCTTTTTACAAAATAAAGTATGGGTTTATTTAGCAGTAGTGAAAAGAAGTTAAAGTTATTAAGTAAATATTTAATAACGCTTGTTAATTTGGCATTCAGAAATGAACTGGAGGCTTTGAAGGAGAAGATGGCAAAGAAAGGTGAAGAGATTAAAAGTAAACTGGATGAAAGAGAAGAAAATGTATGCCATATCATGTGCTTTATCATGAAAATATGTAACATAACCTGTAGGACAAAATCTACGTGTAAAACTTTTTTTTTTTTTCCTGCAAAGCTCTACCTAGGGATGTAATCCCTTACAGAGGCTTTCTTCTTTCAGTGCTGCTACCAATTGAGTCAACATATGTACACATGCTGAGGCCTTTTATTTTAAAAGACAAGGACCTTCACTGGGATGTTTACTCTTTACATGGAGGCTTAAAAGTCCAGATTTGTTAGATTTCAGACAAACAGAGAACCCCCTTTTTTTTATTTCTGTATACCCACTTAGTGATGGGTGAGGTATGGATTAGCTTTCAATATGTAATATGAGTTTTAGTTTAAATATGTTCAAATATTTTTACTTTCTTACTGTAGTTTCAAAGCTTGTTTTTTTTTAACATCATAATGGATTTCAAAATTTTATTGTAAAAGTCAAAGATTTACAATTATAATTCCAGGCTAAAAGTATTGAAAATGAAATTTTGAGAAAGGAAAAGCAGCTGAAGATTCTAGAAAATAAGGTATGAAAATTCATTTTTTAATGGACTGTAGAGAACTTCATACAAGATTATTTTTTAAATTGTGAAGTTACTTTTTTTTTTTCCTCCTTCTTTCTAAACTCTACAACCACTGAGAAACTGGTTCACTGCTATTAATGTTGGTGATATTGGGCTAGCAAAATTCTTGTAGTGCTTGATGGTTAAAACTCCAATCATTGTAAGACGTTAGCGTGTCTTTCAGTCCCATTGGAATTAATCAGACTTGTGCAAATGCACGTTTAAGAAAGTTGACAGTAATCTCTAACACAATGAGTCATTTTTTAGGAGTTTATTAATTAATGTTCGAAATATCTCTTTTAGTTGAATAATTTAAAGAAACAGGTGGAAAATAAAACCAAATGCATTGAAGAGTTGCAACAGGAGGTATGTACAGTTTTTAAGTCACAAATACATAGAACAGTATTTTGTGGTAACTTACTTTTCAACAGTTTTTGTCTGGTGTGATATCTTCAGATATACCTATGTAATTTATAACATTTCCTTTCTTATGCTAACTCTGAGCAAATTGAGGAGTCACCTTTGGAATTACTTGATTTGTAAAATTGTCCTTACTTTTGAAAAATGCCGTTACAGAAATAATATCTTTAATAAACTTTTCCTATTTTCATTTAGTACATGGTATCATTGATATACTTGAAATAATGACCTATCTCAGTTACCAATAGTAGAAAAGAATTGTGCAGTAGGACAAATTGTTAATAACTGTACTGTAAAAATATATAAATTGTATTTTTTGTCATGACATCTGCACATTTTCTGTCAGCAGCATCTTAGTTTTTCTTCCCATTCTGCACCCTCTTTCATTATTCTCTGTTGTTGGCCATGAGGAGTCTTTCATAAGGTCATGAAGTAACCATATCATTGAAGTAAGTAGTTGAGCACTCTTTTATTTGGAGAATTGATCTGGAACCTGAACTGCACAACAAAAAGAGAGTTATTTGCTTGCTGAAAGCCGGAATTTTGAAGATTCCAACCTACTTGATGCAGTTAAATCATTACATAATTCTATTAACTTATTAGTTTGTTTTTCTTTATTTTAACAGAATAAGGTGCTGAAAAAGAAAATTACTGCAGAAAGCAAGAAAACAAGTATTTATGAAGGGAAGGTAGGTTTAAATAACTTCATGTACAAGATGAGGGTGAAGCACAGAGACTGAATGTTTTAAGTCCCAGTGTAACTAATGATAATTCATGTTAAGCACGTTCTTAACTGTTTTATGGATCTGGAATAGAGATTTTACAGGAATGAGCCCATAATTTTTAGAAGATGCTTCCATTTTTAATCATTGGACACTGACTGGGCTATCAGATGTTTGTAAGAGATGGACATCACATTTCAAGGAATTATGTTCCTAATCAGTCCCTTTCTTTTTTGGTTGATAGTGCACTGAACATTATTCAGTAATGCCACCCCATTGAAATAGAAAAGCAATTAAAAGAAATGTGTATATTATTCACTTTACTCAGTTCTTTTACTGTGTTCTGCAATGGTAAGTCCCTGATTAGAATATTGTGTCCAGATTTGCGTACCACACTTCAAGAATGATGTAGACTGTTTTGAGGATATTCTTATGAGAAACTTAAAAGGAAAAATTATAATCAAAATGCACACTTGGGAGGAAAACACACCATAAAACAGTTAAAATCTTAAACAGATTTACAAGGGAGGGAATAAAATCTCCATCTGTATCTTTTTTTCGAAGAATTCACAGCATTTAGGGTGACTGCTTAGGAATAGACTCTTCCTATTTGTTTCATACCAAATTCTCATTATTATTAGCAGCTAAAAGGAATTAATCTTTTTTAGAACTAAATAAAATTCTGAAAATAAACTATTTCTAGATAAACTCTTTCTTCACTTCTTAATTGAAAAAAAAAGATGTATGTAAACATAACACAGTCATACAGTCATACTGCTAAGTCTTAGGGGACTATCTTAGGAGACTATCGGTTATGCTTCATTTTCCTACCTTGCATTCCATGCCAGCAATACTGAAGAGCCTTTTGTACAAAAGGCAGAATAGTGTCAGATTGCTAATGGATGGTTCCCTTACATTGGAATGATTCTTTGTGATTGACTAGCCTCTAGCTTTAGGACTGTTCTATTGACTGGGGTGCACAAAACTGGTATGGGCTGTCTTTCTCATTGTGGTGTTGCCATTGTTTCTACGAGTATTTTCTAACTCACTTCAGGCCAAAGTTCAACTCTTTATGAAAAAAGCTGAATATTAAATAGGAAACAGTTCAATCATATACCTGAAAAGTAACAGAGTGGTTCTGCTCAAAAATAAGAGGAAAAAAAAATCATTGGCATATTTATTCCTGAACAAGTAACAGCAATAATTCTGCATTCTCAAAAGGTGAATAAATTACAGTTAGAGATGGAAAATATGAACAAGCAACATAAGGAAACAGTTGACAGCTATCAAAAAGACATTGAAACAAAAAAAGTAAATGAAAATAAACTTCTTGAAGAGGTGAGAGTTGTTAATTTTTACTGCAAATTTTAGTTATTTTTTTGATGTATGATGGTTTTATGAAGCTATATCGGCCAGAGTCCTTGCTCTTACATAGCAGTCTTATCAACATAAATGGAACTTCTTGTGTATGCATGTGAGCAAAGCTTTAGTACGTTAGATCCTTAAGTTGAAGTATTTGTATGTGTCTTTAAAAATAAGAACCCAGTTAAAAATTCTTTTTGTCAAGATATTGTTCACAGAAATTCTATTCTTGGTATAAATACAGCATAAGCAAATTAGATTATAACTTTTCCCATATTAGTATTTTCCTGCCCACACTTTTTTGAGGGTAATATCAAAAACTGTTAGGGCAGAGTGCTTGAAATGGCCTTGTGGTTCAAAATGACACTTGTCTGCCGTGGAAGAATGGATGTACTTTTAATCTAGGTTTATTTGCCCATTTTAACAATATGTATAAAAGATGTAGGATTTGAAAAGCATCTTAAAAGCAAATGAAGACTACACGAAATGAGACTATATATACATTGCACCCCCAGGGGTAAGAAAAAATGAAACTAAGATTTTTTTTAAATGTATTGTTAGTTGTTCATTAATTAAATGAAACTTGTTACTAACAGGTAGAAAAGATGAGATTGCTTGCTGATGAAGCAACAATAACACAGAGGGAAACTGATATCCGATGTCAACACAAAATAACTGAAATGGTGGCACTTATGGAAAAACACAAGGTAAGAGATTTTACTGATTTCTGTGATTTGCAATGTGTGATACTATGCTAAGTAAAACCTTTCAGAACATTATGAATTAGAAGGCGAAACTTCATAATAAAGACTTGAGTCTGGGAAAATGAAGTTGAACATGTTTGACTTTTCATTGTCTAAAAATAAATTAATCTTCAGATTTTGAAAACATGCCTACTGGCAGATAAATTCCATTTATCTAAATTTCTAGGATTTTTTTTTTTTTTCCTATTACAGACTTCCTTTGATACCATCCTAAAGCAGTGTTCTTCAGCATCAGTTTGGGCCTCTTTTTATGCGGAGATTACTTAGTGACTTTCAGCAGTTTAACTTAATGTATTTTAATTTACTTTCCTTATTACTCTGTTTTGCAGTATATTTAGCAGATACCACTAATACCATAAAAATAATATGGCTAGCTTTTATGTGCTGGAACACGTACCGCTGCCTAGAGATAAAGCATTCTCTGTCAGCCCACAAAATAATACTGCTTGTGCATTTTCTGTTTTACAGTTTCTGCTAAAGCATCAGTGTTTGTTCATAGTGCGTTCTGAATCTTCAGAAGAGCCTCATTTGCAAAAATGAGTAATGTTTTAAGACTAGGTAGATCTATAATTGTAACATTTAGTCAAATGTTTTGCGTTTTTTTTTTAACACAGCATGAATATGATAAAATGGTTGAAGAAAAAGATACAGAGTTAAAACTTTATAAAATAAAAGAGCAAGAGCAGTTATCATCAAAAAAATCATTGGTAAGGTGTACTCTTCAGCACTAAATAATTAAATGGAGGGGCTGCTGTCCTTAAAGTGTAATAAAATTATAAATATATTAGACTTCTTCCTGTTTAACACTTGGGGGGTTAAGTGTCTGCTTTAGTGGGACTGAACAGTAAAGATCAACCCACTAATTTCTGTTTACTGTTATTTTCTTACAGATTTTATGTGCATTAAAAAACCCCAGATGTTTCTAAAAATAAATTGGCATAGCTGTGCTTTTCTGTCTGCTTTTCCTGATTGTGCATCATGTTCTAACCTCACTGTCTGAATAAGAAACTTTTGCATTAAATAGTTGGATTCCACCCCCCACCCCCCTGTTCTCACAAGTGTTTTAAGTTCTTACCTTGAACAGTTCTGGTCAAGTACCTGTTTCTTAGTAGTACTTCAGCTCTTTTTAAAACAAACTAAACCAAAACTGTAAGTCTAAAGTTGCATTGCTTCCCCACCTCCCCCCGCCCCTTTCTGGGAAGCTTAGCTTTGAGAAATGTTCTGAGAGCCAACATCCCCTCAAGACTTTCACAAAAATGTAGTTCTACAGCATCTACTTAAAATGCAGTATTTTTCTGACATTTCCCTTCACAGAATATGTCTTCACAGAGCTTTTTTTCAGTTAGATTTTTTAATAGAAGGAGGTGTGACTCAAGTCTACATGTTTTTTTTAATTTGGTAACTGCTTCTTTGATCAACTGTTATTCTAGTGATTGAATCATTCTGAAAAAGAATTGTAGATACCTCTTGGCATGCTAACTTTATGGATAAGTTAGCTCTATTGAACAAATGGAATTTTCTTTTGTTTATAATGAATAACCCTATTAATTACTGTCTCATTTTGGACTGTTTTCTTTTTTCCAGGTTAAGCATAGTTAACCCCATCCTTTATCTAATTGTTTTTAGGAAAGTGAGCTGTCATGTTTGAAAAGTGAACTGTCATCCCTTAAGGAACAACTTAAAGCAGAAATTGAAGAGAAGGTATTTTTTTTTATTAAATGTAGCAGTATGAGTGACATGCTTGGCCTGGTCTTATACACTAGAATAATGACAGCTCTGAAGTGCACTTTTGATTCTAGGTCTTGCTCTCACTTGCTGTCTGATTGCAAGAGCTTGATGCTCTCTGAAGTCATTATGTCTCATTTCTGGTCATAGTGGATGTTTTGCATTACTCCTTAATTGGTAAGTATGAGGGAAGCAGGGAGAAATTGAAACCCTATGAAGATCTGTCCAAGCTTGCAGGGATGATGTCAGGAAAGCCAAAGCCAATCTGGAGGTAAAAGTGACAAGAGAAGTGAAGGGCAACAAGAAAGGCTTCTACAGGACCTGCTGCCGAATGTGGCAGGAGTTCTGATGACAAAGGACAAGGAAAAGGCTGTGGTACTCAATGGGACCTGGAAAGTTTGAAGAAAGGAAGACTTACCCTTGTTGGAGGAGGATCAGGTTAGGGACTCTTTAAACAACCTGGACATACGTTAAGTCCGTGGGATCTGATGGCGTACACGCATAAGGGCTGAGGGAGGTGACCAGTATCATTGCAAGGCCACTCTCAATTATCTTCGAAAGGTCCTGGTGACTGGCAGAGGTTCCTGAGGACCTGAAGAAAGCAAATGTCACTCCTACCTTCAAGAAGGGTGAGAAGGAGGATCTGGTGAAATGTAGGCTAGTCAGCCTCACCTCAATCCCTGGAAAGGTGATGGAACAAATAATCCTGGAAACCATTTCCAAACATATGAAGGACAAGAAGGTGATTTGGAGTAGTCAGCATAGATTATATGAAGGGGCAATTGTGCTTAACCAACCTGATTGCCTTCTATGATGAGATGACTGACTTGGCAGATGAGGGGACAACACTGGATGTTGTTTATCCCAGCCTTAGTAAGGCTTCAACACTGTCTCTCATAATATCCTTATAGCCAAACTGATGAAGTATGGGCTAGGTGAGTGGACAGTAAAGTAGATTGAAAACCGGCTGAACTGCTGGGCTTACGGGTTTGCAATCAGTGTGGCCCAAAGCCCAACCAGAGGCCAGTCACTAGTGATGTGAACGCCTGGGGTTGATTCTGGGTCCAATACATCTTCATTAATGACATAGACGATGGGACAGAGTGCAGCCTCAGCAAGCTTGCAGATGATATAGAATTGGGAGAAATTATTGATACAGCAGGTGGTTATGCTGTCTTTCAGAGGGATCTGGACAGGCTGGAGACGTGGGTGAACAGGAATCCCATCAGGTTTAACAGAGAGAAATGCGAAGTCCTGCACCGGGGAAGCAATAACTTTTACAACTAGTACAGGTTAGGGGCTGACAGGCTTGAAAGCAGCTTTGCAGGAAAAGCCTTGGGGTTCTGGTGAACAGCAAGTCGAACACGAGCCAGAAATTTGCTCAGCATCTTAGGCTGCATTAGGAAGAGTGTTGCCAGCAGGCTGAGGGAGCTGATCCTTTTCATATGCTCAGCACTGGTGAGAGCACATTTAGAGGAGTATTTCCAGTTCTTGGCTGCCCAGTACAAGACAGACAGAGGCATACTGAAGCAAATGCAGCAAAATGCCATGAAGATCATTACGGGATTGGAGCATCTGACAGAAAAGAGGGACTGAGAGAGCTGGGATAATTTAGCCTCAAGAAGAGAAAGCTCAGGGGCATATTATCTGTCTATAAATACCTTATGGGAGGGAGTAAAGAAGACGGAGTGAGACTTTCTCAGTGATAGCCAGTGAAAGGACAAGAGGCAATGGAACAAAAAGAAGTACAACAAATACCTTTTAAACACAAGAAGAAACTCTATTACTGTAAGGGCGATAAAACACAGGAACAGGTTGCCCAAAGAGGTTGTGGAGTCTCCGTGCTTGGAGACATTCAAAACCCTGTTGGGCACAGTCCTGATCAACATACTCTAGTTCACTCTGCTGTGAACAGGGGTGTTAGACTAGATGATCTCCAGAGGTCCATTCCAACCTTAACCATTCTGTGATTTTGTGATTGCTATATAGTAATTCTTCAGCTGGCAAAAGAAATGCAAAACAGAATTAAAAAGACAGCAAAGGAACATTTACTTCAATAAACAAGAATGCTTCCAGTTTCTTGCATGAAATAATAACTAGAAAATAGAGCTCTTTCTTTTTTTAAATACAGCTGTGATCAAAATTGTATCTTATTTTCTCATTAAAAAGAGATGGTATGTAGGTTCCTTAGCAGAGATGGGAGAAGTTGTATAAGAAATGAAACTGTGAATAGAAAAGTAATGTCTTTTGAATGCTGCAGTTTGACTAAATTTGGGTCATATATTTGTGTGAACTTTGTAACAGAGTATGATTGTGGACTGTGTTCTGTAATTACACCAAGTAGACTTTCAACAACTGAATTCAAATAAAATATTTACTTCCTATCACATAACTCTTTTTAGGAGAATCTTGCAAAAGAACCCCCCCAAACTATGGTTCCTGAAAATGAAAAGAAGCACAAGGTAGCTTTAACCTTATCATTAATTATTTTTAGAATTTGGTAATATTTATATGTATGCAATCTAATTGAAGTTCCATGATAAATTATGTACACTTGATAAAAGACATTGAAATGCTTTTAATTTAAACCTTTTTTAATTTTAGAAAATACAAACTCATTTTTCTGAGACTCCCAAAGCTCATTTAGATCTGGACTGTGAATCTATTCATGTGAAAAATAAAAAGTCTCCAAATGATATTCCTGTAAAAGTCAACATGATGGAAAAGAAAAAAATGCCTCCTTCAGTATCTGCAGTAAGTCCCTTGGGTAGTCCATCATTAAAGGTTTGTAACTCATAATAGCAAATTGTTCTTGTTTTCTTTTTCTGACTGTATTTCTTACTTCTCTGTAGATGCTTATTTATTTTTTGTTGTGATAAGCAGTGATTTAAAAGGTAGATAGCCACAAAAAAAAAAAGTATTCCACAGCAATATTAGAAAGCAGTTTGTATAAGGGCTCCCATTGTGTGTCATTTTTCTTGCTCAGTTACTTAATTTGTCTGTTATCATTGATCAGTAACAATTCCTGTCGTAGAGGGACTGCGAATTTAATGTCTCTAGAACTCTTTTACTTAGTCTTAAAAGAAAAGTGTTGTCTGTTTGTAAAGGCACATTTTTCTCTATGGAACAGAAAATAGCTTGTGTAGCTGTAAAAATTATCAAAGGATTCCTGACTGCTTCATCATAACTGTAAAACCTTATGCTTCTACCCTGTCAGAAGCTGACTTGTGATGTTTGTATCTTAACAATAGAAACAACTACCATTTTTTATGTTACCCTTTCTAAAAAAGCATTGCATTGTTCCATTGCAATGTTTCTGCAAGGTTAACTTCTAGTGAAAGAACTATTTAAGTAAAAAAATTCTTGTTCTTCATATCACTATCAATGTCTTTCTGAAAGCTTTTTCCTGCAGTTTTGTTTGTTTGCGTTTTATTAAATGTTGATTATAGTCTGCATGTAGTGACTACAGTTCAGAATAACCTGAATTTCTACAGATAACATGAAGAAGTTAGATATAGTGTGCCATAAAACTCAGTTCTTCCACAGCTTCCTGTTCATTCTCCTTGTTTGGTAACAAAAAAAGGATTTTTTTTTTTCTTTCTTTCTTTGGGTCTTTGCCTCACATTTTGGATGGAAAGGTAATTGTTCCACAGCATCTCTCTAGTGTCTTCCTGGATACGCAGTCTGTAAACTGGGTTATGAGTTTGGTTTTAGATTCTATAATTACCACTGAAAATATAATTTTAAATGCCATCTTTTTCTTTCCCAGACATATATTATAAAGACTCCTCCAATACATAAACTGCAAAGTGAAAGCACAAATCTGCATTCAGAACAGTGCATGAGGAAAAAGCAAAAAGTGCTTCTACGGCTGGATGCTCAGTCAGATAGCTCTGAACACAGTGACCTCCTGGTAAAAACCAGAGAACAAATAGTGTACTTGACAGTTCTTTATGCGCACTGCTATATCTAAGAATGTATATAAAGCATGTGGGGTTCTGTATGCAAGACAATATTTATGTGTATATTTTTATTTCATTGGTTCTTTCTGGAATTGTATTTATATGTACATAATTAGTAACTATATGACAAACAGAGTACTGCTATACAAAAATATATATTAACTTCTATAATTATTTTTTACATTGTTTTTATTGAACTGTTGAGGCTTCATAGTAACATCTTAACTTTTTTTTTTGTTTTCATACTCTAATATTCCTAGAGGGAAAGAAAATATATTTTTTAATATAGTGTGATTAAGTAACTTTTATTTTTAATTTAAGAGCATAGTCTCGGAGGAAGAAATGTTTAAAAAATTGTACAAAGATTATCCTCAAGCTTCACAATTATATGCCATGACACCAAAAAAGGTACCTTAGCTTTTCTTCAGATCAAAACAGTTAATCAAATTGGTTATAGAAACTAATGGATGCCTTTATTTTTCGTCTTAGAAGCCAGCTACATCAAACCTGAAAACTCCAGGCTCTGTACTGAAACTTACAACCATGAGGAAAATGCGCGAGGCTGGATGGACTGCAGTTTCTAAAATGGACAGGAAAAGAAAAATTAAGGAAGCTGAAAAGCTCTTTACTTAAAATGAAAAAATGACTAGTGCCCTAGCTTTATTTGATTAGTACAACCACAGTATTATTATTCTTCCAGAGTTAGTACCTTGTTGCGTTTTTCTGTCATACTCAGTATGTTTAATACTACATTCATTTCCTTTATACACATAAACTTTATAGATACATAACTACATCCACCTGCAGAGCATTTTCTACATTTCAGCCCCTATGCTATAAAAAGTCAGGAGACAAATTAGCCCATTTTTAAATTTTGAAATAAGTATAACTACATAGAAAGCTGTTTCAAAAAGAAAAAAAAAAGTCTGGCATTAGAAACACTGGTTTAAAAGAAATTCAGTTTTATTCTTTTAAATTTACTCTCTTTTTCTTAATACATAATTCACAAAAGGATAGTATTTAGTGAAAGAAATACTGAAGCTGTTAAAATGCATGCACTTTTACCTGAAGTTGTCTTGCTTTTTCATTCATTTTAAATGTTGTTAGAACTGTCTTTTTAGACTGTTTTGTTTTCAGTAGCTACTATTTCAGTATGTTAAAACAGTTTTGAAACTTTTAAAATTGAATTTTCAATACAATTACTTTGGTTTAGAAAGATTTCAGCTTCATAAGGAATAAAATATGCACACATGTTTTAAGATTGTAAAAACAATGTTAAGATGTCATTAAATTGTTTATCTGAAACATAAAGTGTGGGACCAAGTGTTGTTGCTTTATGTATTAGAACACAGATATAAATCACCAGGCGGCCTTCCTAAGGACTAACACCTTCTGCCTGTAAGCGTAAGAATAGTTTAGAACAACATGTATTTCTGTGTTAATCCTTGATTAATCTTGGTTTCACAACAACAAAAACCTGCCTCAGAGCCTAGACATAACAAGAAAACTACAGGTACATCTTAAAATATTATGAAAAATCAAAATCGTGGATTCATCTGAAGTGGGTAGCAAAACACGCGTATTCCATTCTTTTTGTGTAGCAATTTTATGTATAGGCTAGTAGTTTGGGTTCCTTATGCCTTACTTGTTGAGCAGTCATACCAATGATGATTTTTTATTGTATGAAACTGACAAATATTCTCCAAAGATCTGAAAGAATATACTGGTTTTTTCTCCATATTTGGAAATGGAATCTGTTATGCAAGCAAATTTTCTGAGAGGTTAGAATGACTTTTCTTGCTGGAAAGATATTTCATATGTTTGCAGAATATTGAGTTTTTATAATATATCTGCTTAAATAGTGTAAATTAGACCAAACACAGAACAGAGAACCTGCTTATAACACACAAATTCCAGATGTCTGTTCTTTCCAAGAAAGATTATTTTACCCTAAGTAGTGTAAAATAATCCATTTGAACCTCTCCCAGACACATTAATTATTTATTTTTTGACTGGATACAGAGAATGTCATGCAAAGTCAGTTATTCTTCATTTTAGATCAGGATGTTACTTACTAATCTCTCTTCAGCTAATTTGCAGGAAAAAGAAAATACAGTCACCCGAAACACAACCTATATGTACAGTTTGTCATTTATTTTAATAGGGGGTTGTGTTTTATACAAGATCTAAATACTTGCCAATGTTTGTTACTTCATTTCAAGATGGCATATTTCTAATTTTGACTGTTGCTGTTGTTGACATCTTCAACAGATATGCGGACTCAACTCCTCAGCTAGTTACTGAGCAATCAAAAATAAAAATTCCAGTTGTTTCTGAGTATAATGAGACTTCTACTATCTAGTCTTCTCAGCTGTGGCTCACATATAGATCCATGAGCTATAATTTTGCAATCTTGAAGTTAAGATTCAAAATCCACATCAAGCCTAGCCTACCCGTATTCATAGCTTTGCTAATTCCAGAATATGTGATATTTGAATGCCTTACTATAAAAAATAGGATTTACATGATTGTTCATTGAGACTTTACATGAAAAATAAATTTTTCTCTTGGTATCTACGAAACATGATTTCCAGTATAGTGGTACAGTATCTGACATTGTAGGAGAAAAAATGACAAGAAACTTAAGCAGTAAGAATTAGAATTAGCAGTAAGAATTAGAAATGCTAGTTAACTATTGTAAGAGTTTCTGCATGTGACAGTGAGTCCTGTGGTAGTTAAAATGTCTTGAATGTGGAGAAAAGTCTGTCCACTTGAACAGGAAAAAATTCAAGTCTGTACTGCCCACATCTAGACTCAAATGGTAAGTAATCAGCTGAGACCTCGTTATTTTCCAGTACTGTCGTGGCAGGGTTGTGAATCCATGGTGCATCATATAGTCCTCCTGATATCATGAGTGTGTCATGTGGTGTATTGTATAAATCATCTGAAAAATTACAAAAATACTATTAGTACCACTGTAGAAAGCTTACAGGAAATGTAATCAACTAGGAAGGATGTAAAATCATATTTGCCTCATACTATGCCTGTTTCTGTGAATGGACTCTATCTAGTAAATAAAACTGAAAATATAAACAACTTTATGTTAGGCATTAATCCAGTTTCCATAGGAAAAGCAAATGAAAATTAATAAATGCATGTGCTTTGGCTTGTGAATCCTTCAGGTAGCACACAATTCAAAAAAGTAAAAAATTGAAAGCTACCAGTTAGCAGCTATTCATAGTAGTGAATATTGATGCTTTTATCTGTGGAATTTTATTAAAGTTTTAAAGGCTATATTCTGACATTAGCCATGATATTTGTTACTGGCTAGTCCCATTTACTACAAGTAAAGTTATATATATATACACACACATATATATTTTTATATATATGCTTTATTTAAAAGTATCAGCAAGATAAGCTTATTTCTAAATGCCTTTTTCACAAGGTTTAAAAATGTTTATTAACCTGTGCCAATAAAAGTAGTTAACAAGTTATCAATAAACAGAATAGTTCCTTTTTTTCAATGCTATTTCCAGTGAAATACATATACATGATGTATTTGTCACAGTTCTTTTTACTCTGGGTCTTTACTAATCAATTTTAAGGAGGATGTGGCCTTCAGTGCCTGAGGTATAATATGTCTTCCGAGCAAGAACAGAATTGATAATGACTGCAGATACCGATTTATTGCTTCTTTCAACGGTGCAGCTGAGGACCTGCAGCTTCCAACAGGAAGTTTGTCAATATCAGGTTACCTTAACTTAAAGCAAGCATTTGGAAATGTTGGTATATATTATTACTTTCCTTCACAATACTGCTAACACAGTTCTCTAGATCCTTTTCTGTCAAATACTTCTTCAAGGAGGGTGAGCAATACTCTGGCTTACCACGTCTGCTTGCTTTCTTCCTGTCATCCTTATTTACCATGTATGCACTTTTATTTTTCTGTAGTACCTTAAATATTTTTCCTTTTTTTCTAAGGCAGATGATGTCACTTTCCTGCTCTCAACTCTTCAAACCCCCCCATTCACAGAATGGCATGTCGTAGTCCTTCAAACTTCTATATCGTTATCAAGTTCTTGATACAGCTCTTCATCTGTACTGTGGCTTCAACCAAGATAAACAGGTCTGCCCCAGCAATTCAAGGAAATGCTGCTGTCATACGGAGTGACACCTACCTGAAGCCTGGGTTGCATGATTTGGAGTCAGAGCTTCGAGGATGTTTACTGGTATGGTTGTGAAAAGCTGATGGCTTGGTTTCAGCGTTTCTGATGTTGCTTGACTCACAGCTCTTTTAAATGATGAGAATGTAGGTGGCAGAGTGACAACCAGCTTGAGCTTTGTGATATCTGAAGACTTCCTAGTGTGGTG
Organism: Gymnogyps californianus; assembly: GCF_018139145.2. Lineage (NCBI taxonomy): Eukaryota > Metazoa > Chordata > Aves > Accipitriformes > Cathartidae > Gymnogyps > Gymnogyps californianus. The sequence continues at coordinate 181,405 of NC_059497.1, read as the reverse complement.
AACGCTGTGGTGAACGCTGTTACATGCAACGTGTGCCAGATGTGATGTGGTTATTAAAGCAGAGGAACTGCTTCCATCCATTCTGATCCTTTTTGTATTCCAACTGATAGCTGCGTTTTGCACCTTGGTTTGATTGACTTCAGCTGAAATACTGGATGCTATAAAACTTGTTGCTCTTGTTTTTCCAGATCCACTCTGTGTCTTTGTTTGTATGGTCTCTTTTATAAGAAATACATAAGGTAACAACAAATGAAAAGGATTGGAAAATGCATAGGTTGAATTCCATTCATTATATTGTCTCACTTTTCTTGTTCAGCAGCGGGTTTATTTGTCATTGTTTAATCTGCTCTTTCCTCTTTTTCTGAATTGCCTTGGGAACAAATAATAGTGTTCCTTGAATTTACTTACTGGGTAACTGAGTAGCCCTGGGTCTATAGATTGTAAAATGTATATATTAAAAAAAGAGCTGATTCAATTTACTTATCTTGGCCATATGTTTAATGCCTGATCTCAAATTTCTAGTCCAGATACTTGCTTTTAATTGAGAATTATTTTTTCTGTATGATAAGTAATAACTTTTTGGTACACCTGTTTGTTACAACAGCCTAAAACAAAAGCAGAAGAGGGGAAAGCCTGAATTGAAAATTCAGTTCTAAGTCTGAGAAGACAAATAATGAGCATTTACCTATTCTAATGCTTGTTTTGGTGCTCTCATAAAATAGTCAAATGTCAAGTCAGTATCATTTGTCCATCATGGCTTTATTAAGCACAGGAAATTTCAAAATTATTAGCTTGTTATTTCATTAGTACAAAGTGTTGGGGGTTTACTCAAAAGTTGAATTTTTAAAATGAATGTTCCAACCCCTGTTATTACCCAATACTTATATTTAACTTCTATACTGGATAATACTGAGAGATTCAGCAAGAGACTCATACCTTGTGGTAGCACTGTATAAAGAAAGGCCTTCCCCCAGCAAGTGGTCCAAAAATGCATCTCTCTGGTCTGTTTTCTTTGTTGTTAAATGCACAGCATATTGTAGCAACAGTGTTTTTTATCTACTGTGTCCTGAAACGGAATACTCTAGAATTGTGACAAAACTTGATACAATATTCCAAGTATTTCAAATCAGACCACAAGGTTATTTTGACAACTTGAGAAAACCCACATTTTGTATCTTATTTAAAAAAGAAGAATGTAACCACTGCCAGAATTTAAAACTACAGTACAGGCTTAGCATGTGCAAGCACTTCCAGGTACACTGTAATTGTCACTCAACACTACTGATAGTTATTTCCAAATGGTATTTAAAAATGTGTTTTGTTTAAAAGCTGCAAGAGCAGAGAGTGCAAAATAGAGTGTGGAAAATAAGAGCAAATCTTAAGAAAATCACACTTTTAGGACTCACCCAAGCTGACAAATGCAGGAGTCTGTGGACTCGCAGGTGGTACCGAGGAACAGATCCGATGTCTGAGCATGTGCCTCTTCGTTCAGACGCGCCAGCACCCTCCCTGAAGGGCTGGGCGAAACAGGAATGTCTCTATGGAAACTGGTGAATTTGCACGGGGGTTGGAGATCAGTCAGTATACCCACACTAGTGATGACCTCACCTGATTGAAACTAACTGTGTAATATGAGAGGAAGGGGAATGTTACATGTCGGCAGTTGCTGATCTTACTTCACAGTGGCTTTAAAAAGTAGCTTTTTCAGAATCGGACACTGTACTGGAAGAATGGCTTTAAACAGTTTTCCCCAAGCATACATAAGGAAGATACTAAAATCTTTATTAAAAAGATATATTAAAAAAATCCTCAGGTATGCGTGATAGTTATTATAAAGGACAACTATTTCTGAAACAGTAATCATGATATTCCTTTAAATTTCTAAACCAAAAGGATTTTTAAAAAAATTGTTACAGGATTTAAATGTCTCTAATAAGAAAAAAATGAGTACAAATAACAGTGTTATTCCTACAATCTTTTCTGTCCCTAGACATCAAAGTATTTAATGTAGTTTGCCTTGCTTCTACCAGGAGTATCTTGCGGGGGAAGGGTTCATGAGGAAAAACAGTCTTCCCTTTTCCTTCCTTACAGCCATTTTCAGTTTTAGTTGGAATCTGAAAGTGGCTTCCTCACTGGGAGGCATTCACCTTGGCAGGCTTCACAATCTGCCATAGCTGTGGTAGACACTTTTTCAGGTGGGCATGTGAGATTGCCCAAGAGAGGAATGCACGTTGGGTAAGAGCAGCACCTGACAGGACTGCATGCCCACAGCCTAAACGGAGAAACAGAAACATGCCCCAATGTTCGTACTGAGCATATATAATTGGCTTAAATTCTGATCTAAAAAAAGTCAATTGTACATGCATAGTGTCAAGTCTCCATAGAGACCTTATCAGTGAAGATCTTGTCTGATTGCCTACTGACTGCTTATCAGATTGCCAGTCAGATCAGGAGAACACGACAACCCTTAGAAACTGAAAAGCGTCTGTGACTTTTACCCCTTAGCATTGTTACGATATTGGGTGGGTATAGTCACTCATCCTTGATAATATTGCAGAAGGCTTCTGGCTTGTCTTTGTTGTTGTTGTTTGGTGTTTTTTAAATTTTGTCCTCAGTGTAGCGATTCTATCTAGCACTTTCCAAAGAAATGAAACCAAACACAAAGTGATCTATCATATGAGCCAAACAGCAAATAGGATTATGAGGTATTTTCAGACCATAAATGAGATTGTTGGCATATGATATGCAACAAAGAGAACTGCTGTTTTAATCTGTGGTTGATAGGAAATGCTGCAGCTAATCCTAGGAAAGAGAGAGAAGAGCGGTCATCTGCGAATCTATAAATTTAAGAGATGAGAGCTATGTTTCAAGCTATTACAGAGAGACTTGCAATAGACAGATTAGCTTTGAAAATTCAGCAGCCACAGTCTGTTTAAATGCAAAACCTGGCAAAACACTTGTTTCTATGGCAGCATATTAGGATCTTATTTCCTTTTATCAGCGGAGGTCTGCAACAGGATGGGGTTGGAAATAATTCCTCTACCAGAATACTAATCTTTTAGAAATCTGATTGGCTTTGCTTTTGATCAGCACAGCTTCTCATTCTCTGTTATTTGCAAGCATGGCCATGTTTTTGTTTTGATATCCACAGTGCTATGTGCAGTGGAAACGAGTTATTCTGCTCTGTACGTTAACCTGCTCATAAGATCACAAAGTTTTCATTGTGTTGTACTACTAACAGGGGAAGAGTGAGTAGGAATAATGTGTGATAACTTCTTCTCATTGTTCCTACTTTTATCTTAGGCATTGGTCAGTGACAGAGAATCCTGTTAAATTACTTTTATGTGTAAGCTTCTGGTATGCACTGAATTTCTCTAGCCCATTACAGAGATTCCTGGGTAATGAACCCAAGAATTTTATGATTATTAAATTCTGTTTACAGAGATCACTTAAAACACTTCCTGTAGAACATCAGCATACTGTCTTTCACTTAATGAAAGTGTAAAATAACTGATGTCAGTGAAGGGATTGGTTTAGTTAAGAGAAAGGTTAAAGATAAATAATTAACAGTGTAACTGGCTGTTCCAGAACAGGGCTACAAAGCTGATGGCTGTAAAAGCACATTAAAAATTTCTATCACTGAATAGTCTGCAGGTCAGCAGGGGGGCAACCAAAGAAATGGATCCATAAACATCAGACTTTTAACTATGGATTTTAGGAAACTGTATGAAAGAAGCCTTGGGCGCTCATAGATTGCCACACTGGACTTACCTACTTTGTTGTCCTGCTACAGTCTTTTGTCTTGCTGCTCCCAGCAGGTAGTGGGATCTCACTCCCATCAAGTGTTCAGAGAGGTCAGTAGTGAATGAAGTCTATGGTCATATCCAGAAGGACAATCAAGGAAAAGTTTTTCTACCAGCTTAATAGTTTGTGTAAATTCCTGAAGAGATGCGAATGTGTATATCACTCCAGTGATGTTAAGTGCACCTCTGACAGATGGGCAGGCTAACGTGATGTCAGCAAAGAAGAGGTAGTAGCCAAGAGGTTCTGTGTCCGTATCAGTGTGGAGCCAACCTGAGTACGAGAAGCAGCAGTCACATTAGTCTCAAGGTCCACTCAGACTAATTTATTATGCTTCCAGATAAATGACTTTTCATTCTTAATACTTGGTCAGGTATTTCTGTAATGCACTGCAGTGCATTCAGAGGCTGGGTAAAAAAGTTGCACTGCTGAAATTATACTACCTGCTCCAGCGATTAATAATTCCTGACATCAGCATACACCACATTGGACTCTGCCTAATAGCTCTAAATCTTCATGACAGTAGGGCTCTGGACAGATGGAACTAAGGACACTGCATCTATGTAGTTGCCTTAACAACCAAATCTGTAATCACCTCAAAGAATGAAATCAGGTTTGTGTGGCATGACCTATTTTATGTAACACCATCTTGACAGGCATTAATTATGTTCTCATCTGTTAATTCTTTATTGCTCAAATCCTGTATCAGCTTTCTGTTATTTTACCTGATTTATCAGGGATACATGTCAGGCTAGCTGGTTGGGAGTTACCTGGGTCAACATTCTCTCTTTCAATATTGGCATAATATTAGCACTTTTCTTAATGTTTTGAAATTTCCTCAGTATTCCAAGACTTGTTGAAATTAACATTAGCTAGCTAATGATGTTGATTTTAAAGTGTTTGTTCCTTATGCAATTTATTTAATAATTTTTGTTGCAAATGTGTATGTTGGTTGTTCAGCCACTACATTTTCAAATGGACGTGTACTTACTGAAGACTTTGCACTTACTCTGCATCAACAGCTTGTCTTCATCTAGTAACGTCCCTTGACATTAATGTTGGCCTCTGTCGTGACAGAAGTTTATTTCCTAGTCTCCAGCTTCTCATGTGATTTTTCTACATTTTCTCACTTCTAACAGTGATTGTTGTTTTCCTTTTTTTTATTGCTATAGTTTTTATTGTTGCATTCTTTTTCATCTTCACTATGATAGAGTTTCAAGCATTGTTATAATTTTTTTCTTCGCTATTGATGTTTGCAGACAACATTTCCCTAAATCTTGTTAAAGCAAATTCATAATCCTTTTTTTACGCTAATCTGAATTTCCTCCCCCCACCCAGTTACACCCATTTTTCTCAAATCAGAGAAATTAGCACTTTGGAGCAGCAAAGGATATATGCCTGCATACTCTGATCTGTTCTCTGCCTATATTCTTATAGTACATGTTGAGGACACTTTAAACCTGGATGTGGGGGTCTTCCTGTCAGGACCAGTGTATACAAATATAGCTCCAATTGCCTAAAGCTGTGCTTGTAAATCACTATGAAATCTTTAGCGCAAAGAATCAGCTGTACCTGCTTCAGCTGTGCATGCAAGGGTCACATGCAATATTCTTGCTTTAGGAATGCTATTTTTTATTCTTATTTTGGGCACTTTTTGTCCTCTCCAGGATTTAGTTTTATGAATTGTTTCTTTTTCCTTTCGGGATTGTTGTCTCCTTTGAAATACTCTTAAGATTTTCCAAGAACAAACATTCTTATCTGTGATTAAAGTTTTAAACAACCAAACCCATACATATATATGTAGTGTATATGTGTATATATAATGTGTGTGTGTGTATACACATTATCTACATATGGGTGTATGTATGTGTATACTCATATAGCCTGTATGTTTAACTGCATTTAAAATATGTCAAAAAAATATAGAGTTAAATAACATATTGGAGTAGTAGCAAAATAACAGTGTTATACTTCTGTTGCTAAGTGTAGATGGACAGATGTTACTGAGAGTACAATTAATACTCTGCTATGGCAGTTAGGTGATTAACTGAAAGGATAGGTGTTAACAGAGCTGCAGTGGATAAGCATAGTGAGAAGGCTGGCCGGACGCTGATGAAGCAGTAGAGGACAGTGGCTTTGTTGACCCTTTCTTTTGCTCCTCCCAGGGGTTCAACAAAGCCCTAAACGTGAGTGTTTTTCCCCCATCTGTGGACGTCTCAGTTTCACTGGTGTCGGTGCAATATTTTTGCTTCTTATTGTACTGCAAGGAGTGGTTTCTTGAAAGTTTTTCCCCTATCAATTAGTATTTCAGAGTGAATTACTTGTTACTTCAATATTTGCTCAGTAGGTTCAAGGTGAGATAATTTCTCAGTGTGTTTTTTTTAAGTAGATAAGTCAGGCTGTACCTAACCACACTGCAGAGCAATTGCTTTGATTTGAGATTTGTCACTTCATGTGTATAGCACTGCATCTCTCAGTTGTGCCTGCCTGGTAACGAGCAAACGGAGTGAACCAGGCTTCATGAAACTTTTGCAAAACATAGGTGTAGAATTAGTCATATGTGACTCAAGAGGACTCCATTTCCATGCTAGCCTTCCTGTCATGATGTTGCTGTCCTATGTAGCGATTAAATTAATCAATAATAACTTTTTTAAAGCAGTGGTTAGTTTAAAAGCCTGAGGAGAGAATGACTGTTAAAATAATTAGATTTCCAGCTCCAGTTTCCAGGTTAGGATATCATGGACACATTTGTTCCTATCACATTGCTTTGTGGTTCAGTATGAATTTTCAATAGATGACTTTGCGATAAGAAAGCAGCAATTCAGATGCAATTATATAAACGGTAAGATCAGCCAGGAATTAGCCTGGAGAGTATAAAGCACACACAGAGCTTGTGCTGGGTCACTGCCTCTCCCAGCTCAAGGCAGAATCAAGTTCCTGTAATAGGGAAGAATTCAGCTGACAAGAGGTTGGTCTTTCCAGACTTGCATTGTTGCAGCTACAGGGTAAACCAGACTGTGTAATGAATGGCTTTTGCTATGGGAAACTGACAGCTGGAAGAGACTAGAGGGTGATGTCCATATGTTTGTAGACACTGTCATTTGAAGTTTGTAGTTTAGAGGCTATAGAGTAGACCCTGGAATTGTCTCGGAGCTAATCAAAGCTTTGTTCTCGGGATCCCCCAGCAGGTCTGAGAAAGGAGGTCAGCACAACAGACAGATAAAGTGGGGATTCATTGATTTGAACTCTTTGCTAATGTTCTTTATTGTAATTTGCTTGAATCTATTATTTAATTCTTGGTAGTGTTCCCATTTCATCATGCCTCTAAGCCAACTGGAAAGTAAAAAATACAGTGGTATGCCTGATATGCACAGCTGTTTCTTTTTCTCTCTTGAACATTTTATAAGATGCTGTCTTTAGAAAATTATTTTTAAACCAGTGAGATTATTTTAGCTTCTCTGGTTAATTCTAGAGCTCGTGTTCTCTCACATATGTCACATTTCCAAATCCTTTAGCTCCTGTTATTTTTATCACTCACTAGTGAAAAGTTCCATGTAATATGCTTTAGTGGGGAAAAAGTGAATTTGTTATATGTTGTTAATGGCCTGTTTACCCTTCTTGTCTGTTTAGTTGTTAGTACTATTTCAATTAAAGGTCTGAGATTGGAAAGAAGTTGTCAGGCTGTAGCTAAAAAAGTTAAGATTACTTCTAGTCTGCGACTATCATAACTGTCCTTGTCAAATACTGAGAAAAGGGCTGGAAGGTAAATCTAATTTTACTTAGGGTTTGCTTTGTTTGTTTGTTTGTGTTTCCCCCATCCAGCATGAGTCCCTTCTTTGTGATGTCTCTCCTCTGTGGCCTGACTTTCGGTCAAACAGCATCACTTTGTGCTCCTTCTGAGTATATAATCCATGTGGAGAAAAGGGAATGTGCCTACTGCCTGGCCATCAACACCACCATCTGCGCTGGATTTTGCATGACTCGGGTACAAGGCATTACTCTGTTTTAGGCAGTTGTTTCTATAATGGCCATCACTGCAAAACAAGTGCCTATTCTCACTGGAAAATTGTGTGTAAATGATCCAATTCTAGTAGTGTTTGTCACAGACAGAAAAATCACACTATCATCATGTTTTCAAGTTAGCTTTTTGCAAAGGTATGGATGAGAAGTGCCAAGTCTCCGAACTGCGGAGTTTATAACATCAGTGACATAGCAGAGAACTGACTGCTGCTGTCACTGCAGGGCCTCTGTAGTCAGTTTGTGGGGTCAGGATGGAACAGGTGAGAAGCAGATTATATTTAGTCAGTCTAATGTAAATGACTTGGGTAACTTCTACTCCCACTACTGTTATGACCACTAGCTGTGGAGAGTATCATCTCGCAAGTAGGCATGCCAAACACTATGCTCGAGCTTCACTGTTCAACACAGCATTTTAAGTTCCACCTTGGTCAGCAGGTGGCCAATACAGGTTACAAAGCACTGTTAGCACTCTGAGCCAAGCAGATTACTTAAAACCATATAAGCAAGGTGAACATATCTATGGGGGTAGACAGCCCCAATGCAGATTCAAAATTACAGATCTGAACAGAAGTACGCTGAAAATACCAGAGCTAGTCTGAGTGTAAAAAGGTCTGCTTTCTGCACGTTTGAGAAAACGTCAGAGGAAGTCTTCTGACACTCATGTATGTTTCAGTGAAACAATGCATTTCTTTTTTCTTTGTAGGACAGCAATGGCAAGAAGCTGCTACTGAAAAGTGCTCTGTCCCAGAATGTGTGCACATATAAAGAGATGTTGTATCAAACAGCGCTGATTCCGGGCTGTCCTCATCACACTGTCCCTTATTATTCCTACCCTGTGGCTGTGAGCTGCAAGTGTGGTAAATGTAACACTGATTATAGTGACTGTGTTCATGAGAAGGTTAGGACAAACTATTGCACTAAACCACAGAAGCTCTGTAACATGTAAGCTTCCGATAGAACATGGTCAAAATGTACCTCTCTGCTCACAACTAAACATAAATAAAAGCGTATTTCCTAACAGGTTTGCAAATTGGTGTGCACAAAGTTTTGTTCTAAAGACGTATCACTAGTAACTTCAATTAACTGGATGTTCTGTGACATGCACAAACGCAGAATCATAGGACTGCAGGTTTGTATTTAGAACCCATCTGTAGTTTATTTTGGGGAAGAAGGAGAAATGCCTGTGTGTGTATAAGCCTTTGCTCATAAATCCCAGGTATTTTGTGAAGAGATGCTCAGAGACAAAACATTTGATATATTTCAGAGTTAAAAAAAAGGCAACGCATACTCTTAGTATTGAACATTTTAATTAGATTTAGATTTTGACATATACTTACAGCCTTCATATTAGCAACAGTATTTTTCCATAGTTATAATATTAGGGTTTTTTGAGGACCCTACCTTCAGTGTAGTCAACTGGGACTAAGCACATCCAGTTTGCTTATCTACACTATAGAGCTATGTCATCACCACCTGTCCAGAGCTGTGTTCATTAGGCATACGTTTTCATGTCTCTGCCCTCGTGGAGTAAGCCTCTCTTTTCTATTGAAGTACATTGTTTGAAAATCTTGTCTCTGTCAGCACCGAAGAATCAATGAAGCTTCAAATCTTGCTACTCTGTTCTGCAGAAAGGGAGTATAATACCATCAAGCTTAAAGTGAAACTCAGAAAAAACTCTTTTTCCCCAGACAGGTCAGCTGGTCCCTTGTGAGTGGGAAAGTGAGCTGAGCCCCACCTTACGTGCTGAACATGCACAGGTGAGAAGTGCAGACCCAGGAATAAAGAAATAAATGTAAACTAACAAATGTCTCCTTTCCACTGAGATTACCCGCCTCTCTGCCCCCTGTGAGCGCTATTGTTTCATTAAAGCTGATGACTCCATGGCAAGCTATGACTGTACTAAACCAATCACTGAGAATGAGAGCTAGTTTCCACCTGGTTTAAGTGATTCCAAAACAAAGTAGAAGAGTTTATAGAATCCAGTGACAGAGTTGCAACTTTGCCCCTCACCTATTACCTACAAACAGGAGTGATGAAATCACAGTTTGATTAAATTGTCCCTGCTCAAGTAAATGTGACCTCTGCTGATCCAGGAGTACTGTAGACAGGACAGCAAGACTACACTGAAGGCATGAACAGGGCTGATAAAAAAATAAAATTCTCCATGTTTCCTTGACTGAGGAACGGCACTACCATTCTGCATGTCTTTGCAAATGCAGCCAGGAAAAAAAAAAATCTAAGTGTGTAAATAAATTAAATGATAGTAAAAGGATTTTTAACAATATGTAACTATAAAAAAACTATTTCAGAGTTAAGAATTTGCAGCTCTGTGCAGATGCACTAAAGGTTCAAAACCCCATTAAATACAATTTTCAGGTAATACATGCCACTAACATGTTAAATCACTACCAAAAGCTTTGTCTTTTTTCACCCCTTCCCAGCCATGTGTTTTGCCTTGTAAAGTGGTTACTTCACTATAGGTCTCTTAGTTGTTCAGTGATTGCAAATGTGTCTTTATGAAAAACAATTTTCACTTTTAAAGTGGAGTATTAAGTGGAACAGATTTATCCAGAGGTTCACATCAGGAGAGCAGCATTTGTGCTCTTTCAGTTATCCAGGCAGAGGTCTGCTTTATTTTGGCAAGTAACAGACCCAAACAACCCCTAGAGCCAGGAAGATGAAGACCGACTTGTTATGCCCAGCTTGAACCGCCAACTATACTCAAGATTGCCATTGTGCCCACAGAGAATTAACCTGCTGATAACCCTCAGAGCCACTGTACACCCAGCTGTTGGCATAGTTCTTTTATGTGTCTGTCTTTCTGTTTGTTTTTTGCCTTCCGGTTTTGCTGGAAGCAAAAATAATGACACACCTACTAACATACTCCTGCTTTTGTTGGTATTAACAAAAAGTTTCAGTTGTGTTTGTGTGGGAGGGAAGTTGCATATATCTGCTATACACTCTTTGACCTTTTAAAATTCTCTTGTGTGTTACTGTAAACATCAGTATTTCTTCTTGGGAAAAGCCTCATGGTGCTGATAAGTGCCAGTTAGACCTTAAAACTGTTTATCTACCTTCCCAAGAGTTTCACTTGAGTACTTTTTATGGAGCAGCATGAGGTGCCATTCCATAGTTAAGCCCAGAGTCAAGCAGGGAACCATTGTGAAGAGTTCATTTTAGGGGCTGACTGTTAACAGCATCCAGAGATGACTACATAACCAGTTAGGAAAAATCAATAGGGCAGGGCTTTTTTTTTTCTATTTATTTTTATAGTCTCCTGTACTATTCAGTGTACAAACAAGGGAAGTAGATGACAGAAAAAGGAACAGTCCTAAGAGAAGCATATGTTAAGTTTACATAGCGTTCCATAGTTAACAGATGAAAAGTATTAAAAAGAAAATAAGAAATGTCCTGTCTTGGCAAGATGGCCCTAAGACTCCTGTAAAGTCCTTTAGTGGCCTCTATGTGCACAAACCCAGTTGCTAAGAGTGTGCCATTCTTCTTCTGAGCACAGCAAGTTTGACATTACACACTTTAGTTAGCAGTGGGGTGATACCTACAAACTTTCAACCAGGTATCGAACAGCAGACCTTACTCACAAGGTACTGTGATGCTGAAATGAAGCAGAAAGTAACTTATTTCCTTACGTTATTTCCAGAAAATCCATTTCTTGCTCTTCCCCATTCCTCATTAAGGATGAAGCTGGAATATTTGATGTTCTTGCCACCATCCATAGCAGTATCTCCATTCACTCATGCAATCTCTTATGAAAAGTAGCAGTTACTAACCTGTACCTCACAGAGGTTAGGTACTAGCACCGAAGACATCAATGGCCTGCTCTCCACCCTTTCTCATCTCAAGAATTTTCTCTGCCCCCCTGCCCTCCCTTCCAGGACCCATGTGCTATGTACAAAAAATGACCTACATTGAATATAGCCCTCAAGCAATCAAAGGTACAACCTGACACAATGGCAACTGCCACAACACTTAGAGCATTAAAGTTTTGCATAAAAGTGCAAAAGTTAATTTTTAGCAGAAACATCAAATAATTAATATTTAGAAATAGATACTCGATCCAAAGGCGTACTCTCTGTGAGGATGATCAATATTCAATTGCCCACTCTTCTAGCATCCTGTAACTGAATTTTCAACATCTCTGTGGGAAAGGTGATAATGACCTGGCACGTTTCAGCACCAATGTCCTACCACCTTCTCTTTACATAGAATAAGCCCTTTCTAACATAGAGGGAGAAAAGATTATGAAACGGTAACATTATTCTTCTTTTGCAGCAGGAATCATAAAGACAAAATAGTTTGCCATGCTTGTCACATGTAACCTTAGTCCCATGTACAGGAGCAAAGCCTAAATGGTAATTTCAGCCTACTGATATATTCACTACAGAGCTCTAATCCTACACTGTATTGCATCAGTTACAACCATGGCAGCACCTGTTTGTGCCACTATCATCTATTAAACAGGTTAATTAATCCCAACTCCATTCAAAGCATGAGAGAGAAATAAATCAGTCTGGAAACATCTTTTCTGACCAACAAGATGAGTTTTTAACCTTATTACCAAAGTTTACTCAGACTGAAATGCGAAGCATATAATGACAGACAAGAAATTGTCGATATGTGGCAAACTATCAGATTCCTAGTTAATACTACATACTCTGTTGTAAAATCATTACTGCTCATTTTTATAAAATTCTACTAACTGCCATTTTTAAATTAAATATTACATTCAGAAAGGCCATTAAGGTGAATCAAAGTACTTAAAACAATTTAATCAAGCTGAAAATCAAAACTCTCACATATACAAAACTAATTATCTAGAATATTAGAAAAGAAATGTTCCCATCCCAGGCAAGGAAGCGTCTGAAATAGTAATCTCCTGTCAGCTTGATTGCATTCTCATGAGTTACCAGGGTCAAATTAACTGCAACACCTACAAATACTACTGAGATGCAAGGTATATTTTTTTCTGCATGAACTGTAATTGTCATATGTATAATTTGGTGATAAAGAAATGCCTTCGCAGGTGAGGTTTGAAATTTAAATTCTCCAAAACCACTGTTCAAAATTATCAGAAAATCCAGAGGATTTTGCAGGAACAGTAGGAGCCCTGCTTCTGTAAGATATGTCCCTTACACCTACAGTTTAAACAATCCAGTTACGGCTAGATATATACAAGACTACTTCTACAACTGTTGGACCAAGAGAGGTTAGTTTCAATGAAGTTACAAAAGACTTTCTGGTGGTGAGAAAGTCTGGTATTCCCCAGCCCCCAACACAACTGTAAAAACCACGTAGTGACAGCATGCAAAAGTGCTGTGGACTCCCAATTCTCAGCAAATAGCTGCAACATGAATTGCCACTCTCTAATTTGTGAAGAGCATAGAGAATGATAGGAAAAAACTGGGAAGTAGGTATTTACCCAACAAAGCAGCAATTATGTGACCTAGTAAATGGCAAAGAAACAGAATCTTCAGCTTTAAGATCAGACAGTGCCTTCTCAAGGTGTCTGAGCCTTTAAAAAGGGTATTTAGCACAGGAAAATTTAAGTCAGCTTACTATTAAGCAGCACTTGCACTTAGCAAAATAAAAAAGGGAACTAGGCCTACTTACAGCAATAAGCAGCACTGCAAATTATAATGCTCCCTTATGGCTGGGACTGACAGATTTGTCTTCAGTATGAACGTACACACACAAAAACCAAAAGTCTACTTTTATGGTTAACACCTACGCAAAATCACTGAGAGGAAAATAACTAATATGACTTCTTTCACACTTAAGAAAAATCCAAATTAAGACATTTGGGTTGTGTTAATGCATCCATTTAAATATACATTTACATGCCCTCGGAGCACTTTGTCCCTTTGGCCTTTCAGCAGGACTTGTGTCCAACTTTAAGACCCTCAGGTCCAGTGATAGCAATCTATTGAGGTGATGATTCCTTAGTGTCGGGTGTTTGTTTACATTTAATTTATCTTAAGATGCCTTTTCACATAACGACGCAACGGGTTTAGAGACAATCCTAACAACCTCACCTCTTCTCAACATCTTAATCCTGGTGAGGAAGTCACAGAAAAGCATGGGAGCGCAGAACACAAAGTAGGCTCGTAGGGGGCTGGGTCGGCCAGAATCCACACTGAGGCAAATTTGTGCTTTAAACATCACCGGCCTCCTCTTCAACACCGGTATTATTGTCGCATTAAACGTTAGGCCTCTCTTACCTGGGAGAGGCTTGAAAACTGGCTCTTCCTCTCACTCCAGCTTCTTTGCCGCTAACCAGCTCACAGCCAAGCGCCTGGGCTTCAGGCGACTGCCACCGCCCGCAGCAAGGGGCGCGGGGCCCGGGGGCACAGGAGCCACAGCAGCCGCTCCGCCTCGCCCCGGGCCGGCAGCCGGCTCCCGGCGGCCCGGCGCAGGCGGCTTCTAACGCAGGCGCTCAGCGGCAGCCATGCCGGGCTCGATTTTGAGGAGCACAATCCCAAACGAACTAACATGTCTGAAGCTGGGGAAGGAGGAGGACGCCGCCGCGCAGCCCGCAGCGTCCCGCGGCCTCGTCCCCACAGGAGAGCGCCGCCGCCGCGGGAGGCACCTGCGGCCCCGCGCTGCGAGCCAGCGCGCAGCGCCGCCCAGCCGCCAGGGGGCGCCGCCGCGCGGTCCGTCCGCAGGGCCCCGCCTGCCCGCGCCGCTCCCTGCGGTGTGGCGCGGCCGGCGGGGCGGGCCCGCGAGCGCTGAGGAGGAGCGGCCTTGAGGGGCGGGGCGGGGCGGGGCGGGGCGGAAGCCGGGCCCACCCCGCGCACGGAGCCGCCTCGTGCCCGGCCCCCCCGCCGCACGGGCGCACGGCCCTGTTACATCTTCGGGCTCGTGGGCTGCCCTGCCGCCTCGAGCGGCGGGCGCAGGGACCCGCCGGCGCCCCTGCCTCGGCCGCCGCTCTCCCGCCTTTCCACGCTCGCCGCGAGGACAAAGCACCGCTCGCGCGCACCGGCCGCGGTGCGAGTAGCCAATACGGAGCGAGTACTGCCCACTGCCCCTCCCCGGTGGGCGGGTCCGCTCCGCCGCGCGGGTCCCTGAGGCGAGCCGCGGCGAGGCAGCGGCTGCCGCCGGGCCGTGTCCTGTCCCGGTTCCCGGCGCGGGGCCGCGCTCGCCTCGCCTCGCCGGCCGAGGGCTGCTCCTTTATCCGGAACCCGCCCGCCCGCGGCGCCGGGGCGATCACAGCGCCGAGGGTGACGGGCGAGCTCCGGCCGGACCCGCCCCGCAGCCTGCGCTCGCGCCCCGGCCTGCGGAGCCCCTCACCGGGCGGGCGGCCGCCCCGCGGACCTTTGGTGGCGCCGCCGCCGCCGAGCGACCGCCTGCCGCGTCAGCGGGCGCCCGGACCCGGCGCGCTGGGTGTCCTGAGCGCCGGGATGCAGAAGGTGAGGCGGCGGCAGCCCTGCCGCGGTGGGAGGGTCTCTGTTGGACGCCGCGGTCGGAGCTCGGCGCCGTGCCGGCCGCCCGGCCTGCCGCGCTCGCGGGAGGGGGTGCGTCGCGGAACCTCCCCGGCCTGCAACCGGGGAGTTTGTGCGGGACTGGTTCTGACAGCGCACGCTGGAGGGCACAGAGACAAGCTCTCTCTCGTAGTCGTTTATTTCAGGTTATTTTAATTAGAAAGTTGTTTCAAATTCAAGACAGAAAAGCTGATAAAACGCCACTTCAGAACACATTAGACTAAAGGGAACTGAAAGCTGTTTTCAGCAACAGAATAAGTTGTGTTGTTTTTTCGCTCAAAGAAAGCTGCCGTAGAGGTAATTCTGCTACAGACTTTGCAGCATAAACTGATATGCCAGTTCTGTCCAAAATCAGAATTTGTGCTATAGAAACAAATACGTTACATTGGAAGTGGTCTGTGTTTTGGAGAACCTAGTGGCTGGAGCACCAATAGAGAGGAAGAAGTAAGATTGAAAAGCTTTATTTATGTACATTTTCTATGAACAGCATCTGATGCTGTTCATCAGTAGCCTCCAAAAGCTGTAAAATGTAGCACTTGAAGGCTTAAGGTAATTCAATTTCTTTTTCAATACATATGAAATATATTTTGCTATAAAACTATCATTTTCAGTATGAAGAAAAGTGAAATATGAATCTTCATTGTAGGGATATTACAGAGCTGTGCTTCATCAGCTCCTGTGCAATCTCTGCAAGATATCAAAACTGGCTGAGGTTTTCCTGTAACAAATGAAGCTCCCACTGAAGTCACTTACTTGGAAAAATTAGACAAGGGAAATGTGAATAATGATCTTTAGAGATATAATAAGGGCATCAACAATTTACATCTTTATGCTTTAGAACAAACTGTTTGACAGGAGAAGAGGAAAATGTGTGTGATGTGCTTTCAGAATTATCACCTGGAGGGATTTGATCTTTTGTCACTTTCCTCTGAAACAGGTACAAGGGACTAAATGGGTACTTCTGCTGACTTATACGGCAGTTACTATGTATCTGGTGCATACAAGCATTGGAGTTTGTTAATTAAATCCTGGCATGCAACTCTGGAGTGTGAACTGTATTTGAGGAAGTTTAGATACTGGTTTGCATTTAGTTACCTTTGAAAAGCTTTCTTATTGAAGACATATGGTGTAGTTGCTTGGAAAGGATTTTGTACTGCTGACAAAGATCAAAGATTTTGCACTTTCAAGAGCTGAAATGAAAGAGCAGCAGCACAATAAACTGTGGGCACTATATATCCAGTTTTGATAGCCATAACCTCACCTGTGACATCTGAGCATTTAAAAAGGGTTGCTCAAACTAGTCAGTGGAAATTGGAGGTGTTAACTAGCTATGATCTAAAAGCAACAGGAAAGAATTCTTACAGCTTTGACAGGGAAAGAACAGCTGTATTTTCTGTCCCTTAATGAGTTAAAAAAGACTTTCAGTTACTAACATGCACAGAAAACTGCAAATATATTATGCATCTCACAACAGCAGACAACAGCAAGAAACAACAAAAGAGGCTATATTTCTGGATTCTGTTAAAGGCCCTGCTAGATGCATAACATGTTGATTTCCAGCTGAAATTATACCAATAACTTAGAGAACTAAACGTGGTCTTATTGGTATTATTCTGTTCCTGATATGCAGTGCAAGTATCCTGTATACCTAAATAGCAGTAAACCCTAGAGTATAAGCAGTAATTATGCTCAGAAAAACAAATGCACTGTTCAGAGGAAGAAAAAAAAATCACAAACCCAAAACACTTCAGCAGAAAGTTGGTTGTTCAAGTCTGAATTTATAGAAGGTTTCTTTGTACCACTCTTCCCTGTTTTCATAAGGCACTTAGATGTTTTTGTACTTCTGGGGGAGTGGGGGGCTGGGGAAGCAACAGAAGTTTCTGCAAGCTGCCTTTTTATTCAGTGCATCTCAAAAGCAGGAGTGGGCATCTTCCAACTTACTCAAGAAACAGTAAACAAATAAAGAAGTAAACTCTGGTCCTATCATTACATTCTGGTGCTACAAATTTGAGGAATTAAACCCAATTATATGTAGATGTGTTTAAAGTAAATAAAATACTGTCGTTACGAGGGGGAGCGTAACAGAAGGAAATAGCTTTATGTTGCAATAAATTTCTATCCCTGTAGGGCAATAATCTTGGAACCTGAACCACTGGCTTTCCTATTGTGCTATTTTTACTGGTTTTCCTGGAAAGCTGTCTTGCTCTGAATGGCAAAAATGACACTATACACAGGTTTCTTCCTTCTGTCAGCATTACCTTGGGAGAAAACACCCCAGTTACATACTGTCCCATTATCTATTATCCCAGTTGAGCCTTTCTTAGGAGCAGACAGCAGATCGGGGCCCTATTTGCTGGTCTGATGCTTGCAGAATAAGGTCCCAGGCCCTACTTTTACATGGCATCCATAGCTAATCAGCTGCGAACAGAGTGATACAAGCCTAACTCTTCTTGGGCGTACGCTATAACGTCTCCCTGTCAGCTGGGTACCTGAAGCTAGGCCCAGAAACTGTTGGCAGTGCCTGCTGCATACCCAGCATTTAGTGCACAGCTGTCTCAGTGTCACAGTTTGCGGCTGAACAATTTGAAAAGAGATATCTATGTAAAAGACAGTAGGATGTGTCAATTAAATCAGATGATACATGGAACAGCAACACTATTTCCAATCCTGAAGTAACAGAAAAGTGATGGGAGTTTGAGTTTCTTTGGGAAATGAGAGATAAATATCATGAGGGATGCATATTCCACACAAACATGCACACTAGAATGCACACATTTTCTGAAATCCCATTTCTTTCCATCGTGTTTCAGTGGAATAAAGACCCCATGACTTGTAAATGCCAAGTCCTCTTAGACATCATGGACCATTTCAATGAGATACGTAGTTTAGCTGAACTTTTCCCCATCATGTATGGAACAACTGCATCAGAAATCTGAACTTGTGATCATCAGAGAGACAGAGCTCTATGTGGATATAGTTAGCAAAAAGCTGTTCTCTGAAATGGTGAATTATCTCAAGTAAGCCAAAAATTAAGAGATTCTGAGCCTTTGATGTAATTTATTTTCCCCTTCTGGGAACAAACTTTCTCCCTTCTAGGCTGTTTTAAAAGGAACATTCTCTTATGAATAAATATGACAAATAGAAAAATAAAAATATAGAAACAAACGATGTAAACGCAAGCCCTGAGGTATTTCAAGCACACAGTGTAATTTTTATACCTGACATGCAATCTAAAGGTGCCAGTAAAAGTTTACTTTATGGCTCTGTAAAAATGTCCCATCTTTCTTTCCTGCCTTACACCCGCAAGAAAGGGTGAGAGGTTGAGGTAAGAGCCCCATGGAAGCTGTGATAGTCACAGAAGCAGAAACAGAGGATATTAAAGTGCTGCGTGTCTTTCCCTGACCATTTTCACTCTTCGGTTGGCTTCCACAGGCCAGTTAGATTCTATAGAGTATCTGATAAAGCTGCTGCTTTTCTGGATATAGGCTCCACTCCTGCACCAGTATATATACCATATAGAGTCTTGCAGGATAAAGGGACTTCTGAATAAAGATTTTAGTGGCCCCTTTAACTCATAGATTTTTTTTTTGTGTGTGTGTGTCTCAGGCTAGCTTGGGAAGCTTAAGCACACTTTGCACTGCAATTGCTCCCAAATGACTGTGTTATCTTGCCAGCTTCCCACCTCTTTCCCCCTCTTCCTTTAGCCTGGATCTCCTTGGACATGTTTCCTCCCCCAGAGCTTTCTGCATTTGCATGAAGGGTCCAGTCCTAAAAAAAAAAAAAATCCAGTCTCTGCATGACAGTGAAGTCAAGGGGTCTACTCACATGAATTAAAGTTTGCTGGAGCAGCCCTTAGGCATTAATTTTTTTTTAATAAAGTCCAATTTTATTAATTCTACTCTGTATGGGCTTTGGAAAGAACAGTTACAAAATGGATCACAGGTCTTACTTTTAAAAATGGCATTCATTCCTCTGCTAATTCTTGGCAAACGGGCTCAATATGAAAGGGTTTCAAGCACTGTATACCTATGCATGTGTGTACACTCTTGCATAGTGAGACTTTGGAAGAATATGCATGCAAACATGCACACACAACATATTCCATTTGCACATACTTACCTAAACAAGGTACTGCATATACAGGTACCTGCTCATGTGCATATATGTTTGTAAGGAGAGATATGCATGTGCTTACACAATGTCTATAGATGTGTAAACTCTTAATTGCACATATACAAACATTAAAAATCAAATTAGTCTTAGATGCACCTTTGCTTTTTTCATTAAAAAGGACATTTTAAACCCCTTTTTTGTTCATTTCGGTTTTACTGCAACTAATACAATTCACCTGCTCACCTAATGGGATAGTTTCCTCTCAGTATGTTAAAACACTAATTAAAATGCATTACAATTATTAAATTGGGTAGAAGAGCACTTCTTGTAAAGCTTAGTCTGGAACTCCTGGGACATAGTTGTGCAGTGAAAGTTTTAGATCATGTCTCTTGTGTTACGGATCGCACAGCACAGAACCATGCTGAATATCATGCCAAAGATCTAGAAGAGAAGGGATGCAATTTAGGAATCCACTTACAAAACAGTTATAAAATAGTCTGCACATCAGAACAATCTGAAGGTTTGTATGGCAGAGTAGCAAGTGACTGCTTCCATCTACAAACCCCAAGACATCACACAATTAACATAAAAGATTTCACTGATACTCAAAGCCAAGATTTTATCTGCTCACACTAGTTTCACTGTTCTTTGTTCTAAATGTTAAGGCCAGCATAACAGCCCCAAATATTAATATTATTAACGTAAATTTCACTAACATCAATAACTGTGACTATTGGTATTATGCCTAGTATTGCACCAAAAGGTTCTGAGTTTCAGAATGCTTCTACATGGAATATTGTATACACATCTGAGTAAGAGCAGAGAATGATTCCAGAGGAACCGGGTCTCTGGAACTGGTGCTGAGCATTGCAGTTTTACAGAGAAAGCTAAGCTCTTAACAGTTACTACTCAAGACCAGACTACACATTAAATATAACACTCTATTCGTGTTAGGGAACTAGTTAACTAGAGGGAAAGTTAAAAGCAGAGAACAGTGGGCGTTGCCAGAGTCTCCAGAAATTTCTTTTTTGCCACAGGTTGATTCTCCAAAGCAGTTACCAGCTATCTCCTGAGGCTTCATTGCTAATGATGGCAGATGAGCAGTACTATCAGGCAGTTAAACCACTGAGCTCATATCCCCTCCCCACACACCTTCCTAAGGAATAAGGAGACAGCTGACCAGTTACACCTCATGAAGTGTCAGAAACAAGCACAGAAAAATGTACAGACATGTTTCTGCTGCTAAAGAGGTTATCATTTCATAACTTCTGCTGTATCTGAGGTGGGAAGCCATAGAAGGGATGTTCATATTTCTAGTGTATCCTTGTTGAGCAATGAGGTTATTGGAACTCCGTCCCACCCATGTTGCTTTGCTGTATTTTTGAGTACACCTTCACGTTTTATACAAATCACAGGATTGTTTAATCCCCCTTACCCATGCCATGGTTTCTATTACATACATAAACCCTTCATCTGCTTTTAAGTGTCCACGTAAGTCCATGAACCTCCTGCTCTTCAGAGCAGCCAGAAGTGTATTTCTTTACTAATATTCTGGCTCCTCATGCTGCTTCAGACTGCTGCTGGTTTCTGAGTCTGAAGGAAGTCATGGCACACGTGTGCTGGAAAATGCTTTCTGTTAAAGCTTGTGTTTGATACAGACTACCCTCTCCTGCCATATCCTTGCAGCAGGGTGACATCTATTGGTCACAGCTCTGTCATGAAGGAGCAGACCTTGGGAATACAACAATACACACTTGTGGGAGAAGGTGGACTGTAAGGAAAGTTATCGACGCTTTGATGACACAATTCAATGAAACAGCTACCTGTACCTAGGTGCTATGCGTTTAGGAAAGAGATGCTGTTCTGAAAACTATGCAGTTTAAATCCTGTTCCTTTAACAAAATACATACCGATCACTGGATCGGTGACCTAGAAAATCTGTTTATAAACTATCCTTCACAGTGAACCAATGCTGCAGCCAGCATTTTCCCGGAAAGCCATTTCTATACAAAGGGTAGGTACTCTCTATTCCTTATGAAATCTAAGGAATAGATCCTCAAAGGGCCTAAAGCATCAGTCTGCAGTTGTTTTGGAATAGACGAAATGCTGCTACGGCCTTTTGCTTTTCAGTTTGGTTCGTGTGCACTCCACTTTCCTACTATTACAACAAAATAAGATTACCATTAGATACTTTGGACCCTGTCTAAGGACACAAAATGAACTGGTAAAACAAAGTCATGCAAGTCTGCTTGCGCCAATGTGGGCAATTCCCAGAGAGACGATGCACTGAAAGTGATAAAAATAGCTGCACCTTTGAGGAATCTCACCAGTCGCTGCAAAACACCTTCCACAAAGCTTTGAGTAAGGGACGGGGTACTGGGCTCAAATATAAATTTGAGAGTGAGAATATGGATTTACTCACTGCGATGCCAGCAATTGCAATTCCAACAATTCCAACTAAGTGCAGATTAGCATCAATTACATTCTGGATTTCAACCAGGCAGTTCTATTAAAAACAAAATTGAAAGATTTTTACTCCTAGAAAAATATACTCCAACCAACTCCATCAGCTGTTCTCACTAAACAACAGATAAACATGAAAAATATCATTGCAGTCACTGTCCTAATTCTTGCATCTATGCCTTGTGTTTTGTTGGACAATTTTCACAGCATATTCCCTTTTCTAGTGAGACATCTGTACCTCTTGCCTGTACAGGCTGACACATACAAGTCATTTTCTTATAATCAGTTTTCCCTAAATTTAAAACCCTTTATATGATAGGCCATGCTAAATCAGGAAGTTTGGCCCTTCAGATTGACATTGTACTCACAAGCAGATTCCACAAAAGACAGAAATAACAGTATCCTTCTTAACACCAACAAAGTTTCTAGTCAGGAGTCTCTATGCCTGATTAAGGCAGGCACTTGCCAAAATTCAGCCTTCACGGGGCTTTTCATTTAGGACTCCTGTTCCGCTACGTCCTTCCCATTTTTCTTTTCAGATGATGTAATATTGTCTCAGTTACCATGGGATGCTACAAGCAGGCTTCAGAAATGAGGGCTGGACATGTTCAACATGACCTCCAACTTATTTCTGCCTCCACTCTGCTCCATTTCATATGGAATTTCATGCTGGAATTTGCAAGGTAAAAAGGAAGTTCTTCCTTTCTTTTACTTATAGAATGTCTCCAATTTTACTAAACAATTGACATGAAGAAGTGATTAGAACAACCAGAACAGAGGACACTTGCCTTTGGCATCTGGATATTCTCTGGACAGGGTAATCCCATTTGTTGTTCCATATTATCTTTACCACAGCATTGGAGCTACATGAGAGAGAGAGAGATGAAGAATCAAAGAAGGGGAAACCATAGACTTGTTTCATACTGAAAGTGAGTTACTACTTTCATACTGAAAGTGAGACAATAAATATCTAAAAAAAAGAAACAATACAGATCAAGTCATAAATTTATTCCCTATCTTAACTGCTACCTCTGGTAGAGTTCCAACAGCGTGGGCCAGAATTCTCAAAAATCAGTTTCAATTGTCTGAAGCCATAGCAAACAGACAAATTTGTATTAACAACAACATCCAGAAGGGATTTTTATCACAGTATCTCATAAAAAAGCAAACAAGTGGATTTTGGAAAAGCAGATCCCTGGCTTACACGGAAACAGGAGTTGTTAAAGGGAGAAAGCAGAAAGTTCAAATAGCGCATAGAGAATTATGGGCAACATACAAAAGCTACAACAGAGAATGCTAGTATCTTTATTTCTGACAAAACATAGTGCTGAGTTTGGAGACAGTAATAAATCAGAGTGTTTCAGAGGGTTTGTTTTTCCTGTTTGCCTGTCTCCCACAAAATGCTTGGAATTCCTCTTTGGGTCAGAAATAACAGCTATGGGAGAAGGACAAAAGGGTCTGAGGTTGTGAAATGTTTGTTCTAAAGAACGTGGGAATGCTGTAAGGAGCAACAAAGCTTGGGCTTGAGCTCTGTGGGAGGCAGTGTAGCTACAGGATGGACACAAATAGGATTCAGGAAGTCACAGGTTCTAATTCTGATTCAGACACTAACTTTTTGGGTGGCCTGAACTCAGTCACACATGTGCTTTTGGTTCTTTACCTACTTGGTTCAGTCAGTGACAGGATCTGCCACATTGTAGGTCCTGGGACACGGTTCACAGTTTTTCCTCTGACAAATGCAGAGCGATTCAGACCTTTCTACCTCTTTCTGCATTTGTGAGTATTATCCTTGGATTTTAATATCCAAAATGGCCATAATAGTCATATCTTCTGTACAACAAGGACCAGAAGCATCAGCTGAAATTTAAAAGCCTGGCCATTTTCACTTTCAAAGGTAGGGATCACTTGGGATCTGAAAACCAGAATTCTGACAGACCCATCAGGACATCGGGTTGTGAGCCTCTGGCTCCATTTTAAGTAACACTCAGTTCTATTCTTTCATACCTCAGTGGGAGGCATTCTGAATTTTAAAGGGTAATGTGACAGTAGAGTAGTAGTGCAAGGTATTAAAGTTCAGGAGGACTACTCACAGCCAAGTGGTAGCGATAGATAGTCCCATTGACCTTCCCCCCTGGGTTTTTCATATAGTCATCATAAATGTCTTCATAGATTTTCTGGGCTTCCTGTATTGCCTGCAGAAATCAGACTTTCCAAGTGAGTGGCAAAAAAGTCTTACCCCCAATCCAGTGCAGACTTCCAGCTTGTGTCATCAATCTCCAGAGCAGAAAATTATGCCTGGTAAACTGAGGTACCATGATTGGAAAGACAGGAGGTTTTGTGGCCTGATGGCATTCAGAGGGACTCTGCATGGCTCAGAATGTACATATGCTGTATTCTGTGTTTTGGTTGAACACAGTTGAAGTTCAGTGCTTGAATTTGCCCTTTTCCCAAGCAATACCCTCTTATCATATATTTCTACTTGATGTTCCTTGTGGATATAAGGTTGAACCACACCTACGGATTTTCTTTAATAGAGGGGGGCAAAAACTGCATCCCATTCTGGACTTGTGATAACACGAGCTCTCACTGACTCCAGATAAGAATGTCAGAGAGTCTTCCTGGGAAAAGTCTCCTGGAAAGTTTTCCTATGCAAGAGCCAGACTGTAGGTCAGTTGGCATTGGAATCCATAACTGCCCCATTATTACATTAGACGTTGCTTGCTACTTACCACTTTCTTGCCTATAAAGGCAAATACTCCAGCAGTGACCTCAGCTGCAAATATCACCAACAAGCAAGCAAAGAACTGCAGAGGAAGAAGAGAATCTTATATTAATATGCCTTGCACAATTCTGCTTTATATGGACTGCCAGTCAGTCCCTCATCCTTGCCCAGGCCTCAACAGCCCACACAGTAACTGAAAGAAAGCTGGTAAGCAGGGTCCGTAACAAGGGTGTCAAGTCAGATTTCTTGTAATATGGAAACAAAGGTGGAAATGGCAAAGATGTGGCTCAGATGGTAGCTTCAGAAAAGACAGAAGGTAATTCCAGGAAATATATCATATGAGACAAGCAATGGAACTTCTTCATGTCTGGAAGCTCTACAATAGCACGGTGGCTAGAGATGCTAGATTAGCCAGTAAAAGGACATAAGACATTTCAGGTCTTGGACAGTAAAGATCTTTCCACTAATGACACAAAGCATATGCTTGTGAATGATTTTCCTGCGCAGCCCAGGCCCTTGAAACCTTTTACTTACTGCTCCAAGTAAGCACTGAGACTCCCGCGCTGCTCCACAGCACCCAAAAAATCCAACTGTGGTCATGAGAGCCCCTGCTCCCACCAATACATAGAGTCCTATGAAAAATCAGAATCAGACAAGAATTTAAGAAGGTTTCTCCTCCCAAAGTCTGCTACCTATTTTGTCAAAACCACACATTTGTAAGTAAGAATGGTCGCTGTCTCTCACAAAGAACACCTGTTACACAGAAAAGTTTCTCTCGCCACAAAAGGAGACCAATGATTTCTTTAGAATTCTTGGACAATCTCATGAAGACAAATGAGAAGACTTCTACTTCCCAAGTTCCCTGTCCCAAAGGCAGCTCAGTCCAGGAAGAACACACACCATACCATCCAGAACCACCTAACAACTCTTCAGTGAGGAATGTAAGGCGAAAAAAATCCAACATTGCTAGAGGGCTTATATCTGTGAAACCTGGGGCTGGAAATGTGCTGTACTGCTAGGTAGGGGTGGAACTTAAAAAGCAACCTGGCAGCTATGCTCTATCAGTTGCCTGGCAGTACATAAAAAAGGACATTTGAAGATCTTCAGGAAAGGTACAGGCACTACAGTGTGATGTTCCCCTGAAATCAATGATTTGGCTGGGGAAAAAGCTGACTGCTATTGGAAAGAAGAGGATGATTGGGGGAACCCCTTGAGAGCTGCTAGAGGAAGTGAATGAAACAATGGATTTGCACCCTCTGGCAAAATAATGAGTGGGAAGAACAGCCTGGGGGAGGTCATAAGCTCAGCAATAGTCCTGAGCTTGGTCACTGCAGAGAATGGAAGCTTGTCTACAGTTCAGTGATTTGGAGCGTGGCATCTTCCTTCAACAGTAAGTAGCTGCTTTACTGCCTGCTGGGCAGGCATACTCCAGCGTCATTACTTTACATTTTTTTTCCTCCAACATACTGGTGCAAGTGTCAGAATATGAGATATCAGCAGCTTTTAAAGGCTAATGTTATCAGTGCATTATAATCAGAAGACTTGGAGAAGAGTTGCCTGAAAATGGATGGAATCACAGAACCAGACAAATGACATCAGATGTTAAAAAAAGGTGACTCTGTATGAAAGGAGTAGAGTGTGTAAGACTTAGAGCCCAAGAACCTTGCATGCATGGCCTACAAACAGCATCTCACGATGCATGCTGCCCTCATCTGAACTGCAAGATACCCTCCCACCACCTTATTTCAATAGGCAGAATCAGTGGCTCTGCAGCAGCCAGTGGCAACACTGCATTGCCTTCATGTTCTGGACATTCGCAGTTAAGTGTTATGCAGTTACTGAATCGTTCAGGGGACTGCTCAGACACCGTAGCCAACCTCTTCCTGGGACTGCATTGCTGAATGGACTTGAGGCTACTGGCACAAGGAGTTATCTGTGTGTAGACAAATTTAATGACATAAAGAAAGAACAGCAAATAGTGGATCATCAGACTAAACACATTAAGAGGATAATGAAGCAATCTGGGGATGAGACTGCCAGCAAGGACCAGGCCTGAGACAAGTACAGAACATGGGAGATATCAGTATAGCCCCATACATAGTTAAAGATCTAGGACTCTAGGTATGTTCAGAACTTGAAAGGACAAAGACTGTAGAGGTAAGGGGAATAGCAGTCATCTCTGCCATCTGTAAAACTGCTAGAAATACTCACATTCAGCAGGGTTTTTTTGTACGGGCTTTATCTAGGACAAAAGGAAACCAGAGCACAGGATTTTTCTTTCCTCACTTGTAAACTTACATGCTTGATCTGTGCTGAGGCAATACATCCGTTCATGTGCGGTGTCAGTTGCCATCAGACCACAACTACTGTGTTTGTGCCTTGTCTCTGGGTACCATGTCAGCCAAAGTACAACAGGCTCAGTGCAGTGCCTTGTAATTCTAGTCTTTGTCTTGTGTGGGCAACATGGAGGACATGCAGAAATCTGCCATGCCAATCCACTGCTAGAAAAAACAGCTTCACTTCCCTCATGCCGTTATGAGGGGACAGTGGAGCTGCAGACTGTACACACTAGAGGGCACAGTGAGCCTTGCTCCCAGCTTTGACTACAGAAACTTTTAATGAGAACGTTTAGTATTCTCAATTACCAATTTAAACATTATTTTAAAATCTGACCCAGATCTTTAGGGTTAACAGAGCTGCTGGCATTTACTGTTAGCAGGCCTTGTGTAACCTAGACTAGAAAGCCCTACAAATGACAGTTTGCAATGATTGCTAGGAAAATGAAAAAACAAACTATCAATATACAAGTGCAGAGCATCTAGCTACTCTGCCACACAGATGCAGTCTGCTTGGAGAAGGCAAACTCCTGCCTGCTGCCCATTCATTGGCGCATCACTATCCAGTCACTATGTATCGGCCAGATATCTATCCCAGCTATTATGATCCTTTTCCTCCCCTCCATCCTTCTTGCCCCAGTACCTTTCTTGCGCCAAGGATGGCTGCTGAGGAACACATTCTGCTCAACAGCAGTAAAACAATTATAATTAGTATGCCTTTGCCAGGTCTGTGATGCCAGATATGTGGGATTTGCTGCTGACTATGCTGGCTGTTCATATTCTATATTTTCTAGATTTTTAATATTCAGCATCTTGTGACTTACTAGGACTGAGCATTCTTCAAGCTAATACTTGTACACATATTCACCACACAGTAGATTTTACTGAGGGAGGGATATACAAAGATATATATGGCTCAGGAGAGAAAGGTCAGCCCCTCGTGGAAGATGAATTGGAAAAGACAAAAAACTTCTCAGGTGCAGAACCTGCTGTTCAACTGCCAAACACCAAAACTGCCAAACACCAAAACTGCCATTTCCTGAGATCTCCATGGTAACAAACGGAGTGTAATTACAAAGGTGTTTCCTGGACCTTTTTCTGCATGTCACTCCCTACTCCAGTCCCCGTAATTACTTATTAGGCAATTCAGCAGAGAGACTTTTTGATTAAGAAGACTGGAAAGAAGTCTTCCCATTTCTTTTTGTTGCTTCCAGCTAGCAAAGACAAAGCTCTCTGGGACTCAGGGGTGAGACCACTTTTAGGAATTTGGATTTGCTTTTGTCTAAGAAACAGACTTAACATTTCACTTGCATGACTCACAGCTAAACCGCTACCTCAGTCAGAACTTCCCTTTTAAGGCGTGTAACAGGAAGAACTCACACCGCTCACTAAACAAAGCTGAGCTTTCTGTGTGTCTGGCCCCACAACTGAGCCAGCCAAGAGTTTAAAACCACCTTCTTCCATCTTCTGTTCAGGAGAGTTCATTCCAGACTTTGTCCTTTCTCAACGTGGGACTAGTAGTTGCTGATACTCAGAGAGCTATTTCTCGATGGAAAATAATGACGATACTTTAAAAAAAATTCCACAAAACTAAAGATGTTTTTACTTGTCTAATATATATACACATGTAATCTTTCACACAGGAATGAGACACTTGAAGAGTAGCTTGAAAAAAATTCAAAGGGACCAGGTTACTTTCAGCTTGCACTGTGAGGTCTCCTAGCACCCAGATCCAGGTATGCTCAACTGGAAGATGATTTCCAGGAAGGGTATCAAAGCAATAGATTCAGAAACATCTTAGATGGTGTAAGTATATAAGACAGGGAGCTAGTATTTCTTTTCCTAGTGGGCTATGCAGCAATGTAGGCGTGATCACCTCAAATTGTTAATATGAATAGACCTAAACTGAAAAGCGAGACTCTCTAGAAAGGAAAGAAAAAGAAAAGGGTGACAATGTATGGCACTCGTTAGAATCACAGCCTTATCTAGAGACATCATGCACTGACAGCCATCAAGTTAGCCCAGTTAGCATCAGAAAAGCAGACAAATCCAGAAATTTGGTGGTGTTAATGTCATACATTGCTATGCAATAGTATCATGTGTCAGAAGTAACTAAGCTTCACTAAAGCCCGTTCCTTTCAAAAAAGCAGGATGGAAAGCAAAGCCTTAATCAGCTTCTATTCATAAGTGCTTCCATTGTAAAATACAAAGCCTTGGCATGGCCTCCAGTTTGGCATCTACAGCACAGCAGAGAAACAAAAAAGACACTTAGTTTATAGTCACAAAATGGAACACATTTGATAGCTAGAAACTCTGACACAAAAAAGTTCACCACAAAGCTCAGCATGGCAAAAAGAAGTGTGCAAGTCAGGTCAAGGTAGAGAGCTTGTTTCGGTGAATGGAAACTTTTGAGAAGACAGTCGAGCTGCAGCTTTTTGTGCACCAGAAATAAAAAAGTACAAGGTAGAAAGGAAGCAAATGTTTGTGGCCTGTGTGAAATTTTTCCTCTTACCTCTTCTTGCCTCTGTTCATTTCCTGATTCCTAATTTTGTTACTTTGGTGTGTGTCTGCTAATGAAGAGGAGAGTTTGACAACTAACTAGTCTCTGAGTTCGTTGGCATCACACAGCCCACACAGGAGCAGACAACAGATGAAGAGAAAATACTGAGAACAGGCACACTGCTATGGCATTAAAGAGGGCAAACACTGGACCTAATGGCAGAAACCTGCCATCTTTGTGACTGCCCACAAATCAGGAATATTTATTGCACCTGCATGCAGGACCCACAAAGCAAGTCACTCTCAGCCCCTGAATGCAAAGGGATGAAGAGGCACATTCCAATGAAAAGCCATGTGCAAAATCCAAAAGAAAATTGATGGATCTGAGCAGACGCAGCCAGGACACCGATGACTATGAGGGGTACTGGAGGAAATATGGGCTTCTTTGTAAACACAAGAGGATGAAAAATGAAGTGTCACAGAACTGGGTTTTTTTGGACAGAGGCTATTCTCTTGACCTTTTTTGTGGGGAAATATTCAGGTTTTGGGGTGGTGGGTTTTTTTTTGTTTTAGCTGTGCTAAAACACCCACACCCACAAACACACACATTTTTATAAGCTGTGAAGAGAAACTAACACTTCTACTTTTAGCAGTAAGTCAAGTGAGAGAATAACAAATTGATTTCCCTTCTGGCTAAAAAATAGAGAGTGTAAGAGGGGGGGAAGCCCATACTTCAGCCATTGTTTCATTTTGCAAAGAACAAATTTGGAAAGCAGTAAAGCAGCAGCTTTTCTATATCCTTGATTTTTTGATTCATTCCATGGGGAAAATCATTATTTCCTGAAAGGAAAATGTCAAATAGGGGTATTCCCTGTGAAAATTCCAACAGAAGGGATTCCCATTTTCTAGCAGACTCTGCTTTGCAATTACAAGGGGAATTAAAAAGTTACCTGGCAATCTCAGAGCAACCTATGGCTCCCAATAGCGAAGAATGGCAAATCCACAACTCAGCAGAGATCTCTAGATTGGCATCTATGTTCACGGCACAGAGTTCTTCCATAAGATACTGTTTCCTCTTGGTGTGAGCACATATACCCTACTGGGGCTGTAGTTGGAGACAGCGGATCTGCAAGTGTGAAGAAGCACCTCAAGAAGGATAAAGGGTACTCTGTGTGTCATTTCTGGATGAAGGAAACCTTTGTGATTAGCAGTGAATACAGAATTTCATCATTTTAGACTAGGTAGAAGGATGGAATTTTATAGCTGCTGACTGCAATATGTCTTTATGTGTATCAAGAGTGAGGGAGGGATCAGCCTCATTTTTAGAAAAATAACGAGTGAAATCTGCAAGACATCTGTTCTTTGTTCCTTAGAGCAATTAAAAACCGCTCTCAAGGTAACATGCAAATCTATGCATAACTAATCTGAAAGGAAATGTCACCAGTTCTTTAGTTTGTCATATGGCACTTGGACAGAGTAACAACTGTGCCCTTAGAACCAGAGTCCCTCTATGCTCCCATTGCAAAGAATCACGTGATAGGCAGAAGTGTGTACTATCAATGTTTTATGAACAGAAAGGAAACATTACAACACAAACCAGGCAGGTAGGAACCTACTAATGTGAACATTAAAACCATTCTTATTTCAGACAATGCATGAACCATCACCACCACCACCACCAGATACACTCTGCCAGCTGCCTAGGCTGGTAAAGATCTAATTTCAGAGTCTGGAATAGGACCCATTCCCAGAGTTGTTTTTTGTTGGTTGGTTGGGGGTTTTTGGGGTTTTTTTTGTGTGGTTTTTTTTCCAAAAAATCTTACTGACGGCTTTGAGATACAAATCTCTGTCTAGAGCCTACTGCAAAGTGCAGGAGCAGACAAACATACACTGTCTCTCTGTCTGGCTTTATTTCACATGGGTTTCTTGTTTACCTGGCTGCTATGGCCACTCTCCATTTTAAATAATTCTACTTTTTCTTTTTTGGGCTGAGTAACTAACACTGAACAAACCGCCAACTGTTCATACTCCACTGAGAAAACAAGAAGCTCTGTTCTTGGTGTAAGGGATCCAGAGGCAGTGATGACAGGAGTCCTAGAACCCAGACATGACTTGAAGAGATTTTCCTGAGGTTGTATGTGCATTACAGTCTGGGAGGCAGATGTGCTCCTCCACAGAAGGACTGAGGCTCTCAAGCCCTCAGTAGAGCACCAAGGAACCTGTAGTGCAAATGCACCGTTGGAAAAGATGAGAAACACATGTAGGAGCTGCAAATAACAGGCCAGACAGGGACAGTTGTGTATGTTACACATGATAGCAAAGTCAGTTTCTGAAACAGGCTTGTTACTGGAGATTACCATTTTTGTGTTAATAGATTTGTGGTATATTTATCTATAAAATACATTTACAAAACTGGAGAAGAGAGGCAGAGTCCTCTGAAGAAAGATGAATTTCTGGAGAATTGGAACATACCTTTAATTTGAGCATAATGCACAGACATAATTACATGTCTTGTGTGAATTCGACAGGTATTTCATGGCGGTTAATCTTCCTGGAACCACAAAAGCATTACAGATACCAGCCAGTTTGTAGGTTTCTGCACAAATCCTGAATTTCAATTTAAAAGCAACCTCACAGTAATGTAACATCCCGGTCCACTGCCTCCCCCTTCCCACAGAATACCAGCACTTGTTACATATCTTGCTCACATGCATCTCACAACGCTAAATAATTATGTCCCAAATTCACATAAGCCAAAGTATGTCAGCTGTTACCTTCTCAGTAGTCTCCAATGGTTCTGTCAATATCTACTTCACCCTATACCAAAC
This sequence comes from Gymnogyps californianus, assembly GCF_018139145.2. NCBI lineage: Eukaryota > Metazoa > Chordata > Aves > Accipitriformes > Cathartidae > Gymnogyps > Gymnogyps californianus. The sequence goes on along the minus strand of NC_059497.1, from coordinate 149,127 downwards.
TCCACTGAAGTCAGATGTAATCAACATACCTGTATTAGGTGGATCTGTACTATCGCAGTTGAACTTCACAGAATCCTGTGGCAATGGATTCTACAATTTAATGACGTAAATAGTGTGAAAAACTTCCTAATATGGAAGTTGTTCATAGTGCATAGTATGATAATAATCTTGCCAAACTTCTTAGTACTTTTTCTAGTTTTATTGCATCCTTTTTGACCAGAACCACATACAGCATTCAAGACACTGAGTGCACTGGAAATTTACACAATGACATTAAAATTTTTCAGTTGGATTCTCATTTCCTTTCTTAATAATTCCTGACATTTATATGCCTTTTTAACTGCAGCTGAGCAAGGCATTTTTGTCAAGAGCAACTGACAGTGAGTCTAAGATCACGTTCCTGTGTGGTTATAGCTAATTTAAAGTCTATCAGTGTTTATACTGCTTAGATTATCTGTAACCACTTGCGTCACTTTGCTTTATTGATACTGTATTTCATCGGCCTTTTTAATACTCAGTCATCTGGTGTTCTGAAATCCTCTCACAATTCTCTGCAATCCTCCCTAGATTAGGACACCCTGAATAATCCTGTGTGTATGCGTACATTTCCATGCAGATATCAACAACAATTATACACTTCTAATGCTTAAATGCACAGGCTCCAAGCCACCCAAAACAGAAAACAGAGTATGGCCATAATGCATTCACAGACATCTGCAACCCCCACAGTAGCAAAAGTTAGGACTGCAGATAGCTGTCTTTACCCACCCAAGTGCAGATAAAGTAAGTGCTAGAACAAAACAAGCCAACTCAATCAAAACCCTCTCTGTAGATGCTTTTGAAGTGACACACCCAAAAAAGGAGCTAAGGGCTTTTTTGTTGCTGTTTTTATTTTTTTCCAGCAGACAAAATGCTTTCCTCTTAATGGCTTCATAGTGGACAGTCCCATTTTATTTCCAGCTCTGTCAGAATGAAACACAACACAGGACATTTCCCTTGAGATACAATGGGTTATATTCGTTTGGTTCTTTTTCTAGAAGCCACTTTAGAGACTGGCATCTAGAGCAGAGTTAGTCCTTTTAAAGAGAGTATGTATGAAGAACAAAGCATGTAACTGAAAAAGCCTGAGCATTCCTGGAGTTTAGTGTGCTGCTACAGCAAGAGAAAATGTCTTGATGTCTTTTTACTTCATGCAGGACCAGTGACAGGTTTATCCCCGGTCACCTATGTCACTTGCTACAGGTGGCTGTTTCTGGAAAAGTCAAGTGTTGAGCCTGTGGTGCTGGGCTCTGGCCTGTGCATGGGCAGTCTGACCAAAATCAGATACCACTGCTTGATGGCTCACTGAGGTAGGCTGAGGGAGACCCCACGTACTCAGTGAGCGGCATTGTCAGAGTTCAGCATTCACAGCAATGCGACCAGTGTGCAGGCACCAGGGTGACTTGCAGCTGCCTAGAGGAAGGAGGAGAGGGCGCGTCAAAGAAGGAAATGGCGTAACTGTCAGTTCAACTGTTGCTGCTGTGTGGAACTGGCTAGCTTTTAGACAGCTACACACAAAGAGAGTAGGGTGGGAGAAAGGTTTACCCAGGACAGTTTTAACGGGCAAAAAGCATAAAGTGCATTATCATGCTTAAGTGATTAATTAAAAAAAAAAAAAAAAAAAGCCTCCTGAATCTCAGCATATTGCAAATATAAAGCAATCAACCTAAGGTAGATGGACAGATTATTCCATTAGGCTTAATTAGCTTGTTTTGTCAGAATTCTAACTTTGTGGTGGCCTTGCCTTTACTCTGCCAGGTGGGATACTGACTCTTAGGAACTGATTGCTAGGTTTTATGATCCAGCACAGAGGCTGAGGACTTTTGAACAACTTTCATGTTGAATAAGGGTTTTTTGGGGGGTGGTAGTGGTGGTGTCATATTTTTTAAGCAGATTTCCAGTGCAGCAGCTTTCATTTTCCACTCAGGGCTACTATCAGCCTTTTCTACCACTCTTCCTCAACTGCAGAAGAAGAGGCCCTGCACACAAGATGATAGGAAGAAAGACAAGTTCATTGCTTAAGTCTTAAGTACAGACTAAAAGCCTCTCCAATACACATGATGGCAGGACCATTTGATGCTCCTCTTGTGGTATTGCATCTCTACACAGGCTACTTTGCTAATAGCTCTCATTTTAAAGGCTGATAGAGTTTGAGAGGCTATGGATTTTGGAGAGGAAATACTGTTGACTAAGGGTATAGTGCTTGACTCCAAAATACATGAATAGAACTATAACAAAATGAGGCACAGGAGCAGAGAATTGCAGTTTACATGGACTTAACTGCTGGCCAACTCCTGTTTGTATGGGCACCCACTACTACGGAGAAAAACTACTAATATCCTTCAACTCCAGACATGACTTCATACTCTAAGGCATGCACCATCTAACTGTACCTTTCAAAGCCAGAATGATCACTCATGCTCTCACAGACCCCAAGAAAAAGCCACAGCCACCCTGAAACTTCTGTCCACAACTGGTTTGGCCCTGATGAATGCCTGGACCACAGACTGGATCATGGAACTGGAGCAAAGAGAGTGTAACATAGCAGAAAGTTTGTGAGCTCTGGCGATGCAGGATAAGCAATGCTTCAGTGCTGCCAGTTATGAGAAGGAGTCATCCAGATTGATTCATTCACGTTCATCAGTTTTTGTTACCATTCCTGATGGGGCTTCTTGAGTACATCATACACTAAATTTTTATTGCTGCTGGCAGTGATGTGACCCTCTGCACTTCATTTATTAGGGATACAGAGAGTTTGTCCTCCATGTTGCCCAAGGACACAGAACAGACTTTCCTCTTCATCCACCAAAAGCAAAGAGGGGAGAATAGGTGTCTTGAACTGACCCTTAAAAAGTCCCCGTGTTAGTTTTTACTTCACAAATGCTTAACTTGCGCTCAGCAGGCAATTTGTCTTCACTTCTGTGCTTTAGGTATTTTTAAATTTAAGAACAGCACTACTACAAAGAATTAATTAAGGACCAATTAATTGTGAGACAGCAATGCTGACATCTTGGGTTCACACAAGCATCTCTCTTTTCCTTCTGATTGTTGCAGACTTTCCTGCCCAGTAAAAAACTTGCCAGAGTCTTGGTACAAGGGTCTCAAGAAGGATGAGCAATCCGAGGGAATTCTCTTTATTCTACAGATCTTTTCTCCATTTGGTCAGTATAGTGTCACAGACAACTCAGATAAAAGAGGTAACTGCCCAGCTATTGACCTTTGCTGAAATTATCTTTTTTTTTTCCTTTCTTTTTTTTTCTCTCAAGTACAGCTAAGAGAGGAATATATGAAATCTACCAGAGCTGAACTGCAATAGAAAAGGAGAACTACAGTTTTGCCTCACTACTTGAAGCACAGGCACAAAAAACATACTATGAGATGGAGTAACATAAAAATATTGTCATGCCTGCCACTGCAGTGGGAACTCCAAAAGCTGGGGAGCTGGAGAGAGAGGATGTCCAATTTTAGGAGGCCACTCCAGTGTAAGATACATCTGGTAAAGCGGATGGAGACTGCATGGGTCAGAGAGTTCCAATTCCAACCTTTTATGTTGTAGGTTAAAAAACTGCAAGCTGCAGTGGGGAATATGGATCACTGAACACAAAACCACAAGCAACAGAAAACTAAGAACACATATGTGCTTGACCTCAGCACTGCTGCCTGTAAGTTGTTCTCAGACCAACAAAAACATTTCAGTGGCTGGAAAAGATGAACAGGCCTGGTTGCCAAGTCATGGCCCGAACTATTCCAGGGGGCAGAAAAGACAGCTGGACTGCTGGTAAAGAACAAGGCTATTTAAGGAGACTCATTCTGGCCTAATGGAAAATGCAAGGATATAATTATCAATTATTTTAAACTAAAACAACACTTCAGATCCAGGAAAAAAAACATCACAAGGAAGCACAAGAGAGAAGCTCGTTAGATTCAGCTGGCAGCTCAATCCAGGTACAAAAAGAGCAGAATGTGCTGCTTTTTAGAAGCAAGAAAATTAGATGTTTTCCACAAGATGGTGATTCTGGACAGTGCTTCAACCTACAAAGCAAGCTCTGAATGCAGCTGCACTGTTGTTCCAAGCACTGACACAAAGCTGATCTGATCGCAGGGGCTTGGGTTATCACAAGGCAGCCACAAAAGCGGTCAGTGGAACAGAGCTAAAGAAATTATAAATATATGGCCATACATTTATATCTCCAAGTCATACTAATGATCTGCTTTCTCTTTCAGCGCTCTGGGCAGCTGCTCCTTGTGTGCTGCACAGTGTTCCATATTAAGAATTCCTATGCAAAATTCTGGCTGTCACCCAGAATGCATGTTACAGAGCAAACGCACAAAGCCAAATAAACAACACCCCTAGAGTCTGTGAGAAGGGCTCAATACACAACTGTCAAAGAGGACTCAGAGCTGAAATCTCCTAGAGAAGTAAAACTCTTGAGCATGACCATCAAGTGCAGCCTTGTCTGCTGCAAAAAAACACTGTTACTGAACTTACCACCATTCTTTTACCACTGCCTTAGTCACAGATTGTTAACAGCCTCAGACTTCTGAATGGCTGCCCCATCAGACGCTCAGAAGTCACAACAGCATTTAACATGATTTGTAATGAGGGAGGGCAGCAGAAAATTTTTTTGTTTTCTTTAACAGGAACGCTCCGTTCAGAGTGCAATGCCTATTACAAAAAAGGGCCAAAACTTTGCTTTAGAATTCAGTCAAAAGTGCAAGTTTAAAAGAATTCTCAACATATTTAATTCCTGTTCCTTAGCACTTCCTCTGCTAGCAGTTACATATTACAGCATACAGCTCTATAAATACATGTGACAGCCCAATAGTTGAATGTCACGGTATATGATGAAACTTTTACAATAACATTCCCCAGGACTTCCCAAGTTAACAACTCTGAACACCTTTTGTAATTCCTACTCAGGACTGAAACAGATTAAATCTTTTAGAAATTTAAATACACATGCATCAAAGAATATCTTGTTTACACAGTGTTACAGTCTGCACTGCAAAGCTGTGAAATGACTGTGGTGCTTATTCACATCACAGGATGTATTACTTTCTGGCTTCTAATAAACCAACGGTACTTGATTTTGAAGGCAAGAACATCCTTCTGTCTTGTTGAATCTCTTGGGTCAAACATAGCTGAATGAGACAGGGAAGAGTTCCAAGATACAGCATAGGAAATTCAGCAGGTATAAACTGGATCTGGAAATGAAGCTGGTGATCTAATATGCTGCTGACATAGCAGCTCAGATGTAAGAGAAAAAGTACATCATACTTCCTGGCTCTCTGTGTAAGTGGAGGTGCTACAGGGTGTTTTACAGTAACCCTCAGGTCCCAATCAAATTTTCATCTGAATGGTTTTATTCAGCCTCATAAACTCCCACAGAAACTTTGCTGGACATAACATTCTACCCAGCTATTCCCACAGTACTATAGAGTCAGCTCTGTGCCTCTAGCCTGGTTGAATATATTAAAGAAGCTTGGGGTTAGGACTGTGGTGTATCAGAGTCAAGGTCTCCACTAAGAGAATCAGGGTATTTAAAGTAACTGCACAGCCCAGGCAGTATTCCTGCGATGGGTAACTGACTGCTACAGGACATCTTGGGTCAACTTCCATTCCCGGCCACCCTGTCAGAGTGGCTTGATGGACAAGGCAGGACTGGGTATTCATTCACACTTGGCATTTGTAGATGGCAAAAATGTTTGTACCAATTGGATTTTATTAAGTGAGTCCACCTCCAGGGGTAACATATTAAAAGAGAAAAAAATCTGACTCTTCTGGTGTAAAGGCATGTTACAATTGCCAATGGATAGAGAAATGCAGTTGCTGGCAGTCCTAGACAGCTGCTATTTAAGGATGTCTACAGATATTCAACACAGGTGGCATTTCCAGAAAACCTAACTGGAAATCCTAGGGAGAAAAAAATTTATCTTAAATGCCTAAAATTAGATATGACCAATACCAATTCTCTGGGCTTGGGGAACTAGTTGATTCCTGCCTAGGTTGGACAAACAGTTCTTGAGATGACTGAACACTCTGTAGTTTTACTTTTCAGCTGTGGAAGGATTTGCTCTGATACTTAAAGTCACACTGAGGGCCTCTGTGTGCAGACACAGGGAGAACTGGTGAGCAAAAGTTTTACTGCTGCGCTGGTATTAGAAACACTCAGAAGTGACACTGGTTTTGTTGGCTAGTAGCTGCACAGAAAACTCTGGAAGGATATATTGGTGAGCCCCATGTTCCAGGAGTCTCTGACCCATCTCAGCTTCTATTCCGACAGTATTAGCACACTGAGGATACGCGAGGATTGGATCAAATCTGAGAGAAGAGTTCAGTTAGGCCCAAGGAAGTTGATGCCAAGCAGAGAAAGGACAAAAGCCATCATGCACATGACACGCAGCACCAGAATGTCCAGTTTTGTGTAGTTCAGCCCAGGAATTGTTGGCCTTCATATAATTCAATGCATAAGGTGTGTCACATGACCCAGGATGAAACCAAGGCTAAAGGCTACTGTCATCACAGGCACTTTAACTTACCCATGAAGAAATACTCTGGAGACTTTTTGTCTGAAGCAAAGTTTGCCATAACCCCACCAAACCGCAGCCATAGACCAAAGGCAATGACAGCCAATCCTGCCAGCTGGAAGATAAACAGACCAGTCAATACTTTAGTAACAATTCGCTGGTGAGCATCAAAGAGGTGTCATTGGCACCTTATGCTTTCTTGAAATCCCACAGCTCAGGATTGCACTGTCAGAAAATTCAGGAAGCACTTGCCAGTGTTTGATAACAATGAATTCCTATTATAGCGCAATGTGCTTCCTTCTTTCAGCTCTTCAATGTAGTAGTGCTTCTGAACTTACTAGTGACTTTCAAACTTTGTAAGTAAGCTCATTTAGTCATCAAAACTTGGCCTGAATTGCAATGGCGAATGGAGTGGGGCGAGGGGGGGGTGTGGAGGGGAAGTGAGTGCCCATGAGAAGAACAGACAGGCTGCAAAACCAATGAGGAACACTCTGCCCTCCTTCCTAACCCACAGAGGCGCACGGTAGTCAGGCGGTATGCAGGCGGCCACTCTGGGTCTGGAGTCAACACGCAGTTACTGTAGGAAAAGCACCTTAGGGGGAAGTGCTGCGTGACCAGGAGTTAAGCCCTGCTGGCTTGACACACACCAAGCTTTTAGGACAGAAGTAACTTAATTGACTTTTTCTTCAACGCTCCTAGCTGTTTTAGGGCTAAATAACAGCCTTTTGGGCTGAGAGGTGCCCCCTTCCCCTGTATGTATCACAGGTCCAGCTCCAGTGTCACAGGATATATGATGCTACAGAGAAACCAGCTGGACATCTAAATCATCATACCAAACTACAGGAGATCATCTGCCGTTTCAGAATTGCTGCTGCTGCTCAGTTGTAAGAAGGGTTCTGTTTAGAGGCTTACCAGAAAGAGAGGCTTGTATTGTTCTTGGGGATGTGCTGAAGTTAAATGTGTTTGGACCAATTATGACAGGGCATTTTTCTGTAAATCACCATGGGACTCCCTATCAGAACTAGGAGGTAAAAGGATTATTACAGTGTACGGTATCTTGGATCACAGAAATTACTAACAAACAAGTGATGGATGCTGTCAAACGCAGGGAAAAATTCCCTTTAACGCGAACAAGACTAGATCAAAAAGGAGTGTCAAGGCATGTTGTTTGAGGGGAGAGATCTATAGACAGTGGTCTCAGACTCACCGCATGCCAGACGTATTTATAAGCCTACCAGGCAATGGTGTGTGTCCTGGCAGACAGCTTCAGCATCCTGCAGGACCAGGCACAATGCTCTGCTACTGTTCTGATGGAGGCCCAGAGCCGAGGTCTGTAGCAACTGCACAGCCTGAATGAGGTTCACAGAACACCTGCTGCTTACCATATCCTTGGCAGCCTGGCTTGGTGCTTTGTTCATCTGTCCTGCATTGCCGGCCACATGATTCATCTGGCATAGCTACAGCAAGCAGGCAAGCACATGGCGGAAGAGCTTGGGATCGCAGCTTTCCTCACAGAAGTGCCACAGCACAGTGTGAGGGTCCCCTGCCACCCTGGTCACAGCATTTGAAACTCCCTGCTTGCAGGCATGGGCTCAGCCTTTGGACTGCCAGAGCACACTAGGAGCCCGCTCCAGTCAGTCCAGGCTTCTAAGTGCCTCTGGTAGTTTGGATGTGTTTGAAATGAATGCCCCCAGTCCAGCTGAGCAGATGGTTTCTTCCATCTCAGTGAAACGGCAGATAACAAAACACAGTAATTGTCACTTTTGTGAAACAACATAACACAAAGCTTTGTCCTTCTACTGACTTGCAGCTGCAGCTGGGCAACATCACTCTGCTCCTACAGCTTGAGCACAGCAGCACTGTGTACCCGGAGCTTGCAGTGCTGTCACCAAGAGGGAAAAGCATTTGGTTTAACTGTGTTTCAAGCATAAAGGAGACAAAAGCCCAAAACTGCTTGCTCCAGAGAGGCTGAACAGGATTATTTTGTGACTTCTTTTTAAAAAGCAGGGAATCGGAAAGAAAGAAAAAGACTTTTAAGAAGATCACATTGCTAATTGTTTTCCAGTGTGAAAAACTGGAAAGCTGCTGGAAGGGAGAACACAGCATGTGGGAAAGTGAAAGAAAAAAGAAAGCTTGAATTCAATTGTGCTATGGAACTGTGAGACTATTAAAAAGGTGCAATGAGGGGAGAATGGGCACAGCATTCTCTAAATCTCTTGAAGGTTCTGCAGTAGGCACTATTCATTGCCACATCAGGGTAGCTTTCAGCAAAGTAAGTGCAATATAATGCAAGGACTTTCTCTCAGGATGAACTTGTAAAAGTAGCAGCTGTTGGCTCACTATTTTAAATTACATTGTTAAAAAGCATCGTGATGCTGTGAAGAAGCGTTCCACTGCAATACGCTGCATGGGATGCTGGGAGAACCTCTCGCAGGCTCCTGTTGCTTGAAATGTTATGCTTGTTGGGGAAATGGTCACTACTTTAAATTATCAGTTAAGAAAGATGTTGTCTTTTCTCGGCAATGCCATCTTATATCAAGTACGTATTTTCCCAGGAAGAGCTGTATTCATACAGAAGCGAGTGAAAGTCGAGAGCACTGTACGGCACTCTTGCAACGTACACTCCGGCACCCCATCCCGCAGCGCTCCTCCGGGGGACCCGCGCACCTCCTCAAAGCTCGCCCCTGGCGCGGCGCAGCCCCGGGGGCCGCCCCAGCGGAGGCAGGCGCACGGCAGCCTGGCACCGCCGCCGGCCGCAGCCCGCTGCCCGCGCGCTGCCCCGGGGCCCCCGGCCGCGCGCGCCGGGGCCCGGCGCCGCCACGGGGGGCGGGCCTGGCCGGCCGCCTCCGCGCGGGACCGACCGCGGCCGGGGCCGGGGCCGGGGCCGGGGCCGGGGCCGGGCCCGGGAGCGCCCGCGGCAGGTGCCGCAGGCGGCGCGGCTCCGCCCGGCCCCTCTCCGCTCCGCTCCGCTCCGCTCCGCCCGGCGCGGCCCGGCGCTCACCCAGAAGGTCAGGTTGAAGATGAACAGCAGGATCTTGATGCAGCGCATCCCCTCGCGCACCGTGCCCATGGCGGGCGCCGGCTCCGGCAGCAGCTCCCGAGGCGGCTCGGCCCGACTCGCCGGCGGCTCCGCGCGGGGCGGGGAGCGGGGCGGCGCCGGGAGGCAGGTGCAGGGCTGGGCGCCGCGAGGGGCGGGACGGGGCCGGGGCCGGGGCCGGGGCCGGGGCCGGGGCGGCGCTGCCCGAGCAGCCCCGCCGACCCGGCCCCGCCCCGGGAGGCGGCGGGGCGGCGGGCGCGGGGCAGCTCTGCGGCGGGGACGGCGCCCGGGGAGCGCGCGGGAGCGGCCGGCGGCGCGGGCCGGGCTTTGTGCCCAGAGCGGTGCCCGGGGGCGCGAGGGGGGCCCTCGGCGGCCCTGCCCGGAGGGGCCGGGCCCGCTGCCCGCGCCCGCTGCCCGCAGGGCGGTGTTTCCCGGCGGCGGCGCGGCGGCCGGGCGCGAGGCAGCCGCCCCGCGGCGGGGTCTGGCCGCCCTACGCGGGCGGGGCCCGGGCGGCTGCGGGAGCAGCGGGGGCGCGGCCCGTGGCTCTGCCGTGTGGGCGGCGGCGGCGGCGGCTGTGCTCGCCCGCCCGGCTGCCGGCGGCGCCGCGGCAGCGGCCGTCGGGGGCAGGCGGCGGGCCCTGTCACCCTTTTTTCCGCCTGGACTCAATAAACCCCCTCTCGGCCTTCTGGCCGTGGCATGTGTCCCAGGCCAAGACTTTAAATTAGACACTTAAATTTTGCAGACACGAGAATGCGTGCCCACAAAATTATAAGCGAGACCGACAATTTGATGTGTGAAGTCTGAGGATAGCAGGAAAAGGGCCATTCTCCTTAAAATTGTTTTCGCTCACACTCATAAACTAAGGGCCCCTAAAGTTCACTTTCCAGTCACTAATACTTCCACTTGTGTTCTCAAGATGTGATCGAAAATGCTGACTCTGCTGTCAAAATCTTAGATCTTTCTCCTCTTACAATTTTTTTCAGCTGCTGTTTTCTTTCACAGTCTTCAGAAAGTCTGAGTCTGAAGCTGCCTGCAGGGCTTTGACAAGGGAGCACAAGGTAAGGTAGAGTCTCTTGAGAAGCGGGTTTTCTATGTTAAACATTTCTTCCCAATGTTTAACGAATAAAGCAGTTATCTCCTGTTTTGTGCTGTATTAAAGTAACTGTACAGTTTTACCTACCCAGATTGTTTTCATGTTTAGAATCAATTTTTCCCAAGGTGTGTATGGAAACCATGCAAAAAGGCATAGGAAAAGATCCTTGGCTCTTGTTATTTTGAATGCAATTACACTCATCTAATGATCCAGTAATACTGAAGGATGTTGGGGGTGGTTTCTATTTTCACTCACTTGGCTGTTTATTTTCAGCTGCTTTAAAGTCTGGCAGCATTTCGGGAAAATCATCCCAAATAGTTTATTTGAATTGCAACAGCAGAGTTTTATTAAGAATCTCTTGTTCTGTTTGCAATGAAATACACTTTATTACTTTTTTTTTAAAGAAACATTCAGCCTACCTTATGACACAAAGCAAAACCCTGCAATTTCCCTTTTTTGCTTCAGAGTGATGCTGTGCTAAATGGTATTGACCTACCAGGTCCAATGTATTCCTTCTAAAATAACAAAAACATGAATCCATTTGAATAGACAAAAATCACTTAATGACAATGAGATGTATCAAACAGTAGGAAAAGACTTCATTATCCTCCGATACATTTGAAGCAATAAAAAATGTAGAAGAGGGAGCAGTTTTGCATTGGCTTATGATGGCAAAACACATAGTTTTTGAAAAAGTCTTTTATCAGGCTTCTCTACTTCTCTAGTAATTTTCATGCTAATTTTCTCTAAAAGTTTAGGACTGGAGCATTCAGCATTCATAAGTAGTAGGTCTCCTTGCTACATAATTCTTGCAGTGAATGAAATCCAGTTGAACTGATGCTAAATTCATCTGGAAGGTTTTGCTCTTTCCAGCTAGCAGTTTCAATTGGTGTCGTGAATAGTGGCATGAGTTTGATGTTCTGCTCTGTGTGGCTGGGCTTTTCTGGTCATTTGTTATTGCAGGTACATTTATGTCAATACTCCATTGCTTCCGGAAGAAAGTCATTCATGGTGACAAGAGCGTATTGTCTTGTTGTCCAGCTCTTTTGACTGTATTCAGGAAGTGTGAGATCACTCGATGTGGACTTGATTCAATCTTTTTGTGATTATTTTTTCTCAAAAGTATTTCAGAAGTGGTGATTTAGCTGCTTCTTCCTTGTTCTTTCTCTAAAACGTGTTCCCAGGGCTATGGCAAGGGGGCCAGCAAACAGTCCATGCACAAAACGTTAGCCTGTGAACTGCAGTCTTGGTCCCACTCCCCTCACTAAGCCTCTTAAGCCCAAGTTCTTGTAGAGGTTCTGTAGCACAGAATGTCTCTTCTTCCTCGAAGCAGATCAAAAGATCATCTTTCAAAAACTGTCCTTTAGACCTCCACAATTTCTCACAGAGCTCTGGGCAGGATTTTTAGACTCCTCAATATCTGGATCTAGCAAAGTCTGTTCCTAGGAGTTACAGGCAGTTTTCAGTAACAGGGAGCCATGAAGAAAATTCCCCCCTTTTTTTTTTCCAGTTTACAAACAAAAATCTGGATTTGAATAAACACTATTTGCAAATTTCTATCGTTGCAAATTGCAATCCAGGTTCCAAGGGCAACAAATGAAATTTACATTTGGGTTTTAATTTAGATGTCAATAAAACCTTTTAATCTGGGAGACAGATGAGTAAGCGACAGTGGAAGGCTTCTCTGCCTAAATTAGTATCCTCAGCTTTACTGGGTGGACGATGAACTGGGTCGTGGAGGGTCACACCATCTATCCTGAGCTCTGCCATGTATCTTCCTGCGTGGTCCAGGGCAGCTGACTTAACCTGTGAGCCCTGGTTTGTCTCATCTACTCAGTGCGTGTGCTCTTCATGGCAGGGATAGTTACTGTATGTGCATGCAGCCAAGAGGAGGAAGATCTGGGTTCTTCTTGGTGCCTTTATTTTGGGTAGAGCTAACCAGGATTAAAATGAAATGTGTTCTTTCAGAAAAGTACTTTTTTTATTTTTGGAACTGGAGCTCATTGTGAGCTGATGATAGTAAAACAGATTCAGGAAGGCCAAGGGAGAATCTGAGGGAATATACGGGGAGGAGCTGCGGGGACAGGACCCCTTTACTTTGGAGGGGAGAGCTGTTTCCTCACTAGATTCAGTGGGTGCTACCACAGGAAACTGATTTAGGCAGGAGAGCAGATTGAATCAAATGATTGCACAGTCACTCTACAGAAGGTACAAGTGAAAACGAGACAAATTATTCAGAGAGTTAGTGGCAGGGAGCGTGTGGGGTCTACATCTTGCCCTTTCCCCCAGCCTTCCATGTTGACCCCGTCAGCCGGGCACAAGGTCAGCACCCACCTGAATGCCAACACCCCGCTTTTCGCCACGTGGCGCTCAGCTTCTCCAGGAAGCCCTTCACAGCTTCCGCCTGCAGTGCCCCACGAACAGTCACGCATGGGAAGGGCACGTAACCAGGAGCTGTGCTGACAGCCAGCGATGTTATAGGACCTCGAGAGATCTCTGAAAGAGCTATGAACGTCCACGTTACAGGACTAGATTTGTTCTGCTCTCTGTGTTGCTGCCAGCGCAGTCTCAGACCCCTCAGGCCTCCCAGGGCCTGAGCCTCGGATGCGGCACAGCGACGGGTCCCCAGTCACTAGGCGGCCAGGACAAAACGTGGCACAGAAACCGGCAGTCTCTCTGCAGCTTTCTCGTCAGAACTGATGCCAGCAGCGGAGCAGAAATCGCCGCTCAGGACGCGGCAGGGCCCCGGGCCCCCCCAGCCAGCGGTGGCTTTAGGCGGCTGCACCGGCTCAGCCGCGCTGCCGGCCCGGCCCGGCCCGGCCGCTGCGTTTTGCGTGCGGCAGCGCCCTCTGCTGGCGGCAGCCGGCCCGCGCTGTGTGTGTCACCGGCCCGCGCTGTGTGTGTCACCGGCCCGCGCTGTGTGTCACCAGGCCGGGCCACGCTGTGTGTGTCACCGGGCCGCGCTGTGTGTGTCACCGGGCCGCGCTGTGTGTGTCACCGGGCCGGCCGCGCTGTGTGTGTCACCGGCGGCCGCGCTGTGTGTGTCACCGGGCCGTGCTGTGTCACCGGGCCGCGCTGTGTGTGTCACCGGCCGCGCTGTGTCACCGGGCCGCGCTGTGTGTGTCACCGGCGGCCGTGCTGTGTGTGTCACCGGGCCGTGCTGTGTGTGTGTCACCGGGCCGCGCTGTGTGTGTCACCGGCGGCCCGCGCTGTGTGTGTCACCGGCCCGCGCTGTGTGTGTCACCGGGCCGCGCTGTGTGTGTCACCGGGCCGTGCTGTGTCACCGGCCCGCGCTGTGTGTGTCACCGGGCCCGCGGCGTGTCACCGGGCCCGTGGCGCGCTGCAAAGCGAGGGTCGAAAACAGAGGCAAGAAGAAATGGGAAGGCCTGGGAAAGGAGAGGAACGGGATATCTGGTCTGAAACACCTTACCCTCTTGGTGTTCTTGTGGTAAGTGTTAATGCTGTAACGATGGACTTGGGCAGCTGCCTCACTCCAGATACGCAGATTTCTGCCTCAAATCCAATGTATATTTATTGCTCCAGAAGCACCAACCTCTCTTATTCCACTTCATGTTCTCTGCTTTTCCCTGGTGATCACAGGCTACGCAGCCCTGACATTTCTTATAATAATGTTTGTGCTTTCCAGGTTTTCTATCCATGAAGAGATTTTTGAGGAAAACTACAAGGGTGATTAATATTTTCATTTCATAGGCTATTACGGAGCAAATGAATATAATTAAGGAAAGAAGGGGCTCATAATATTTTTGTCAATAGGATTATCAAATTGTGAAGTAAACATTCAGTTGGTAGACAATTCACAACATTATTTCATGAGCTGCGCTAGTTAGTCGTATTTGCTGTGACGACTGGCATTTCATTTCCATCTTGAACATGTCCAGCTTCAAAATCCATGGATTGTATTGCTTTATATATTAAAGAGCCTTCTATTATCAAAGTGTCCTTTCCCCCATAGGTTCTTACATAGTATATCTTAGATGAAACAAGCATATGGATATTTGTAACAGCTTTCTAACCTGGAAATTTCTTTGCAGTTAGATTTACAATTACGCAGATCCTGGGGCAAAGACCATTTGGTTTTGGTTATTTTCTCATTGCAGAGCATGCTGGAAAACTTTTGAAAGAAGTGTCATCCAACTGTAGCACTAGATATTTAGATACTGCTAAACATATGGTATTACTTTTATTTGTAATGACAGATGGATAAGAAACTATCCTTGCTTGAGCAAGTGCTGTTTAATTTCAATTACTAGAAGAAAGCCTGAGGTTTTAATCACATAAAGATCATCCCTAAACTGACTTCAGAATTAAAACATTTAAAATGTATCCCTACAGGCCTGAATTTTACTATTCTCCTTCCAGGTCTGACCTACTCTTCCTCTGGTTTTCATTGTCTTCCAAATTGTTCTCTGCTAACCCATTGACCTTTGAGAGATTAGGAGGGCACAATATTGTTATTTCTTTCTGGTGTTCAACTCTTTCCTAAGTGTTTTACAAGCATGCGCCTACAATTATTCCAGTTTTATGCTTTATGAACAGCAGAACTTTCATATGCATGCTTCTTAGCTCTGCAGAGGATTGTTCAGGTTTCATAGAATCATAGAATAGAATCATAGAATGGTTTGGGTTGGAAAGGACCTTAAAGATCATCTGTTCCAACCCCCCTGCCATGGGCAGGGACACCTTCCACTAGACCAGGTTGCTCAAAGCCCCATCCAACCTGGCCTTGAACACTCCAGGGATGGGGCATCCACAGCTTCTCTGGGCAACCTGTGCCAGTGCCTCACCACCCTCACAGTGAAGAATTTCTTCCTTATATCTAATCCAAATCTACCCTCTCTCAGTTTAAAGCTGTTACCCCTTCTCCTATCTGTTTCCTGTTTCTCAGCTCTTTCTATGCATGCTAAGCTCAATTTCCCTGTTCAGGGTCCAATATAGCCCTTCAGAGAAGCATAGGCCAGGGAATGAGGAGGAGCTCCCTTAAAAAAAAAATCTTATTTCCTGGCTTAAATGTGTAATTTATATGGAACTACAACTGACTTTAAATTCCAAGCAAACAGCCCAGAAACCATAATGGACTCCCATTCTGACAGGGACAATGAAACTTGCATCATACCGTTGGCATCTGTATTGCTGTTTCCATTTCCACTGAGTAATTGCCGGAATGCTAGGCCTGGCAACACTGCCTCTGTCTCAGAATGCAGCTCAGGAATTGCTCCCTGGACTACAAAGGAGGTCAGAAGGGGCTGTGCTTCTCTAACTGTCTGAGCAAATAGCCTGCTCCTTCGTTTCCTTCCATACTTTTTAATTTTTTAAAATATATTTACTTGCTTTGTATCAGGAACTTGCATGACAGATCAGTCTGCAAAGCTTATACGAAGTTGTTGAGAACTATGGTTGGATCCCCTGACAACTGCACTGGCCTGTTTTTCTCTTTTTAGGAGTGTCCAGAATTTGCTGTGCCTCAAATTCTGGCCTATCTCTGAAAGCTACTTTTCAGAAAAAGCATTGCAAGTCTGTAAAATTACAGAATCCTGTAAACTACTTAATTTCTACAGCAAGCATGATCCAGGTATTATTTCTAGCATCTCCCCTTAATGGCTAAAATGGGAATGAGGATAGAAGAATACCTCGTTTTCTTTTCTGTTCTCTCCCAGTAAGCAGCTCTCAGTCCCCTCCCCGCTCTCCGCTAAACAAATGAGAGGCATTCATCTAATTAGCAGTTAATATACTCTCTTGCAGATCCCTTCTGCTCTTTGGGCCTGATTTCTCTCTACTCAGGTAGATTTCCAATTATGTGAGTTGCACACTTCCACTTTGATTCAGCAACTCTTCCTACTAAGGTAAGTTCCTCTGCAAGGTGCAGATGAGTAGTCCTTAATGTTTATACAAATGACCATCCCACGTGTGAGTTCAGTGAACAGGGCATGTCTGCAGA
Source organism: Gymnogyps californianus (assembly GCF_018139145.2). Lineage (NCBI taxonomy): Eukaryota > Metazoa > Chordata > Aves > Accipitriformes > Cathartidae > Gymnogyps > Gymnogyps californianus. The sequence continues at coordinate 132,474 of NC_059497.1, read as the reverse complement.
AAGACTGATGGTGACATAGTTTGCAGGCTCATGTAAACAGTCACAGCATGCACAGCCTCTTAGGCATGATCGCATGTGTTCCAAAGGAAGAACAGAAATGAGGTTCCATATCATAGCTGAACTATCTGCTGTCATCTTTAACTTAAAAGAATGTGCTCCCCTCCAGAAAATCAAAGGAGACAAACATATATTATAGAAGCTGGAGTTGGCTGGCATGTTTGTGAAGGGCCCCTTTCACACATTTTTGCCATAGCAACATCCAGTTCTCAGAAGTTAAGTGTTTCCTTGACTTGGGATGAAACAAAGCACTGTCCAGAAAGGAAGCTTTGTCTCTGGTTAATGTTGCCCCTGGACAAGAAGTAACCGTTACAAAAAGCAAGTTTAGTTGTTTCTGCTACCCATTAAACAGTAACACATTCTGGGCAGTTGACATTGATAGGTCCATGAACTATCTATGATAAAATGTAATGAACGCCCATGAAATGTTTTAATTTGGCTTCGTTTCCCTGGAAGGATTAGAAGAGTAAGGAATGCTTTTTTTCCCAGGAAACGTGGGCTAGAGGGTAATAACATGATCTGTCAAACTGTGAAAAATACTAAGGAAAAACAGGTTATCAAAACTGTTGTTCAAGGTTTAATTAGAAGGAATTCTTCTGCTATGTATTATGGCTAGGATTGTTTTGAGCTAATCTAGGTGGTTGGTCAGCATGGAAAATGAAGTATGGGACTAGTTCTATGATGAGTCATAGTGGGTCTGGAATAGCTGTACAGGGATAAACTTATTTGCCCTAGGCCTAAGAGTCCTCTCTGTGGATTACAGTGTGACCAGCTACTGAGTATGAGTGCTTGGACCACAGAACTGAATGGCATTTGCCTGTGCACAGCCTGATTTCCTGTTATTGAATATACATTTCATTTCTTTTCTACCATGGTTTAAAACACAAAACCCTTATATAGCTTAAAAAACATGCCAGCCATAATAGAGTGTGAGATACTGTCTCTTCACATGGCCTTTCTGTCCTTAAAAACTGACAATTTCCAGGACATATGTCATATTACAACGCAAGCTTTAAACACAAAGTAAAAAATGTTTTGAAAAGGGCATCTGTAGAATGAGTCTTTGATGGGCCTTGATTTAAAGAGGTGAGATGCTCTCCCTGAAGTACAACATATTCTGGCACTGCCTACCTGCTCTTTTACTCCCTCTTTCATATGTGATCCTTAGACTCCCTCTCCATGTTCTCCTTTGAGACTTACTGCGTGCTGTTTCACATCATAACTGAAACTGTTCTGGAGCTGAGGCAGGTTTCTTCATGATAATTATTCCAAGAGGAGCCATCTTCATCTTCACCATGCGGCTTTGCAATGGAGAACACGCTGGTCTGAAGTAGTAAACACTTCTCCTTGACCTGAAAGGAGAGGATCCAAATGCATGTTTTGTTTTGCTTTGTGGTATGTTCACTTATACATGGCATGTTAAAAAATAATTGTGCCTTAGCATTCCTTCTACCACTAATGAGAATGCCCTGTTCAACCTGAACCCTATCCCTCCAAAATCAGTGTGCTGCTTTGCACTTTGAAACTAAAAATACCACAAGGTAGAAACTAGTAACCTTGCTGTATGCACTGCTGGAAAAAGCATAAAGATAGATCCTTACCTGTACATCTCATTATAAAGTAAGATCTTAATACTCCAAAACTATAATATCCTAAAATGCATTCTCATAGTGTCAAAGTCAGGTAATATTCAGGCAATGCAAAGAATATGGCCCAAGCATCAAGCCTTAAAAATTAATTTTATTCTTCAAATATGTTATACTGGCCATGGTGGAGAATGTGACATAAGTAGAAATAAAAGAGTACAGTAGGGAAGGATAGCACAGGATTCAACACTGTCTTTTACAGACTCTGCAAATTCTTCTTGGACTGCATATACCAAGAAACGGATGCATACTCGCACGTGTACTTTTCTCCTATATTTACAGACTTCTCAGTGTGAAGGACTGACATTATAATCCTCATTCTTACAGACTGAATGCTTTGAGGTACTGCCAGTGCTCCCTGGTCTTAATGCCCAGTGACACATGAAAAGGCTGTTTTTCCAGAGCTTCTGGCTTTTGTGCGTTCATTTATTCTGGGCTCAGGATGCTTTCCCAGGTCTATGAGGCACGTATCACAACCAGTGTGAGGCCCAGCATGAAAGTGGAGATTTTCTGCAGAGACCAGGCTACTGGAGTGATCCCAGAACCGTAAGTTCTTGAGTACTTGTCCTAGCTCAGCCTTGTGGTTTACTCCCATGTAAATCTGTTCATCTCTTTAGGGAATTAAAATCTAATACATAAAAGGGTCTAAGAGTGACTTATTTCATAGTGATCTGAGACTGTTTATTAGAGAAAGCCTATAAAAAGGTCTGCTAATCTCTGTGCTGTATGCCATGATGTAGGGGAGGGTGTGCAGTTCCGCTCTTTGCCTGGAAAGTAACAGGGTTCCTGTACTGTGTCTCAACAGCAGAAATTCAGGGTACTGTACAGTACTGCAAGCATTGCCAGCCATTCCAGGAATACCCCTGGGGCAATTGCCTGGGGGCACATGTAATTTCATCCAGTCAGCACAGAGGTCCCAAAGGCCCTGACTCACAATCTGCATCATAGGATGGAACGTGCTGTTGCTGCTGTCTTGATTTGAAAATTATTTGAGCCAAGTAGGAAAAGGAAACTGTTCCAAAGGGCAACAGAAAAAAGAAAGTTACTTAAATTCAAAGCGAATGCCTCAGAATCAAGGAAGTTTACTAGACAGGTTTTAAACTACACATTTCTGTGGTCCTTCAAAAATGCGTCAAGACTGGAATGTGAAATAAGAGAACTGAGTGGTGAAACGTGCCACGTATTTTCCACATTTCACTTTACTGACATCAAGGACAGTGGTGATTTGTAACACGATGAGAAATAACAGTTCCACTAGTGAGTTCTGTAAGTTGGGTCAGCTCCTGAGGAATGAATGAGCAACGTATTGCCTGGCATGCTCCCACCAACAGATTCTGGCTTCAGTTCAGATCTACCTCTAGCTGGCATAATCATTCCAGCAATGGAAGATGAAGACCATAAGCAGCAGGGATTGAGTAGCACTTGCAGGGCTTGCATCTCATTATGATGGTGGATGGGGTAGCCCTGCAGACATCAGAAGTCCTTAAAGAGAAGCGTCTGCTTCCACAGAAGTACTTTAAGCTAGGAATTGATGGAGGTTTAGACATTTTTTTGAGTTCACTATATAATGACAGCAGCAGAAGATAATGTATGAACTGTAGCAGGTGCTCAGTATCACAGAGAAATGCTCACTAAAACCCAGGACAGATCGACATCTGAACATGTATTGTTTATTGTCTTAAAGAATGTAGATTTGTTCTTTTTGTTGGATACATAGAAGAAAACAAGGGAACTGAAAAAGTCTAGTAAGCCCTTTTTTTTTTCTATTTCACTGAGTACTTGATGGCTTTCAATCAAGAAAGATAGCTTTTAAAACAAACAATATTTTGGAGTTAAAAAGCTACACCATTAGTAGCATTTGTTAGTGTTATATCTGGGGGACCACCAAGCTGCCTGCTATACCCTTACTACGAAATGTGATTTTTTTTTTTCTTGGCGGAGAAAAACTCTGCCTGTGTTGCATGTGAAGAGTATTTGGACACAGAGTTCAGTTATCTAAGAGAAGTTTTGGCTTCTGTTGCAAGGAATCTTCAATCCAACAAGTTTACAGTAAATGATTTTATTAATTTTTGGGAAGATTTCTCTGCTATTTAATCTCTTCCTCAGGCTACATAATGGTAATGGCTCCACTTCCAATAGCATGACTCAAGTTAGCCATGTGAAAGACTGGCAGCAGGAGTGCCTTTCTCCTCCTCCTCACTCACAGAGTAAACTTCTCTGCTGGGCTGCATGTTGACTTCAATAGTTTTTACACATAAAAGGTGTCTTCAGAGCATGCCTACTTGGTAGGTCTTCTGGGCATATAGGCAGAGACAAGATGCCACTCCTCTGACTGGGCAGCTTCTTTACATGCACTGTGAATGTTGTGGGAACTTTGTGGTCCACAGTCTAAGCACCAATTAAATGTAAGTATCCCTGCAGGATGAGCTGTTGCTGAGGAACAGAATCTCAGTCACTGACTGAGGAGTCTAAACAGGTTTTCTGAATTTTACTGAGTTACTCGTTTGCAAGAACAAAATAGAAGGGAAAGGTCCAATATGAACTTCATTCTGTCATGTAAATGCTTGCTTCTCAAATAAAATGAAATGGTGCTGGGTCTCGCATGCATCTTCCATGGAAATTTGCTAGGAAGCAGATGAACTAAGAGGAGGAACTCTTAAAAATGATGTATCCAAAGCTATTCTTGTCCTATTTATACAAAGTTGTTGCACCTGTAACAACTGCTAGCATGTTGGAGATGTACAAAATGTCCTTCCAGAGCAAACGTACTCATACAAATTCAAATATATTTGGCAACTCATAAAGGTGTTCAACTGTTCATGTATCTGGGTAGAAAAGTCAAGTATTTTTGATTTTAAGACTGAAGTCAGGTGCTAATAGTGACTGATGTTTTTCTCAAGAACCTGCCACTAAGACCAAAATTTCCTTTTTAATGCTAATTCAAATTTGCCCATGTCTATAATCACCATTTACTGTATGCTTAAGTATACAAAACTTCACGGAGTTTTTTATGACCCTCCTCCCCTTCCCCAATTCCTACTTACCCCTCTAAGAAGCACTCATCGGGGACTGTTAAGTTAAAATATTTGCAGTGTGGAAAAGGAAAATCACAGCAGTACTAGGACATACTTCACTAGGTTGGTCCTATTTCATATGGATCCTTATTCCAATCATGATAGAATCCGATTTGTTCTTCTGTTCACATGTCTCCCTGAGCACTGCTTTTCTGCTTCTGGCTTGAAAATTTCACAATTCACACCAATTTCAGGCATGTCAGAAGAATGAAGAGAAAGCCATTATGCATAACAGTCATATAAACAAATTGATGCAAGGACTGACCACTGAAGACAAGAAAAAAAATAGAGTTGAATAGTTACAAAAATTACAAGAACGAGGCATGTTGTGGGAACTCCTATTCACGGGCATGAAGCCAGAAAGCAAAAGGGGAACTTTAGTCCCACACCTGACTTGCTCAGAATTTAAAAAAAAAGGGAATTTTGATGAAGCAAATGTTTTAAGAAGACCCAAACAGGCAAGGGAAAAAATCCAGCCTGTTTTAATGAAAGTTTTAAAATTATTCAGCAGTAATGTTGGTATCCCACCAACAGCTGTGGGATAGCTGGGCTATTCCTCAAAAGACTCCCAGTTATGAGAACACACATTTTACAAAGAGGAATCATGTCTAAATTATTTTCTTCAGAATTCGTTACGAACTGCGTTTTAAAGATGGTTAAAAATTCCATGGTGTGGGGATTCACTTATTTCTGAACTCATAGAGACTACAGAGTGGGCAAAAATGTATGCATAAAGAGATACACAATGATGCGAGGGGTGAATATTACTGCAAAGGCCATATTGGCACACAGACACACATACAACATGAAAATGGAGCGTATGCAGGAGTTCAGGGGAAAGAAGGTATATAAGGCTAAGGATAAAAAGACATGAAACAGAGAATTTGAAGGAAATATATTGATGCAATCATACTGTGATACTGTATGTGTACAACAAGAGAAAATTTCTATCAGGGAGAGCTGCTGATCCTAGCCACAGCTGCTACTGCTGATTGGAAAGTTGCCAGTGTTTTAAATAGACTTCTACATTTTCCTAGGTCTTAGAAGTAATAGAAAATACCATTAAGAATGGAATAGGATGAAGTGGTTAGGAAAAATGGGGAAAAAGGTATTGGAATTTCATTACCGTCTGTAAACTGTAGAGGAGAATTTGAGAGACCCAGTTCTAGTGTTTAAATTTGTTTGTGTAAAGATGAACCAAATGACAGGACTCTTCCTTTGAAATCATTCCACAGCTGGATAGTTCGGGCTGTCCTTTATTTCCATTATTCTCACTCTTAATTTTCTTTTCCTGTTCTTCTTCTTAAAACAAACATTACTGAATTCCAGAAGACTAATACTAGGAAAGTACTCCCCCTATTCTTACACTTACATTCTCAAGCTGTTTTCTTAAGCATTTACTGGCAGCTACCGATAAAAGTAGATGGACCATTGGTATGATGAGAACATATATTTGTGTATCTGGCATTTCCTTTAAGTCAGATCTGAGAATTTCACTACTCTGCAAGATGTCTGAAACAATGGTATTAGTCCACAGCCTGTACTTTTCCCATTTCTACCTTTAGTTTGGAAAAAACAAACCCATTTGGTGCCTGAGTCTCTTAGCTTTCATGGTGTGCACACTACTGAAGGTAAATAACTGTATTAGCTTAAACAGGAAGCTTATTTCAAAGACTCTGCACCACAGCCAGGAAAGCTTCCAGAAACATATGCTCTGAGATGATCTAAGCATGTTCATTATTCAGACTGTGACTAGCTTTAAAAGGGCCAAATTTCTTAGGGTTGAATGAGCTAGGAAAGTAAGTAAAATAGAAAAGTAAGAATCACTTGAGCATTTCAGAAAATTTTTATTGTGGCCAAAAAGCTACTAAAAATGTAGTAGAAAGAAAAATAAAATTTACTTTGATAAGTATATATTAAAAGTTTGGAAATACAAGAAACTGAAAAAGTAAGTAGAAGGACCATAAATTTTTTTCCAGAATGGTGATGCTCTAAACCCATCTATATCAAGAAAAAGGCCCAACAACAGCATCACTTCATAAGCAGATATAATGGTCATGAAAAATTCAGACACGTTTAGTAAATTTTGCTATTTTGCATTTTGGGGATAAAACAGGTAATATGCCTGTGAAACTAGCCATAACTATCATTCAGCAGCTTTACAAAAAAATCACAATCACCATCAATTTTTCAGTCAAAGTATTTTCACAGTGGCTTATGTCATAAAATTCTATGGACATATAAAAATGTTTCAAACCAAATACAAACCCTCTCGTTTAGTCCCACGAAAGTGGGAGAAGCATGGACTAGATATTCTGAAACCACACTAGAGGGCACTTGAGCTGTTTCTTCCAGAGTAGGTAAAGGTCAGTATAGTAGGATGCTTACTCAGGAGCAGCAGTGGACAGAATTGAACATGGCAATTAGTAGGATGTATCAGTATCAGGTTGGTAGAACAATTAGTCATTTTCCCCAACAGCCTACTGTGGGGGAGTAGGTGTAAATTTCCAGGTGTAAATTTTGCTTATGGGTAATGTAAGCAATTAGGAGGAAATAATCTAAAGATTGCTGATTGATCGTGATAGTGTTTTGCCTTTGTACATGGATCAGCCACAGAAATGTGGGATATTTTGGGAGTTTAAAAGAAAATCTAGTCTCAAACAGAGCTAATGTCCAAAGAGTTGAGCTCCTCTTTGGAGTCTGCTCCCACTGTATTGGTCTTGCTCCAGTTCTGTCCCCTCTCCAAGTATAGTGTGGTGCCCTAAAAAGATTGCTTTTGTGGAAATGGAACAAACAGCATTTGACAGCCTTTCTATAAAGTATCCATAATAAAACCTGAAGACTAGAAAGGTAATACAGGCCTGCCAGTAGACCCCAACACTTAGTAACACACTTCAGAATTTCAGAGGTTTGGTTAAAAAAATTAAAATGTGGAAAACACTCAAAGACGTTTGAGTAAGGATTTGAGCTTTTGTTTGTATCATAGCCCAAGTGTTCATTGTTATTCAGAAACAGGCAACAAAGACAAGGTCTTTGAGCTTAATTACTGTCCATCTAATTGAGAGACAACCACCCCAGGCCTAAGTGTTCTGAACTAATGAGTCAGATCATGATTTATAGACGTGGCCCTGTTAAAAATATTTTTTTGAATATTTAGTGTTTATACAGATCAAATTTGCTAGATTTTCTCTGTAACCTGATGTTTCCCTTGTTCACCAAAACAAAAAAGATGCTATCATAAAATTGCATGAATTGGGCTTTAATAAGAAGCATACAGTGTGATCCCCTATGTACGGATACACTGTACCATTGAATGGTACTGTGGGCAATGGCTTCTAACTTGCCAGGAGCACACAGAGGTGCTGATACAGCATCAGCACCTATCAGTTCCCCCTGTGTTACACCTCTGCCCCCCCCCAAGTTAACCTGTTCACTGTCTGCGGTTTTATTTACTCAGCAGCTACAGAAAGTGAATTTACATCTCTCTGAGATCAAGGCCTCCCTAGCGTTAGCATCTGGGCCCCACCATTTTGAGGCTGTAGTCCTGGAGCTCGGCCCCAAGAGTGGCATGGCTCCCTGGGCGTTTTCTCTCTGCTTGTTCGTAGAATCCATTGCTAGCAGGTGGCTAACTCCAGATGTTGCTGCACAGCACAACTGAAAATTCATTTCCAGCAGATGATCATAATGTATTTGTAAAACAAATTTTGCTCGAGAATTGGCAGCTGCCTCCAAAGCAGGCCGTATTTGACTGGCTGAGTTTCAAACAATTCTCCTTATGCCTGGACAGCAGACACAACTAAACTCCAATTCACAGCATCTTCACTCTCAGTTGTCAGTGAAATGAAGCTACAAGCTGCAATTGAGTTTCTGGGCAATTTACAGGCATTCTGGCAAGTCAGATCTCGTATGAAGGGCACGGACTCCTTTTGTCTACTGTGGAACTATCTACTTTTTGCTAATCGCACTCACGCAGTCATAGGGGAACTACTGGCCAATCTAGTCATCTTTCCATCTTTGTCTGCTGTCTCTCAAACAATCTCTCGCCTTCATCCTCCCCTGCCCCATCATCCTGTCCTCTTTGACATCTTAACACCTGGCTTGTTCTGCTTCTGCCATCGCCGCTTCGGCATCCTCTGTAGCAGTCTTTGTGTCTCTTCAAGTCCTGTACCCCCTTTTTTCCTTACACTTTTGTGTCTCTTCAAGTCCCGTACCCCCTTTTTTCCTTACACTTCTCCCGAGGTCATTTCATTTGTTCTTCAGAGCTGGAACTACTTCATCCTCCTCCTCAGCCAGATGACAGTCCCCTGCTATCCCGAGCACCACACACTGCTCCTCAGGTCCTTTCAGACTTTGCAGGGGCTCCCACCAGAAGGCTCTTTACCCCCACCAGTGTGGTGGAGGAGCCCCAGAAGAGAAGTACTGCAGCAGCTCCGCAACGTCGTCGCAGGAAGAGCCTGGCCCTCGCACAGTTCAAAGGGTTTGCTTCTGTAGGTGGCGGTTCCTTTCAGCTCCTCGTCCTGTTTGGTGCGATGCAGAAGGCCGCTGCGGCCGTTGACCGCTTCCAGGCGGGCTGCCGCCCCGCCGTGCGGCCGCCAGCAGCGGGCTGCCCCCCCGGCCCGCCCCGAGCTCGGCGCGGCCGCTGGCGGTGGGGCCGCGGGGCCCGCTCCCTGCGCACCGGCAGGCCCCGCCGCCGGCCGGCTTCGCGCCGCGGAGGGGAGGCGCGAGGGCGCTGCTGCTGCCGCGGCCCCTCGCTTGAGGCGGCCGCGCGCTCACGTGGTTGGGCCCGGCCGGTAACGAGCGGGTGGGGGGGCGCGCTCTCGGCCCGGCCCGCCTCGGCCCGGCCCGGCCCGGTCCGGCCCGGCCCGGCTCGGCTCGGCCCGGTCCGGTCCGCCTCGGCTCGGCGCGGGGCAGGGCCTGCGGCTGCCCGCTCGGGAGGCCGGGGCGCGGCGGCGTGCCCGGGCGGCGGGGGGCCGCGGCCGCTGAGGCAACAGGTAAGCGGCGGTGGGGCTTGGGGATGGGGGGTGGCCTGAGGCGCTGGGCAGCCCGTGGGGTAGGGGTAGGGGCCGGGGCCGGGGCCCTTCCCGGGAAGGCCGTGCTGCGGTGGGGGCAGCAGGGCAGGCGCTGTTGGCACGTGCCGAGCTCGCGCGGCTGGCCTGTCGTAGAATGTTCTGGGCTTGCCACCGGCTTGGTGTGACTTTGCTGCTGCTGCTGTCCCTGATTGCTAGCCCTGCGGCCCTTCCTGTAGGGTTGGTTCCTAGTTCTAGCTCTCCTTAATCTTTCTAATCTCCTCCTTCCCATTGTGCCCCAACAGATCTTTCTTGTGTGGAGTATTTTAAGTCCTGATTCTTCTTGCCGTTCTCTTTTTTTTTCCTCTCATTTAAACCTCTGCTTCTGGTCCTGATTTGTGTCTCCAGCTGCGTTTGCCCTGGTTGCTTTCTTGCATCCAGTTCCTTAAACTCTTCTGTATCCACTCGCATGTGCTCAGCTTAGTTCAGTTGGCTAAAGGATGCCCTGCTTAGGGAGAGGAACTTAGAGCCAACCAAATTGTAATTTCATTTTTTCAGTTCCTAGCTGCATGGGCTTCCAGATAAGCCCAGCGTCATACAAACATATGAAAATGCAGCTTTCTGATCAGAGAGGGGTGCAAGAGCCATACTGGGAGCCAGATAAATTGTCTTGGCTGGCTGCGTTTAGTTAGTTGGCTGCCATTTTGCCTGTATTAAGTTAAATAATTTGAAGTTGGGAAGAGCTTCATTAAAAAAAAAAGTTGTACTGCTGACCTATCACTTTTGGCTTTCTGTACTTGTTTCCTCATGAATATCAAGTCACAGTGGGAGTTTTTCCTGTTCACAGTAGCTTGAGGTAGGACACGTTATTTGACAGTCTGACATGCATGCATGACGCTTCTTGTAGCAAGGAAAAACTGTGTGCAGAGGATAAAGCTTTGCTAATAGCTGGCTGAAAGCTGTTGGACAAGCCCTCACAGGATCTGTGAACCAGCTCAGATCTCTGCATTCCATTCAAATGCAAGGTGTGCTCTTTTGATGTGACTCCAGTAGCAAGCTAGGCGCAGAGTGAAATAAGAGTACCTCCATCCATTTTCCCATGGATGAGGAAAGAGGGGCAATGTCTTACGGCAGATGCTGGGTTTGCTCTGTAGGGTACTATTGGGTTATGCTTGGAAACTGTTAATGAGATCAGTGCAAAAACCTGAGTGGAATAGAGTGGATGGGGATACATATCTACTTTTTACTACAGGCATGTGGATCTTATCTGTTGCTTTCTATGTATATCCTGTATACCCATGTCATAAAAGCACACCAGTAGAAACCCTGAGCACCTGAATCCTGAAATTTTTATTAGCTTTTGTAAAGCTCCTCTTTGAAGTATCTTGCAGGGTTTTTTTGCAGTTTAGTTGTGATCAGAATTTCGAGCACATGGGTAATAAAAGGTGTCAGATTGTCGTAACTTCATGCATGGTTACGGTGCTGCATACAGGGGAACCTATCTGTCTACATGCTTAACCTTTTGGGTGCTAGGAGTTACCACAAGGCCATGGGTAGACCCGCACTGCTGTAGTTTGGTTGGTCTCTGGCATAAGAATCCCTGTACTTTATTAAAAGCAGTGCTAAAAAAAAAGTTAATGTGAATGGGACTTGTAAATGGGGATGATCCTAAGGCTTAATAACCTTTTAGACAGAGAACTGGGTAAGCAAAGAGGAAAGACTTAGTCTTGTTGCCATCTTGTCTCTTTTTAAAACCAACTTGTTTTTACCAACCTGAGACGTTTAATGTAATCCCCCAGATGCTATCAGGCGGAGCAATAATTAGTGTAACTTCACAGGACACTTCGCTATATATGTTTTTCCTTAACTGTTTTGCTCTCTAATTGTATAAAACTTTAGCTATAAAATTTCTTGTTCCGGAAGGCTGTGATCACCTGTCAGCACACTTGTATCACACTTAACCGATTAATTTCTAAATTTTAGAACTGAATATGAGGGTCAGCTAGGAACCAGCTATCAGAGCTATGTAGGCTGTATCTTTGGGGAACTTGATTACAGAATATGCAGCCACAGGTGTCGGGTATAGAATCATAGAATGGTTTGGGTTGGAAGGGACCTTAAAGATTGTCTAGTTCCAACCCCCTGCCACAGGCAAGGATAAAAGTATGTTCCCTAACTCATCCCAACGTGTAAAGTACTGGTTAATGCTCACTATGTTCTTGCATTATTGTATTGTTTTATTGCATTATTGTATTACTGCACAACTCATTCCATCTGCTTAGAAAAGGGAGCTTATCTTTTAAGATTGAATAGTGTTTACATCTCTAGGAGGAACTTTCTATGTCTAGAATAAAAAGGAATTCCCTTCCTTCTGCTGAGTGGAGTTTTTGCAAATATATATATATGTTTATTTTTTTTTTTCTTTTTAAGCAAGTAACATGACTTGGAATTTGTGGTGAACTTCCTCCTTCCTTAGTATTTTTGGGTGGAATAGAAAACAGAAATGAAAGTTTAGTGAAATTCTGGGGCGCTGTGTTGGGCTAATGATTTTGGTTTTTAGCTTAAATTAGATTGTTTCCAAGACAATCCTTTAGTTAATGGTACTTAAGCCACTTAATACCACAGTTTCTTTTGGGCTTCCTGTGCTGCTGCCTGTGTGGCCTGCTGCTGTCTGCAGTCAGGAACATGAGCTTTCTTAGAAAAACAGCTGTAATTGGCATCAGAGAAGGCATAGAATGTGGAAAGAAAAAGAGAAGTGAGGAAGAATAATACTTACTATCCAGTGTTCTGTTAGCCTGCACAAAATGGCTGGGTTGCACATGCAGCTGGGAGATGATTTAGAAAGGAAGGAACTAGAGCAAAAACTTCTTTGGAAGGTAAGAGACATAAACAGTACTTTCCTGAGCTCTTAATAGAAACATAGGAGTCCCTCCAGTTGCTGAGGTCAAACATGGAGGAGATTGACTATGTAGAGCAGGAGCCTTAGGATGTCTGGAACTGTCAACTTCCCAATTAAATTACAGAATAATGCTCTGTTGTTTGAACATGGGAAAGCATGCAGAAAGAAAGCCTACTGACAACATCATGTGACAACATATGACTTGATTTGGACAAGAGGTAATTAAAAAAAATTGTGCATGGGCAGAGTTGGTAGCAGATCTGGTTTCAAAATTTTAACCTGGTACTGAAAAAAATAGCATTTCAGATTTTATGTATGGTATTGTTTCTCTAAGCTGCATAGCTGAAGAAAATAAGACAAATGTGAGCAAAGATCTGTGACAAGTTACTGGAAAGTCAATCTTTTTCCTTGAATGTTTTCAGTAAAATAACCTGCATCAATTACTTGTGCTTCTTAGTGCATACAAGGATGTATCAAGTGAAGTTATTGGGGTAAATGACAATGAATCTTGTGTTGGCCAGTATTTTCTTTAACATAACCTGGACAATGTAATGGAAACTCCATAAGCAATTTATGAATGACATCAAGCTACAAAAAGGTGCCAGAATGGAGGAGGACAGAACTAGAATTTTAAATGACTGACAGATTGGAGAACACCTATAAAAGAGTAGCTATAACTTATATAGTAACATAAAAGATCGTGCATTTGCGTAGGTATAAGCATCATCACACATGCGGCATTGGAAGTAAATGGCCAGGTAAGGTCTGTAGTGAAGAATTTGGGAGATGCTGCAGACTGCAAGCTGAGCAGAAAATGCTGTAGGGAAGGAGGCAAACATACTGCTTATTACGGACAGATCATAATTTGTGAGATGAACATGACAATCAGCACTCACACAGCCTATTCTGGGTTCTGCTCCCCAAGAAAGGTGGGGACCACTAGGGGCCAATCCAGACCAACTTTCAGCTCTTTTATCCCTCTTTGAGTTGTAAACATGAGATAATTCCAGGATAGCTCCTGCATATGTCCTACATATGTCTCAGATCTTTACACTGTGAACTCTGCAAACAAATACTGCAAAGAATAATATTAAGGTGCAGCCCAGATGAGGTAGTATCAGACTCAGAATATAGACAAAAAATATACAAGTGACAAAAGCAGGATGAATACGGAAGCTTGCTTCTTCATAGCATTGTGATCAGAATACTGCTTTCTGTCTTTATTTAGCTGTCTTGTTTCGATTGCTCAGAAGTGTAGGAAGTCTAAATCCATTTCCTTGATTCTTACGGTTAGCAGTTGAATGCCTTTTTTACAGGTCTCTTCTGCATTTCTAGGATAGGTAGGTAACTTTTCATGGATGCTTGTGGAAGGTGGTGATTCAAAATGCCTTTGAAAATTATTGTCTGTGGTGCTGTTCAAAAGATGTTTGAAATCACAAGATTTCTCTTGCTTCTGATGTTGGCTTATATCCGGTTTTCTTTCATGACTTTCACACGTCCTTGAGAATTAAGCACTTCTGGCCATTCTCCTGGAATCGAGATGTTACGGAAGAGTCGCTGTTCCCAAGTCACCAATTTGTCCTTATGCCCACATTTATGTTGGGTGTTTATGTGCCTGCCTGTTGTATGCTTCACAGCATGCCCTGTTGCAAACAGTTGAGTAGATATAGATCAGTCTTTGTTCTGACTCAGTATGCTGTTTTAATGCTCTTACGGTAAAGATTTTTTTAGCGGTGAAAAAGGGACTATCCACCGGCCTTTTCTGACCTGACTACACAACTGATGACTGCCAGCTTCTCTTGATCCTGCACAGCGAAGGACATGCATATCCCATGAAAACAATGCTTATTACTGAACATTTTGAATTCTTTTTCTCTGAGCAGTAACTTGGGTGTTGGTTTTTGGTGACTCTGTAGTGAATTCTGGACTAAGCTGAGGTATCTGAGGTACTCTTGGTCATATATTATTGGTGAAACTGTTGACTAACATTTAAATGTGTATTGTATCCTGTGTGATAAACCTGACAATTTGCAGCTTCCCTATAATGACACTTTGTATAGCAAATGTTTTTAAAGCAGTATCATCTGTTTTGTAGGTTTTGTTTCTTTCAGGATAACAAAACCCTCTTATGCTTGCAGAGGTTAGGGCTTTTTGCTCTGTGCAAGAGTTGCAAACTGTTTGCTAAGGCTATAGCCTCCAGTGTGGGCAGAGGTACAGTAAAAAGAACCGTACGACTGAATTAAGATCCTCCAAGGAGGAAAATGGCTGGAAGCAGCTCAGGTCTCTGCACTGAGCTGTTAAAGTTGAACTTCCAATTTTCTAATCAAAAGCTGAAACCAGATGGGAGTAAAATGTGAGGAGTAATACGAAAAATATGTTGCAGAGAAGATCAAATGGAAGAAAGAAAATGAAAATGTTCCCAAATGACTGCAGAGTTCCTTCAGAAGCAGCTTTACAGGAGAGTAACCCTGTTCATACTTCACCTTTATTTTGTCTCTAGGTGCATACAGGTGAAACAAAGTAGAGCCTTGTGGAGCTGGGGGTATGCATTGCAACGTTGCTCATGCCAACATTGAATAGCTCAGGTTTTCTGTGTTACTAAATTAGACTTAGGAAACTAACAGGCTTTCTGTGATCTCTGAAGGCTCTCTTTGCAGGATCCAGCTGAAAAGACAAAAATTGAAAGCATCTCCTCTGCTGGAGATGCATTTTCTTTTACTTTGAGGCAGTAGGACGACTTCTGTGCCCTCATGTGGAAGAGCAAGAGTTAGAAGGATTTGAAGCCTCATGTTCCAAAGATCCAACAATTCAAGAAAGAGAAGGGAAAATAAATAATTAAATCACTCTAACAAGCAAGATGTGTCCTTATTCAGAGAACAGGAATACCATTCTTTCCTTCTTTGGGGAATACATGAGCAGAAAAATGAACTGGGAGACAATAACATCAGAGTGTTGTCAAAGTATTCAAAAAAATAACTGAGACTTGTGCAGATGCCAAGTCTAACTTTGGCTGATTCTCTTTTAGGAATTTTGTAGAGCAATTTTCTGAATTCTGTTAATATGACAAGCAAATATGCTTTGGATGCTCTGGGTCTACGTTGTGGGAAGTAAAAGTGATTTCTTGGTGATTTTTCAGAGGCCAAAAGCATGTATGCTTTTGAAATACAAACTTAAATGTTTTATATAAATTAAAAGATGGTGAAATGTTAAGGGAAGGGGAAGAGGAATGAAAAGAATAGACAGCAAAAGTGGAACCAAATTTCAAATGTAAGAGTAATATAATGATAATATTTGGTACTTTTTTGGACTACATGCCACAGTAGTGGGCTGTAGCAAGTTTCTTTGCTGCCTCCATACCCAGCATTCTGAGTTTTGTATAAACTAGTGTTCTGCCACTATTTGTATCGAAACAGCACACAGCAACGTGGTCTGTGCTGCCAGCAGTGTGAATGAGGCCCACTGTTGTTTAAAATAGGAAAAGGTTGCCCTGTCAGTTGAACAAACACCATGATTTGTTGATAACATAATATACGTTAGCATTGTTAACCTATCAAGTAATACAGCTCAGGGTGGTCGATAACAGAGGTATCAAAGGTGTGACAGAATGTAAGGCCTATGATATATGCTGATAATGGTATAGGATATATGCAGTCCATGATAATGGATGATTATAATGGTATGTTCTACATATGCCAACCATGGCAAGAAAGATGGTGAGGGGTGGTATGTAATTGTCTCTTAGTTGATTACTTTTGTAGCATTTTGCCTCCTGCTACAGTAGGTTTATGTCGTGCAACTGAATGTACATTGCTGTGTCCTTCTGCACAGTTCAGAAGGGACTGAACTCTTTCCGCTGTTGAAGTGCATTTGTCCTTCCCAGATAAGCGTTTCCCAGGCTCCTGGTAGCATTAGCATATCCTCAAGCCTCAGTTCAATTACGAAACCATAGCATTTTTGGTCATAGTGCAATGAATAATACTGTATATAGATTGCTTTCACTCTAAGCCTGTTGAAGAAGACAAAGATTTGCCTGAACATCCATTATCTGTGAGTTCAGGAGGCTAATAAAATCTGTTACTCTGGGTTTTAGCCTACAACTTAATGAATGCAAATTCGCAGTTGTCTCTTGGTGGAACTGTCTTAATGAGGATAATTTAATAATGCAACTGCTAACTAAAGTCTTTTTCTCCTGCTGTATTCCTCCTCTTTTTCACAGATTCTGAGATTTCATGATAAAATTTTTTGCTATTTTTCCCTCTTCCTGTAAAAGCATAAGAAGTACTTCTTTATCGAGTGGCAAGATATATGCTATTGATTAGGTTCTTCAGATCTCATGGATCTCAGAACCATAGGGGTTTTAGTATGTTCTTTTGTTTGGGGCTTAAATTGTATTGAGATCGTTACCAGCTATTAAGCAAGTATGCATACTGGCCTTTCTTCTCCTGTAAGCATCCGGTTTTGGCCATTGTTGGAAACATGGTGCTGAAATAGCAAACCTTTGGTCTGACTTGAATGCATCAGATTTTTTTTTTTTAATGGTCTAAACATATTTTTAAAATGTGTATTGGAGCTCCAGGCAGCATGGAATTTTCAGGGAGGACTCTTCTTTCAGTTAAATCGGATTTTCTTCTGTTTGTTTTCTTTCTGCTACGCATATTATTTAACTTCAAGCAATTGTATTTATCTCAGAAAAAGATCTTGTAATTGCGTTGAAGAGGTGGTGCATTTGTGTCTCATGGTGCTCTGTTTATATAAAAAGGGGCCTCAGTTGTGCAGCCCTGGAATATGTTTGTGTGGACGAGTAAGATCAACTCCTGGTAGTATCTTGAGTAGGTCTCAGTTTCCAAACGTGCAACAGTCTTGTCAAGTGATGAGTACATTAAAACGTACCTTTCTGTGAAAAAGGAAAAGAATTTTTTGATTCTCTGGAAATAGACTTCTATTCATGTTCCTTTCATCTAATGTAGAAGAAATGGGATGCATTGGATGAGCCATAGTGGAACCAACTGCTCCACTAAATTCTCTTAAGTAGCCATTGAGCTTTAACTGGTTTTACATGTTACTTTTTGTCTAAGGGTATAAAAATAGCCTATAGCAATATTGCTGAGTCATACTAACCAGCCTCAAGACCTCTTTGCAAGAATCCTCTCACTTTCACTTCTTATGTCTTTGCATATAAGAACATTGTCAGCTTCATAGAGATGCTGTCTGTGTTTTCAGAGCTGGCATGGCATGCTAAGGGTTTTTTTCCCCCCTCCGGGTATAGCTCATCGCAGGGCTGGCAGTTTGGATGTGGTCCAATACAGGAGGCTGAAATGTTTATTTGATTCCTTGTTCATTCCCAGCTCCCTCAGTGTCTTGCATTTATGCAAAAGGCAGAGGCTAAATAGAGGCTTAGATGTTTTTACAGTAATACCAAAATCCTGTTTAGGTCCTAAAAGCTGTAGAAACTGTTTTTGACAAGCTTAAGAAGGTTTTTGGTTTTGCTGCTGTTGGCTCAGAGGTCCTCTATTTCTTGTCTCTGTTTTTTTCTAATTTCTTTTCCCACCCTGATAAAATGAACCATTCTGCCCACGGACCTGAAGTTTAGCCCCTCCTTCCTGGACCAGACTGTCCACAAAGGCACCACAGTTATCAGCTTCCCAGGTTGAGAGAAGTGGTCTCAGCTTTATGCTGTTGCTGCTTCAAAATACACCTCAGATAAAGTCTAAGCCATTGTTTGTAATGTAAGTTAACAGGATTTGTCGTAAAGTAACACCGTGACATTCTGCTTATTCCATCACACTGCGAAAATAAATACAAGAAGTTTCACTTTGACCTCTGGCTTAGAAATGAAGTTAATTTAAACACCAAGCATAAACGTAAAATGAAGGACATACAGTTTAAGAACTAGTAAGTCATTCCTATGTGTTCTGGCTGTTTATTTTTTGCTGTTGATTGGTCTCTGGTTTACAAAGGATCTTTTGTGCATGCACAGCAAAGATGTGAATGAAAGTAACTAGCACTACATCTAACAGTAATTTAACAATAATAGTGAATTAGGTTTTCTAATGTTACCTGTGATCAGTGGCAGACAAGAAGCTGTCTCCAGATGATTTCAATTTCTCGCATCTTCTCGGTTCTAAACAGCTTTAGGTAACATTCCAGCAAACAAAGAGTATAAGAAAAGCTGAATAATGTTGTCACCTGAGTCAGAAAATATATTCGTAAGCATACTATCACAAGATGACTGTAAGAATGTAATTTTAATGATGTTCTAACAACGTGTGTCAAACTTATAGACATAATTCATTATTTTTGTGTTGTATGAATGTGCACATATGGTAACTGCTATTCAGAGCAATCTGCTGTAGCAATAAGAGGAACAAAGATTGATAAAACTCACTTGAAGGGACTAAAAATGTAAGGCTATGCAACTTGCATAGTAGCCTTCAGGCAAATTGAATGCAAAGGCAAAAATGCCTTTGAGAGTAGAAGTATTTTGAGTGAGAAGTGTTACGGAAATAACTTCATTGCCTTGAGTGGAATCTATGCAAGTAGAACGAGTCCAAACAACTCTAACACAAGAAGAAAGGGAAAACCAATAGGAAGGAGAAAAAAACACCCAAGCAACTGTTTGGAAATGTTGATCCAAACTAGTTGGTGAGAAGAAATGAGTAGAGGCATAGGCTGGGTTTAAGCCTTGGGAATTGAGAAGGCAAAGGCTGTTAAGGAGCTGAACTGTAGTTAAGGAAGTGGAGCGTCTGTGTTTGCTGTCTCATTGGTTCTTGTTGCCAGAAATAGTTTGGTAGAAGTATTTTATCATTTTGCTTTCTGTCTGTTCACAGTGGAACAACTTGTGGCCTAAGCTGGTATCAGAGCTAAGTCTCTAAAATACTTGAGACGCTAAAGGAGCCATTAGTATCACTACAGAATTATAAGTTGTGATGGACATAAACTCTCTACCCTGAACCATTATATGCTGTGTTGCTCCTGACTGCACAAAAGGAGCTGTGGTTGTTCAGCTGTTCCAGCATAACTCTGCAGTGAATGGGAAGCAAATCTGTCGCAAAATCTCTAAGTAAAATGTGAGTGCAGGTAGAAATGTTTGAGGAGGCGAAACTACTTAGGTGGCAGAGTGGCTATGCCCGGCATCCAAAGCCAGCCACTCACTGAGTTCTGTTTTTACCTAGTAATAGTGACCGCGTACTCTAGGTACTTTCCTGTGGTGGTTTTGATTGCAATGGTCTTGCTCTTCATCTTTTTTTCTTTGCTGTGGAAGGTATTGTATATAGGGGAGTAGTTGCTTCTCTCAGCCTGCTGGTTATGCTCCGGCTAGTGCAGCATGGTAGAGGTGCTAAGACCATTTTCCTGCTTCCAATTTCATGCTGCATTTGCGCTTTCCAGCTCCCAGTCCCCACATGCTTACCTCTCATGTTTGATCACTGAATGAGTACAGTGTTTTTAGCTAAATATTTCCTAAGGACTCTTGAAACCTAAAATCTAGTGGGTCATGAGGGAGAGTGTTTGGAGGAGAGGGTTAAGTGATAGCTTCCTTTTCTAGTCTCCCCATGTACCTCCTTTCTTTTTCTGGTTTCTGTTTCTGGACTGTCATGATATTTGAGAGATACAGAGCTGAACCAAATGGTTGGTGTTAGAGATCATGAGCATGACTGCACATTTGCTGGATGCTCAATTTTTTTGGCCTGAAATCTCTTTGGAGTATTAGCCCCTGTGAATAGGTCATTCACTGTGAAACATGCAATCATAGCATGACATTTTTTAATGACTTTCTGTAACCTTACTTTCTGTTATAGGCAAACCACAAGCACATCTCTCAGGAGTGTAGTTTGGTATGGTACTTTGTCTAAACATTTTCCCACTGGATCTAATCCAGTCTGGGATCGCAACTGTCGTGAGAATGCAACAAATCATTCTGGGAAGTATCTAAATTTGCCCCTATTGGTCAAAGCAATGTTTATGCACAGCCAGAACCACATGACGGAGGAGAGGGTACTCTTGAACCCTGTTAGTAATATGTGCTAAAAAAATACCAGAGCTCCCAATTTTTTGCATGAGTAAACCGCAAAACTACTGTTTGCTAGTTTGAACAACCCCTGATTTGAACATTATTGGAAAAAAGCCAGGAAAGCAACTGGAGTCAGCCCAGAAACGTTTTTTATCCTCATAGCCACTTTATTCAAACAAACAAACAAACAAAACCCCTCAAAAAAACCCCACAAAAAAGCCTTTTCAAAAATTTACATTTTCTTTGAAAGAGTATTTTAGGGCTTTACAGTGATTCCTTGAGATGTGGTACCTACATGAAGACTGCCAGTAGGAAACTGTCAGACATAAAATAAATGCCATAAGTGTAGACATTTTTGCTCATTTTCAGTCTTACCTCAGATCAGCATAGATCATTGTTCATTTCCTGTATAGTAACTTCCTTATACCTACGAGGTATCTGAAAATGATCAGCCTTGCAAAGACATATATTTAGCAGTTTTCCAGTGGAGTGAATTGCAGAGCTCTCATACAAACAGGGCAAATGACCAAGAAAGTCTACTGTTTCCATGGGTTGCTCTGAACACTCTAGAGTGGTCGTTTTGTCTCCAGCTGTAACTGATGCTCAAGTTGCAAAATACAGCATTTAATACATATCTGAGGGAAAGATCTAAGGTACTTGGATGACAGAGACTCTGTCAGGCAGAGTGAAGCATGTTGGCAGGAGCATTGGCGTTGTTGCAGCCTGTTCTGCATCAGCTTTGGAGGGTAAAATGTGCATTCATTCCTCCATGTACTACTTTGTCATAAGCAGCTAAAACAGTGGCCTCGTTGCTCCTGCCTCCAACTGCCGTTTCAATTTAGGGTATTGACAGGGAAGATCCTTTAGGTAAGGAATGATACCTGTTTTGAAGGCCCAGATTGATTGACTGGGCGTCGCTGTGCATGGTCACCTGCCTGGTGAGTGAGTTACGGCGTCTTCTATGCCTTATTAATCAGGGTGACAGTTTGAGAAACAAACAGGCAGCAAAACAGAAAATGAAGATTTATGGGATTAGGTGCAAAGTACGTAAGTATTGTGAAAAATGGGCAAAAATAGAATGAGAGGTGCTGCTGTTGAGGAACATTTCAAGAATAATATTAATAAGCTAGATCCTGAGCACAAAAAAATTTAGTGCATGAAAATAAAAGAAATAAGAATGGGATGGAGAAAATCTGCTAAAACAAAACGGAAACATGCAAACTGCTAGACAGCCTGTTTGATTTTAAGTTGTTAGCTTCAGCTGGGTGCTTAGTAGTACAGTCGTTTCCTAAATATGTCAGCCTTATTAAAAAAGGCAGCAGTTTGTAAGTAAATACAGGGCGATGCTGAGAGAGTGACAATATTAAATGTTTGTCGAATCACCTTTTATGCTCAAACATAAGATCCTGTTAGAACTAGTTAACAGAAAACCAGAATTTGTTGACTTGTCTTGCAGTGTAAGGTCAATGGCAAGACTGCTGCAAGTGTATACTTTATCTGAAGGATGACTGGTTGTTATGAACATAAGGAATAAACTCTTACAATAAACATAATTTTTCAGCCTAGTGCTGAAGAAGCTAGGAGCAGTTCCAGTTTGCAAAATCTTATTTATTAATTTGATTACGCGTATTTGCCCTTGCATAGCTTTGATGTTCGGAAGTCAATGTTTAAGCTTTGCTGCAGATGACAGCTGTATTGGAAGTTATTAATCACTGAATGAGTCATCTGTTCACCTGCATTAGACAATCTCTAAGCAGTACGATAAAGTTGAAGATTACCTGAGTTTAGGGAAGATGTGATAAATATTATTTCACATCTAAATATGTTTCAGTTTGTCCCAAATCCATTGTAGATAAGACAGTCTGTATGTTAAATTCTCCAAAGAAATGTCTGGTTATTTTTAAACAAATCAGAAAATTAGGACCTGTAATGTCTTTAAAACATTGGTGAAATAGAGGGCAATTCAGTATTTCAAGTGCAAATTTGAAGGAAATGTCTAGGTTGATTATAACTTAAGTTGCTGGGGACACCATCTTCCAATTTCAGAAAGATAAATCTCTTGATGTAACTTAATTGGATGGAAAGCGGTGCATTTATCAGTAGTGCTGAGCTTATACAGAAGTCTGCTACTCCTGGAATGTATGGCCTTAATTTTCATAGTGCCACTTTCTTCCTCCTGCTGGCTGCGGAAATTGTATTCAGAGTAACTGATTCAACTTAAGACACAGCAGAGAGCCTTTAACTTTTTTCAGAAACTTTATTGACGCAGTTCTCCCAGCTCTGGGGACTCTCTTAGACAAAAGGAAGAAGCATGAAAACTTCAACAGAAGGTTGCAAGTACAAGTAAACCAAACTTTTTTTTTCTCTCTTTCATGTGTCAGCAATTAGTCATTCATTGTAACAGTACCTTCAATACATAGTAATCTGCATTATGTGTAGGTCACTATACTTATGTGGTAAGGAGCGAAGCAAGATGATACTGTCTGTTATAGATGGCTTTTCTGCATCAGCTGGTAGCTAGCAATCTTGTAGCAAAAGGTAGCTGCATGGTGTCTTGTTTTTGCCTGGTTTTTACAGTTCAGTGATACAGTTGTGTATAGTAATTCTAATACTGTAGTTGGCAGATAACTCTGCAAGAGATACATGCTAGATGGCTGTTGAAAATGGTGTTAGTGCCTAACTGTTCTGAATTTAGCTTGTCTAATAACTTGCTTCAGTCAGACATCTGAGTAGTTGTTTGCTTCAGACTAACAATAGCCCTTGCAAAGTTTGTTGTGTTTGGCTTCAATGATCTGCTTTGGGAATGCACTTTGAAAGAGAACTTCAAGAACTCTTGTCTTCCTAGAATGAGAGAACTGGACTTCCATCATTAGTCAGTAAACAGTCCCAGTTTAGAACAGCACTTTCCCATTAGATACTGCCTTTCCTATGTTACTACTCACCTAAATTTATTTCTATGATACTAAAATCTTCTTTTTGCTCTCCTTGTCTATTCTGATTTTATAGTCTTAGGAAACTAATGGAGGACAAGGGACTTTTTCATACACTTTTCGGATTCTGGTCACCTTCAGTTCTTCATCTTAGCTAGTTACATACAGTTGTTCTGATTCAGAATATTGTTAACTTAAGCCTCTAATTTTACTGTTTGCTAAACAGTATTTATGGCTAAAATTTCTTACAATCATTGTCAGTTGATATAAAAGCTATTGAAAAATTTGTACAAAATCTGTCTGCTCAGTTTTTTACTACCTTAATAGGAAATTGTTTTTCATGACTTTCTGAAAAGTATTCTTAACTTTGTGTGGGAAAACAGAATAAAAACTTGGATCTTACAATTACAGGTTTGACATAGTGGACATTGTCTAGCGAATTGTACACACTCTTTCGTTATTTACCTATTCAGCGGCTCTTTCCTATGTTCATCATGCTCCACCCGACTTAAAATGTCATCCCATGGTGTCTAAAGACTCACAGTGCATGTGTTTTCAGAAATTTGAGTTCCAGTCTGTGTGAAGAACCTAGAACCAAAGCAATCATTTGCAGTTGGTGACATGAACACTTTTTTCCCCTTCCTTTTTTTACTGTGCGTCAAGTCAATACAAAAGGAAACTGAATAGAGCTTAAATGTTACTGCAGCATATCAAACTGAATTTTGGAATTAGTACACAGTTTAACTCCTAAATCAGACAAGTTCTCTTTTAATTAGAACCTGTAATAAAAGTCTTGTTATTTATTGGTTAATAGATCTCTCACAAGGGAATTTGGATTGTGCACGTTCCTTCCTTCCTGCCACAGCTTAACTTGTTCTCAGAGTTGGATTTTGTGCAGTAGAGTTGGAATCTCATCAAATCAAATGATTCAAGAGGAAAAAGGAAAACAGAACAAAATCCCCAGAGGATTGCCTGCGATCAGTAGCAACAGCAGATGTGCTTTTCATAGAGATGCCGAGAGCATCTGTGCTATGTTCATCTAGCTTGAATGTTATTGCATAGCTTTACAACTGTATGATTCATTTCTCAAATGATCACGCTTTGGATCACAAACTTAAGGGCAAGATCTTGCTAAATGCCTGAAGAGGGGCGACTGTGTATGCTGGATTATGTAAATAGAAGTGATAGAAAAGAGACAATCCATGAGTCAGTGCATTCAGTACAGGCTTGCCTTTTCCAGGCAGAAGGAGCCATCACACAGTAACTGAATTTGAGTATTAAGCAAAGCACCAGTTTGCAGAGTAAGTACGGTGGATTTTGTGCTTTAGTGCTGGCTGGCAATATTCTATTTAAAAGCTATGTGTGCCAAAAGCAATGCTTCAAAAGAAAAAGCCATATGCATTTAAAGCAGTAATTTTTTAAAGCAGAACATTCATTTTTCTAATGAGATGTTGGTCCTGTCATGATTCCCTTATGCTGTCTAAAACCAATGGATACTGTCTCCTGGCCAGATTGGAAGTTGGATAATTCTGTCTTGTATTTTCTTAGTTTCAATTGTAACTGCTGTATAGTGGTTATTCCATATTTTGTTCCACTTTGGGCTGTGACATTCAGTGTTCCTTAGTTTTTGCTAGTTTCTTTTCACTTCATAAAGCAGCTTGGTTGAAGGGTGCTACTGAAGTGTCAATGTTCTATCTTCAATGGTTATACAGACAAAGTGCTGGAATTCAAGATTGCATATTGGGTCCAATGACTCTTATATAATGCTAGAGATACCATATCAGAGTAGTTTATTTGTAGGCGTATAGAAGCTGGCTTTTCTAGAGCAAAGAATTCCTCTAGAAGACAGCCATAGAAAAGTGAAAATACAATACACAGTGATTCCAAGCCCTACAAGTAAGTTCCCTGACAGTGGTTGTAATTGCTCTAATGAAGGATGTTGCTTACTAAAGAAAAGCTGGCAAGGGTGTGGCTTCTACAGCGTTTCTTTTTAATCACATGTTTAAATAAGGGATTAGATAATGAAGCAGCAGTGTCATATAAGGGATGAAAGGAAACATATAGAGAAAGCATGACTGTTATGTAACCCGGCTCTTTCTCTGTCAGTGTCAAAATTTCCTGTCTGTATTGCAGTTGAAGTGAAAATAATCAAGGCAAGGCCCAATGAAGTGTAACCTGATTGCAGGTCTAGGCATTAGAATGGGCTTTCTGGCATTCCGTGCTTTTGGCATCGACTCAGCAGTAGGAATGATTGCTTAACCAGTAGGATTTCAGACGTGTTGTGTCGTTCCCCCCCCCCCCCCCCCAACAAAAACCAACACCAAACCAAAACTGTAATAACAGCAGTGACGAGAGGATGAGTCCATTAGGTGATGGAAACTGATTATGGTCCACACCTTCTTCGTCTTTCTAGAGAACGATCTGTTTTCCTCCAGGCAAAATTTAACCTGCACTCCTTAGTCAGACCAAATGAGCAGTAGCGAAATCGTTGGTGTCATGCACGTGGCATTTGGCTAAAGGTGAAATCAAGTCTGGTCTGATTTGCTTGTTAAATACAAGGATCTTGGTTTTCTTTCCTCAGAATCTAGAGAGATGAATTTCAGATTCTTCTAATGGTGCCTGTGCAATTCTTCCAATAAATCTGTCTGTTTCATATCAGTCCCTCTAGTTGATCTTATTTTATATGGAGTAGCTTTCCTTTTTCTTAGCCATAATTGTTTTCAATCCTTATATTTATAAGTACGGCTTTAAGAAGAAATGAAGGCACTTCATCTTTAGGGAAGAAGTTGGTAGTCAAGCTTGTATAAATAATTAAAACTTGGTAGACTTCTTACAGTTGGAAGAGAATCCAGCAAACAGTGTGTAGCACTTGTTTCAAAAGAAGTGGAGAAGCTGTGGCTACCAGAGGCACTCTTGGGAAATGAAGTGTGCTTGCAAGCTAGCATTTATGTTGAACAAAGTTGATTTGTAGTCATCCTTCCTCACAGGTTTTTCAGTTATTGTCACTTCATACAAATAAGTGAGCAGGGTTATCAAGTCCGTTGCATTGCAGAACTCTCCATGCTGAACTGCAGTCTTGAGTCAGAATGTATGTTCAAACTGCAGCTATTACAAATTAAAGTAACTTATCCAAATATGGATGCTCTTGTAATTTCTTGGATACAGTGGAAACAACAGCAAAATAAGCTGTTTTGGGTGCCTTTAACAGTGTTTCAGCAGTGTAAGTTGAGCTATGATGTCACCTGGCTCTTCAGTCCCTCATCCCTTCTCTTGCAGTTGTGGTATAGGTTTGATCACATGAGATCTCGTTCAGAATCCAGGAGGTTCCTGCTGATCAGTAATCCTGTAATTGTTTTCCTCTTTCCTTAAAATCACATAAGAAAACAGATTTCCACCTTTGCTCTACTGTATAACCTCTTACTATGATTGGCTGTAACTGCCATCAGTCTGATTTCTCCAGCAAATGGGTTTGTAACATACTGCCATCTCATCAGTAACGCTAAGCCACTGAGAGAGGGCACTGTTCAAAGCACAGTTTCTCAATCAGTAAACATAACAGTGACATTACCCAGGAATGTGTATCAAAAAAAAAAAGGCATTTAAGCAAGGCATTCAAGCCTCTTTGTACCTGACTTTGCAACAATACAGGATTCTGTACATTGATCGTAATGTGAGTTGCAGACAATAAAATGGCGGAGTACCACATGCTTGATTGGAGGAAAAAAAAAAAAGAAAGAAAGAAGCTAACCATGATAAAGGACAGTTCCTGAAAATATTTACAAGCTGCAGACTTAACACAACAACTATGTTGACAGTTGATAATGGCTGTCACAGCTTCCCAAACAGCAGCACTGAATCAATTCACATTAAGTATTTGGAAAATTACTCATGCCAACACTGAAAATAGGTATTTCAAATTAGAATACGTAAATTTGCATTGCTGTTTGTATTTAATCTGCATAGTCTATCTCTAAAAGTTCTATCACTCTTATATGTTGGTCTGATATTCCTCATGGGTGTAATTTCCAGAAGAACAAACCGAAGACAGGTGTTTTTGTTCCCTTTTCTGTACTCTGGCTAGAAAGCATTGTGCACACCGATCTACTGTAACCTAATGATGTAAAAGATCAAGCCACTGCAACTGAGATGATATCTCAGGCATCTCTAGTTGGATTTTATCTCTCAGGGGGGAAAAAATTAACAACAGCTTGGCACTGAGTTAGTTTTCTAATTAAATCTTGATGTAGCCCTTTGCTTTTAAGATACTAGTTCTTGCCCAAGGAAGCAGAGAACAGTCAGGATAATCAGTGACAAATGCGCACACTGATTCACCTGCTGGAGGCATTGCATTCTGAGACCGAGTTGCTAGTATGATGTGGGAAACACTGTCTGTTAAGATACCCCCACAATGTGTTTGTGTAGAGGAATTTTCCATGACAGTTCACCTGTCTCTGATGTAGGATGCTAAGAGATACTTTTTATTGAGATAATCGGAAGGTCTTTACGAAAGATGTTTTGTCATTGGTTTCATGCTGATTTGGAAGGCTAAGCCTCTAGAGTATCAACAGCAGTATCAAAAATGCTCTCTCAGTTTTTTTTCTGTTTCTGATTTTATTAACCCAGCCTGCTGTGCTGTAGACCAATAGTGTTTGTGAGTTTCTACACAGCAGTTACTGCATGAATTTTGTACTCCTTCATCCATGTATTGAAATTCCAAAAGTATGGGGCCATGTTTAACAGGGTCCATATACATAACTGAAAATGTTCAAAAGTTCTTTCTCAGCCTTTCTGTAGATGGGTGACAACTGTGAGCATGACTTCAACAAAAAGAGTTATAATTTAACTCTTGTCTGGAAGCACACAAGTTGTGGCAAATGTCACTGAAAGTCGTGTAGTCCTTGCATCTCACTCAAGGCAGAAGCATTTCTGGCAGATATTTGTCTCATCTGTTCTCTGGCATGTCCAGAGACGACAATTCCTTATACTTCCAGTCAGTCAGTCCTGTACTTCATTTCTGGCTGTTCAGGGTATCCTTATCGTATGATACTAACCTCTTCAGATTGCGTGAAACTCTGTGCTTGAGCTTTATCAAGAATATTTCTCTGTTGCTGGAGATAACAGGGAAGTGCGATGCCAGTTACTGCAAGAACGGCTAGGACTACTGTTGTTTAAAATCCTAGTCTTTAAACGTGGTGCAAACATCTGTAAGTGGAATGAAGTTTGAGTGCTGCAGGAGGAATCTCACAGACTGGGTCTGTGTAGCTATGGTCAGAGATGGAGCCTTATCTTGCCATCTAAGCGCACAGTTAATAGAAAAATTGAAATATGGCAATAATTCTCTTTCTAAGAATGCACTTTCGCAGATTTTTCTTATTTTATAATCATAAAAAGCCACATTATCATTAAATTAATTTCTTGAAATACTTCACCACTTCTCGATAGATCATTGGTCACATCAATGTGTCACACCGGCGTAACAGTAACATGTGCAGGGAGAGAAATTATGTACACACTTAAAATTTAAGTTACAGGCTTGGGTTTGTAGCTCTAAGTCTGGAATTCCAGATTCTGCAATTAACAGTGGGATCAAGATCAAGTGTGAATGCATCGAACTGTCCTTTTCACTCTTCTACCCTCCCTTTTGAGACCTTTTTTATGAACAGGCAAGAAATGTCAGTAATACAATAGATCACTGTCATGAAGGATGAGCCAGTAGTCTAGTTTCAGTCTTGGGAGCACAAAATAAAAATCAGCTGAAGGGATAAATGTGGAATAGATCGCGTCAATATCTGCAAGACTAAGTAAACCCTCCTGCCGTAATGAATAGCTAAATGTTTATTAACAGAAATTTTAATCAAGGTCCAGATTTATAACAGTAGTTCATAGAGCTTTTAATGACAGCTCTTTGTCCCTCAGATTGGGTGTTACAGGTAGTAGTACCTTCTTCTTGGCAAGAATGTGCTTTAAGGTGTAGTCAGAGGAACTCCTAAGTGGGCTGGATGTGGAAGGAATGTCAGCTCCCAAGATTGCTTTAAGAAGGAAGTCATCAGTTTCAGGGCTCTTTGAAGAAATGCCAAGTCTTACACATGTTTGGAATTACCAAATGCATTCATGAGACACTTTAAATTGCAGTTTTGTTATGTCAGTGGTAAAATAATGGCAGTCTTCATAAACCTGGGAGTCCTGGATGAGTAGCAGCTTCATTGTTCCCTAGTCGCGTTGTGTCATGTATGGTAAAGAGCACTTCTAAAGCGGATTTGTTACTTTTGTCCATTGGTTTAAGGCCACCAAAGAGCACAGGCAGGACTCTGCTCCAATTCTGCGTTTTTCTTTGCTTCAGAATACTGTATGTTTCACTGATCTCCCTCCATCTCTCCTATGATGACTGGCAGGTGGCTGTTGCTGCTGTTGTGTTCTGCTACTGTGTTAGAACATCTGGTGCCTACATGATTGCACTATAAGTATTCATTAGTCTTCATTGCCTCCCCCTGCTCCAGAACAAGTCGTCATTATTTGGAGGACACAGGACAGTCCGGAGCCTGCCCTCTCCTTGACCTTTCAGATAACTGACCATTCATGCAAATATTGCAAATATGTTGTTCTGGAGAGAGCAAAACATTCTCACTGGAATATTGCTGTCCCACACCATAACCACCTACTAGAGGGGGGCTGAAAAGTGGCATACCAGTGATTATCAGGAATGGTCTCTGTCTCGGTGCCTTCCACTTCACACAGACTGGCTCTGTTGTACCAGAAGGCATATCTTGCCTAGGTTTGGTTGTTTCCACTGGCACTGTTTTACCACAACACATTTTCTCTAGAGATCTGCTGCCCTTCTTTGCTGTTTACGTGGAGGAAGCAAATGTCAGGTCTGCTTTTTTCATTAAAGAAATAACTGTGCATGAGGGAAGGCAAGGGTGAAAGTGTGCCCTCTAGGATTTGGAAGAAACCAAGCTGAAAAACTTTCATGGTATTTGTTTTGAAACAGTTTCTGCAACGGATAACAGCTGCTTTTCCAAGGGAAACAATGAGAGAAACTGCAGCTTTGAATAAAGCAATGACTGAAACACCCATCACAGGCCTCAGGCTCCACTGTGTACTTCTAGAGACCAGTGTTCGCCAAAGCACAGAAATTGAGCATAGTGTTATTTTGGGGCTCCTTGCTAAAACACAGCCTCAGTGATTTTTTTTTTTTTTTTAATGTTCTTCTATCATGCATGAAAAGACTTGCTCCTATGTCAAGTCCCCATTGCCAAAATACTAGCTTGAGAGAATTTTCAAATTTTAGCTATAAGCCACATGAACTTTTTTATTTATATATGTATATTGACAGTTGCAACCCCATCAGTCTAGTATAGCTCATAGGTAATGAGCTGTAAAATACCATTTTAATGCAAATATACATACATCTAGATTCTACTCTTGTGCAGACAAATGTTCCAAAATAATTCAGAATGGATTATTTTTGCAGTGAAAATAATTTGGCAATTTTAAAAAATGCACTAAAGGTCTTTCTTAGAAATTTATCTAGCAACATGAAGAACTAGTATTTCTAACAGGAGTTCACTAAGATGATTAATTATATAAGATTAACATCTTTATGGATAATTAGTAAAACTGGAAGCAAGTTTTGAAAGGTCTTTTTCAGTCTCTTGGTAGTTGGAGAAAACATTTCAATTTAAAATAAACCTAGAAGATTTTCACAGTAAACTGGGAGGTTTTGTGAGGAAAATTCTTTTGTTGTGGAAGAGAGGAATATGTGTGAAACGGTGTGGAAAATGTTTTCTTTTTGTAGAATGGTGAGCAAAGGTTGTTCAATGGCCCTGTGAACATTTCAGAGTTGTAGGGCTGAATGAGACTAAGGTGAACATCTTTTGAAGGGTTCTGCCAGTAAATAAATTGCAAAACACAAAAGGTTTCCAAAAGAGTTTAATAAATAATGAGGTTCTTTCTGTACTGTATAAACTATAAATATACCATGCAGTCCTTTATAACTTAAAATAATTTACAGACTGAGGTAGGGGGGCAGGAGGATGTTGTCATGGGGTTTAGATCCATCTCAGGGTCTCCCTGACTTCCTGCTGAGCACACACACACAGGCTGTGTCAATTCGAATAAATCGCCAGGCTGCTTGCTTGCCCTCCATTGTCAGCGCTTTGACAAAGGTGTGTGTTGTGGTGCAGTAAGAGTTCCAGTGCTTTGCATCAATCCCTCGGCACCCACTGGAGACTGGCTTAGGGTCCCTGCACTTGGTCTCAAAAAAGTACTGCTTAAAAATGTTGTTGTTAATGTTGACCTCTCCCAACACTGTCACCTCTTTGCCTTTAATGTCAGTGGCTGTGGTTTTGTCCCCAACCCACATGCTGACGCTGTCACACACTGAGAACTCTCCGCGATGTAATACGGGATGCGCGGTCCTCTTGGTCCTGGCAGTCCTGTTGAGAGAACCTGCACTGCTGAGAAATCCCATATTCTGTCCTTGCCCTGACACTGGGGGGGGCTGTGTGCTGAACAGCACCCGAGGAGACCGGAAACGCCTCTTCTTAAAAAATTTTGGGTCCATGGTGATATTTATAGCTTCTCTTCTACCTATCGTCCAAGTAGAGTGGCTGTGGGATGTCTGTGGAGCTGCCTTGGGAATGTGGTGTCTGTTACTCCGGTGGGTATTGAGCAGGGAGTGTTCTGCAGGATACTCCAGTGGAGCATTGTCCTCTGACTTTGGAGCTGCCTGTGTGCCGATCAAAAAAGCTATAATCAGAGTGTAGTACAGCATGGACATTACGCTATGCACCTAGAACAAAACAAAAACGTAATGTTACTGTAAGGCATGCTGGCACAAATGGATGCTGTTGCTGACAATAAATGCATAAGATACCCAGGATCATACAGATTTCGTCAGGTATTCATGTGGGTGCCAGATGTTGTTCTTCTGGAAGAGCTCATTCAGACAGCATAAATGTTGTTAATAAAGCGAGAACATTAGAAAATAATAGCTAGATTGTTATTAATTCCTCTGGTATTTGTTATTAGAACACTGTTTATGAAGCACTTGTTTGTTGTTATTAATGTGGAGACCATATGGCGACAGCATGTTGCCGGGAGTGAAATCTCTAGTGATTTTTGCAGCAACCTTTTTGGCCAGGGCTGGCCTCTTGGCTGCAAATGCCCTGCAGATCAGTGAGAGCAGAAGCAGTCCCTTGGCTAAAATAGCTGTCCATTCAGTTAATTTGTCTGCAGAGGTGTCCTTGGGGCTAGAATGGGGACCACCAAGCCAGTACTTGTGGAAGAGGGGGAGCCTCAGTGAATCGTGCCATTATCACACACTCAACAGCCACGCTTACCTGCCGTGTGGACAGGCCCCACCACTCTGGCTGGCTCAGCAGCCTCCAGCAGCCTCCATCTATCCCATCTGCCCTTTCGGGACGTACCACATTGCTGATTTTGGGCAGATAAAGCCCAGGCTCCTTCCCAGAAGAGCTCGGGCATCACACATCACAAGGGCAGATGGGATTTTTTCCATGTTCAAGCTGCCTATTAGGACAAATACGGGTATTACATAGGAGCACCATGGATGACAGGCTACTTCTGGGTTGGCATCTTAGGTATAGCATAGCTAAAACCGTTGTGGCCATAGTACTGGGAATTATGTACAGGGAAACATCTTCCTTTTTTCAGTGCCACGTGCAAGAAGCTCCACAAATGTCACTGCATGGCAGATCCGGTGCCAGTGCTAGTCTTCCTTTGATCTGGAGAATATGCACATCTGTTTGGGTGTGGAAAAGTGTAAGACAAATGTCTAAAACTTTGCTAAGAAGAATTTTGTGCTCGAAGACCAGCAGCAGTAATACCTTGTTAGGTAACTACCATGTGTTGACTAATTCAGCCACATGTTGGGTTAACGAATCAGCAGCAGGCATCATGGGAATAAGAGACATTAAAAAATGATCTGAAATCGCAGTTAAGGGCAGACATTGTATTTCCTCTGTGAAGACTTAATAAGCAGAGACAGGGTATAAACAGAAAAAACCTACCAAGCGAGGCTCCTCCCCTGTCTCTTTGCCTTGTTTTGCCTGACATGTCTCAGCTGGCCCTGAATTACACTGTGTCCGGCCAGCAGGCAGGCAGCCGCACATAGGCTGGACAAACAGGGTTTTGTAAAAGAGGAATCAGGCTCCGCAGTTCCACTGTGATTTCCCAGCAAGTCTCAATGTTTTTTTCTGGGTGTGGGTCAATTACTGTTGAAGTTCCCCCTCTCTCCTTCTGTTCAGCTTTCTCAGACTAGAATCCCAAGCAGCACTAAAGCACTGAACCAGGGCTTTAGCTTTGCTAGAGCACAATCTTGTAGAAAATGCAGAACCCTAAGATGTCCCATAGGATCTTGTGTGGATAATCTTATCTCAGGCAAGAGCTGAAATGAAATAAACAGCAGTATTTGTGCAGGGCTGGGCAAGCATTTAAGAAATCAGCAGGAAATGCCAAGTGAAGGTAGTGACTGAAGAAGGTGAAGATGCTACAGTCCCTGCATCAAGGGGAGAAGAGAAGAGAAAGGCCAAAAGCCACATTAGCAGTTGTATGTGCCACAGTTGGGCTGGAAGAATTGGGGACAAAATGATGATGAGGAGAGTCAAATCTCTCTCACAGAGAAAATCCTTACTGTTCCAAAGCTACTTTAATTTGCTTTAAACAAGGCTGAGGGTTGCTGCTTTCCCACATGCTGCTCATGCTTCAGCAGTCGTCATCATCTGTATAAGGAAATAGAGCTGGGTGTAGCTCAATAGCTTGGCTGTGCACGATTCAGAGAGTAACCCCTTGTTCTACAACCAAATTAAAATCAGATGGTTCATTACATCTCTAAAGAGTTAGCTTTCCCGACAGAAATGTTGATGGAAAAGGTTTGCAGAACAAAATCCAAGCACAATTTAGACATGCCAATAGCAGCCTCAACCTATTGTATTTATGCATAAACCCTTTTTTTATTATTTCCTTCTATAGGAAAGAGACGTTGCAGTGTCAGCAAAGAGCTGTTTCTGGCTTTGTACTGTACAAGATTCACTGCTGTAAAATGCAGCTATATTTATCTCCCTTCTCTGAGTTTCTTATGTTGCATATGCTAAGATTATTGCTTTAAGGCCATTAACACAAAATTAAAAAGATCTCACCTGCTTGCCTTTTTTTTTTTTTAAACTTGCCTTGTATTTTCTCTCCTTGTGGCAAAGCATTCTGTGGGGGGTGTGGCCCAAACACAGACAAAATGTATTTGGGATACCTGGTAGTTTTCCTGAAGATTCAAAATTGAATCTTTTAATCAGTTATTAAATTAGTGGAGAATAGAAACTGACAGATTAAAAAAGTGGACTAGACGATGACAACACAAGCAAAAAAAATTTAACATTTAAAGAATAGGTGTACCTTAGACTGTGAGGATTGTGGACTTTTTTGCAGACACATACAGATATTTTGCAGGCTATTTTGGGGGGTTATTTCTAAACTTTGTCACATACTTAGTTACTAGACCCTTTCATGGTGCTTTCTAGAAGTGTTCACAGTACATGCCAAGTGCAGCCACCTGAACTTCCAGGGAGATGCACAGCTGCCAATTCTAGTGCTGGTAGTACATGGGTGTCTGTCTGTAACATTGGCCACAAAGGTTATCACAGGAATTTCGATGCCAAAAATACAAAAACTGTACTAAAACAGAAGATGTTTAATGAGAACTGTGTCTTCTAAGTGAACCATCTCTCATCATAAGTAAACATTCCCCACAAAAGATATGATGTCTGGAGACAGAATAAGTGGAAGCTCCCATTTTAGCCAGACAATAGCTAGCTAGCGGGTAACAGTGAAGCAACTTGTTTAATTAGTCAAAGCACTAAGCTTTTCCAAAAATAAGAGTATTAAATGCAAACTGCCCTCGTCTTCATTCTTTAGAAGACAGACCAATGATTTTTTAAGTTCAAGATGACAACTCTTCCCCACTTGTATGTTGGTCAAGTGTCTTTTAAACAATTCTTCTAGTATAGCTGTTCTGGCTACTGTGTGATACTGGTAATAGATTATTTCCGTCTGCTTTGAGAAGAGTGTGTGTGTTGTTCTTACCTCTGAGTATACTGCACAAAAAACTGCTCCCCCAGCAAGGTCTTTATTTCATCCAGACGCTGAGCTGGGGTTGGCTGCAGCATGCCATCGGGCCAGTTTGACTGCGTAGCTGAGTCTGGGAGTTGCTTATTCTGCGTTCCACTAGAAGTAGAAGTATTTGTTTCAATAATTAGCCAGCAAATAAGTGTTTTCAGTACCATTCCCCACTTGATAGCAGGAGTACGGGGACAAATCCACTTGCTTGGCTCTCTGATCTGTGCCTTTTTCACTGTTACAGTGTAGAGGTTGTCTAAAGTGCAGTTCTCAACTTTGAAGAGCAGCGTATTTCTAAGACAGAGCTACCTTTATTCAGCACCTTTACCAGACCGTGCTTAATAAGCCACTGCTCCTGATCCCTCTCGGGCATCTTCCAGGCTCACCAAAAAGAGGAGTGATGGAGCATAGTGAAGCACTACCTGCTGATGTCACTATCTGAGCTCAGTTTGCACAGTAGTGATACACAAATGAGAGCTCAGACTCCCCATCATCTTTGTCTGGGAAGCAAGTCTGGTTACAAGTAAAGGCACTGCAAGTTGCGTGCCAGCAAATGCAGCTGATGTAAAACTCAGCAGCTACTCTGCCTGGTTGTCCAGATTGCTCTAAACAGCACTATGACCAGCCCCGTATCCTTTTTCTGTCACAGTACTTCAAAATGGTGCACTCCTATTGTCAATACTCAAACACTCAAACCCAGGGATGTTTGTGGTACCTGCAGGACATGAACCTATCTATGCCCTATCCACAAATCTGCTATGCACACATCTTAGTTACGCAGTTTGTGCCCCATGCTTTCTCTTCTTATGATGCCCCAAACGCTGGAAGTCCTTTAGAGACCCTGAAGAAGGGTTGCCAACATGTATACTGGCATACATTCTGAACAGCCAGTGGAAAGTAACTTTTGTTTCTCCTTTGAGTTTTTGTCAACACATATGGTAACATTGTCAGTGATTGTAATATTCCACATGAAATACCAGCTACCTACAGGATAGTTCTAGCCTCCCCCATCCCCACATCGCTGTTTGAGCTAAGTGTGAAGAAACGCAGTTGCAAAGTTGGCTGGGCTGTTTTTGTAGTAGCACCACATTTAGTGAAAGTGAGTGGAGGAAAAAAAAAAGTGTCCAGCTCAGCAGACTGGAGTGGTAACATCTCACAGGTTGTCCAGCGACAGTGACTAGACTCTGCTGATGTTTTGGAACATGAGTTCCACTTGAGCAGTTTCATAAGAGACTGCTCAGGGTCTGTTTCAGTGACGAGATGATGCCTGAGATCTTTCATTCACACATGGAAAAAGAAAAAAGAAAAAAATTCTAAGGCTCTTATACTGCCAGAGCAAAAAGACACTGTGTGCTAAAAGCTAGCAAATTGGTCAGCCTCAGTGCTGGATGTCTGCAATTTTAGGAAAAAAACAGAAAATCAGTATGCTGTACGAAATGAAACTCGGAGACAAACTTGGGATGACATTTTAGGGGGTGAACCAAGTGTGTCCTTACCTGTTGGAATCTCTTAATCAAGACCTTTGGCAAACTAGCGCTGGTGAGGTGAAAAGACAATGAGTTATCCTCTTTCTGTTCTAGGCAGGCTTCCTTTTTTCACTAGTATTCAGGCAGGAATCAGGTGAGGGCCAGAGACATACTTGAGTCTTCCTGGCTTAGGAGAGAATCTGAAGACCTTTCACAGGACAAAGGCCTTAAACTTTGGGGTTTTTTTGGTATGTGATTCAAAGTGGGTCCAAATAAGCTGTTTGGCTGGGATACTCTTTTCATTGAGGCAACATAAACTGTAGACCTGCTCCCAGATTTAGGAGAGATTGGCCAGAAGATAAGGGTAGCTGCTGAAGCCTAGTGAAGAAGAGGAAAGCAATGGGCTGAAAGCAACAGCTACAACAGCAGGGAAATCTCTTGGTCAATTCAGTAGATAATCAGAAGGAGAATCACAGATTGCCATTTGTTGGCAGAGAATTATCTGATCGTGGCTGATACTGAAGATACAAAACTTGGAGACACATACTTAAATGCTTGTCCTCTGGCTACTCTAAAGGCAGAAATAACTCCAGTCTTAATTCCTACACTGTGAATGGTCATAAAGACCCCAAATCAAAGGAAAACCATTATTTTCTTCCCCAGTTAAATCCAGCATGCTGACACCTTCTCAGCAGAGTACATTTCTGATTGTAAATTCATGAGTGCCATTGAAAGTGATGGAAATAGTATTTTATTAATCTTAAATATTTAGATAGCTTATCTGTTCCATTTAATAAGGTAAATAAGGGTTGTATAAGGTACTCCTGTACTGCAAAAGATCCTGCTGGATTCAGTGTGGAGATTCAAGTGCATTTGCTAAGGAGAACATGCTGCTAATGCCAAAGCATGAACTGGATTCATTTTACACCTGCACAATTTCTGTCCACAGGAGAGCTGGCTGCCAGTAACTGTAGCCACTGGGTTTGGCTCTTACCAAGATCCAAATACAAGCTACTTAATTTTTAAAAATCTAACTGAAATCTTCCAAGCCCGTTTTCAAGCAGTGCAGGGGCACAGGAGTCAATTTAAGTGCTCATTGTATCACATTGTGCAACACTTCTGCAATGATTTGGCCACTCTTTGGATTTGCTGCTGTCTGTAGATCATGGCTCATGTTCTGCTGTACCTGTGTGGTTGGAGTATTTAGGAGTTAAGCTAGTTACAGTGATACGAAGGTGTCAGGTCAAACCAAGTTCTAAAATCCAAAGCTTCATGCTGCCAGACTGAGTATGCTATATTTTTGCAAGAATGTACTAGTAAAGTAATAACCCTTTCAGTGGACTCTTGACAGTTTAGTAACAGTAATGATAGAGCTGTAATATGCTGGCCACTGCCAAAAATAATCAAACAACTTTTCCGACTGTTTTGCCACTCTAAGAAAACACTGCTTCGGTTCCAACTGGCTGGTTTTTAACCACAAGAGTTTATTTTCAGCAGGGCTTTTTTTTAAGTTCTTTTACTGTCTTCTTCCCGGATTCCCGGTTGTGGCAAAATCCAGTAAATGATGCAGTGTTATTCAAATGATGCTGAAGACAGCATCTATATACTATTCCTCTCTACCTACCATTCCTAGAGATTAATAAAATATCCTACCGAAGTTAAGTATTTCTTCAGAATTTACATGCATTCAGGATTACAGACCTGGGGGGTAAAAAACCCCCACTTCATTCTTATTTCTCAGTCTCAGCACATATAGTAGGAGTAGTGGCACATTATAAATATAAAATAAATGCTGTTTGCACATGAATGCTTCATAGGGGTTTACAGTAAAACAAATACAGTATTTACCAACTGATCTAAAGGCTCTCCGAAAAAGGTAATAGTTGAAATACAGATGATCAGTCTCCCTCTTTCTTTGCTTATTTGGCAATCATGCAATAGAGATGTCAGTAGTAAAAGCTGAACAGTCTAAAAGCAATGTTACAAGGGGCTTAATATAAGAGTGGAGAAATGGATCACATCAAAAAGTAAGTGGTTCTGTGTCTTGAAAAACTCTTTGCTTGCAAGCACCTGTAACTGAAACAAGTGTCAAACAAAACAAGTATATATATAGGGAATTCCCATTTTTTTAAACAGTTATCCCACAGAATCTGAGGAAGAATGGACGAAAAGGGTATGTTGCCTGGAAACTTATTTAGAACTGAAAATTTAGTAAACTTACTAAATTAACTGCTTCCAATAAGAATAGCAGGGCTTAAAATTGTTGCCAAATCTCTGTATAGATCTCTGTTCCATGTAACCCCCCCAAACTTGTAACTCTTGATTCCAGTGCAGATCAATTTCAATTCAGATTGCAGCACTTGGACAGTTAGCAACTGGGTTATAAAGCAGGTAAAGATATATGTGAGAGTTTTGGAATTCCAAGAGCAATTTATATATTTGACACTTCTCTGTGAAAACTGCCGTTGAATTTTGGCAGCTCTGTTTTTGCTAGAATACAGAAATATAGTTCTTTTAAACCTGGAAGCATTGATAAAGTATCATTACAGTGGGGAGAAAAAATGGTGTGCTATGTTGAAGTAGTTCCGTTTCATGACTACCACTTGGATAACCGGAAATACAGCATGGAAGATTGGACTCCAGGACATCACCCACTCTTTCTCCCCAGGACTCTGAACAGTGCAGCTTCTCACTTCAAGAATGTTAATGTTTTATTTTAAACTTTCTCAAGGAGAGAAAATGGAAGCTTGATTTAGCACAACTCCAGCAGACCAGTAGTGGTGATGTTTAACCAACATAAACTCCTCCCTCAGGTATTCAGCTCTGTCAGAACAAATCAGAAATACTTCTTTTGCACATCTGTCACAATCCTAATGTTTTAAATAGCTTTTCTAGGGGTATATTTTAAACAGAAGTGACTGGACCTAACCAGCCCAGGAGGGTCCATTCCAGTTGTGTTCTTCTAAAATCAGCTGTTTTCACAGAATAATATTATATATACTTGATGGTACCTGGCAAAATATCAACACCATGTTTTGCTACATTTCAGGGGTATTTTTACATTTGTGTTTAAAGTGGATTGATTTTGCTCTTTCATTGACTCAGCAGGAAAGGCTGGGGGAGACAGATGAAAACCTGCTACTTGAAATTTACTTAAAACATATAATTACATTTCAGAAAGTTCATAGTCTTACAATGTTTCTTATTTCTGGTTACATTTGACCATGATATCATGAACAACGACAGCATTCCAGTAGGGAAATTTGCTCTGGGGCTTATAAGAACTTCCCAGTATCCATCAGTCCCAGGGCATTCAGATCACTCTGAGAAGAATCATCCTTGAGATTAAGAACAGTTTTCTTTTTTCTCATACCTGTAGAACGAAGAGAAACAGCTGCTTTCTTCTTTGCTGCCATTGTAGTGCAGTTAAGATATATTTAAGTCTTAAAGGAACATGAATTCTAGTAATTCAGTTTCCAGCAGAAATTGTAATCTCACTGTACTGCCTTGTTTCAACTAGAAACAGTACTCAGAAACCAGTCATCCAGGTTTTTTTGCAGGATCAACAGTGATGCTGTTCTTTTATACAGCGTGGTACCTCTAGAACAATCATTGTGAGGTGAAGCAAAATGTTTTTGTCGTGACCAAGAACAATAGAAGTTTTAGCCACAAGTGTACGTAAAGCTTCCCTGCTAGGCCAGCTGACAGTCAGCCAGCACTTTAATACTGATAACCCCTAAGGTTTAGTTTACAAATATTGTACTAATACAATGAGGGACTCCTACTATCAAATCACAGTCTTCTCCTTTAGGGCAAATCCCTACCTTACAGTGTCTCTTACAGTTGTACAAAGATGATTTGTCCCTTCCTAGTGTTGGTATATTGGCTGAGTCCCCCAAATACTGTAAGTTAAAAAAAGGGATTCAGTCCGGCAGAATTTAATACACATTCTCTTGAGACAAATGGGAGTGATCATTTTCAATCACACCTCACTTAAACAGGTAAAACTTCTACATTTTTTTTTTAAGTTGCACATGACTTAGATCCAGCCACCAAACTTTACAGGTTAAAAAATGTGGGTTTTTTATAAATGATTACTTTCTACTCAGAAACACAGAAGAGTTTTCTACAGTGAACTCTTAAGGGCTGAGGATGTGCATTCACTGCTGAAAACTCTTCAGTTTTCAGCCCAATTCATTTTCCAATTAGCTTTTGTTGACAGTGTGGTCTGAGTGTTTATTGCCACATGCTTTTGCTAAATGTGAGTGGGGATGGGGTGGGCAGGAAGAAGTTCTTCATTATTAGTTTGTTAGAGGTTAATATACACTCCGTGTGTTAAAACTGTGTATCCATCATGTCTGGTTGGAACGTATTCTTGCTTTCCTTGAAG
Source organism: Gymnogyps californianus (assembly GCF_018139145.2). NCBI lineage: Eukaryota > Metazoa > Chordata > Aves > Accipitriformes > Cathartidae > Gymnogyps > Gymnogyps californianus. Next base: position 90,869 of record NC_059497.1, on the reverse strand, counting down.
AGTGCTGTATTTTTTTTTCCTCTGAGGTTTTTTTCTTAGCATTATACAGTTCTGTAAATATGATGATTGTATTGCTTTATGAAATCTCATGACATGAGACTTGGAAGACCAGGAAAATAAATAAAAAGCTGGTGGAGCAATCAGTAATTAAATCCATACTGCTGTGTTACGGTTCTAGCAGAATGAAGTGAAAACTAAGACCAAGCCTTGATTTTATACCAGGACACCTCTGACACCTCACATAATTACTGTCATAGTACTAAACAGGTGGGAGCATCCTCAGCTTGCATGAAGTGTGCTGCTGCTTGGATTGAAGGAACAAAATTTTCCAAAATGCTTTGGCAAGCCTTTTTGTTGTTTGTCGTCCATAATGCACCAGTAAAGCTTTAATTGTGTCTCAGTTTTTATCCTAGATACTTACTATTTGCTGCACACAGAATACTGATTAGGCTGTTAGAGCACAGAAACCAACGGTAATATATAAAACCTGTCTGTCTTGTAGGTCTTGAGGTTCTTGGGTATCCTGCTGCTTCTAGTAATGCCTGACTAGGTAAAGTGAAGCACTACAATTGAATTGGGCTATCAGTGTGGTATTACTGTCTGTAAATGTTAGTAAAAATGAAGCATGTTTGTCTGTAATATAGAATATTTTTACTGGCTTATTTTAATAGAGAAGACAGTACAGCCTTCTAATTGCACATTCACCACATTCCATTAAAGTAGCTCCTACGCTAGTAAGAGAAAAGATAAATTAATGCTCAGTTTAGCTCAGTCAAATACAGCAGGTAAATTATTTTCTAAATAAAAATAAACATAGGCATAGAATGTTATCTAAAGCATGACACAATTTGGAATGTTGTTTTCTGTCATTCTTGAAGTTGTTGGCATATTTTAGGGATGTGCAAAAAATAAACAGAAAGGATATTTGAATCTTTTTGTCTTTGTGAGTACAGAAACGCTGATATATCTTCAATTTATGAAATGAAGCATATTTCAGAAGTGAGCTGCCTAGTGCAAATAACCTAGTTACTCTCAAGTCTCATGCAGTTCATGCAGAAGGTGTGGAAGAACAAGGGATGAGGTTTGTGAGAACACACATCTGATTTACCAATTTTGTAATTCAGATTACAGGAAATAGGAGAAAACCAACATCATGATACCAGGAAATAATAGTTTTCAGAGTACTGAATGAGCCAATAGAGTCCCCAAAGTATTTGATTAGACTTCTCCATTTCAGAGATGAGAAGTGATTACTTTATTCAATAACGACAAAAGAAGTAGTTCATACTATATAGGGTTTTAGCCAGCAGTGAAGTTTGTGCAGTTCTTTCCGATGACACAATATGGAGCATGTGTGCTGTGCTAGGGCTACTGGTAGCAGACGGTTTGCAGCCAGTAAACTGCCGCTTGTTTTCTGGTATTATTTGCAATGATGGATGATATGCTTGGCTGTCTATGCAGCAAATGGTATCATGGAAGTCACCAAAATAAGCAACAAGTAGTGTATTAGTTTTGTCTCGCTGCTTCTGGCAGTAAGAGAAATGAGAGGCAGTTGCTGCTGAAGTTGCTGTTAAAGAGAAGGTGTCTACTGGCACATAGCATCATAGAATGGTTTGGGTTGGAAGGGACCTTAAAGATCACCCAGTTCCAACCCCCCTGCCATGGGCAGGGACACCTTCCACTAGACCAGGTTGCTCAAAGCCCCATCCAGCCTGGCCTTGAACACTGCCAGGGATGGGGCATCCACAGCTTCTCTGGGCAACCTGTGCCAGTGCCTCCTCACCCTCATAGTGAAGAATTTCTTCCTTAGATCTAATCCCAATCTACCCTCTCTCAGTTTAAAGCCATTACCCCTTGTCCTGTCACTACATGCCCTTGTAAAAAGTCCCTCCCCATCTTTCCTGTAGGCCCCTTTAGGTACTGGAAGGCTGCTATAAGGTCTCCCCGGAGCCTTCTCTTCTCCAGGCTGAACAACCCCAACTCTCTCAGCCTGTCCTCACAGAGGAGGTGCTCCAGCCCTCTGATCATCTTCGTGGCCCTCCTCTGGACTCGCTCCAACAGGTCCATGTCCTTCTTATGCTGCGGGCCCCAGAGCTGGACGCAGTACTCCAGGTGAGGTCTCACGAGAGCGGAGTAGAGGGGGAGAATCACCTCCCTCGACCTGCTGGCCATGCTGCTTTTGATGCAGCCCAGGATGCGGTTGGCTTTCTGGGCTGTGAGTGCACATTGCTGGCTCATAGTCAGTTTTTCATCCTTTAATACCCCCAAGTCCTTCTTCCTCACTGAAACATTTGAACAGGTATATGAATTAAAATTTAGCAGTAGCAATTCAGGGAAAAAATTTCTGAGACATGAGAGGCCTTGAAGTGAATCCTTAAGCCATTATGACTAAGAGCAGTGTCAGAGGCACTGCATTTCAGCTTTCCCTTGATCTTAGCTGATGAGCAAGAAAATGGGAATGTCTAATGGACTCAAGATTTCATTCTTCTGTTATATCTACAGTGACTCATCCTGTAAATAAGAGCTTTATGTATGCTGAAGAGCCAGTTGGAAGCTACCTGTGTCTCATACACTTCCTTTTGTTCCAAGTGCCTCCAGTACTGAAATGTTCCTTTGAGTATTTCTAGGGAGAGCAGTAGACTGAGAAAAATGCTGCCCTGCAGCAATGAGCATGCATCGTGTCACCATGATCATCGTCATTACAGGATGTGCAACAAATACCTACCTCTAGATTTCTGACTCAAGTTTAGTCTAGGCAAGGGTAGTAACAAGAATGCTCGATAGCCCATGATGCATCTGTCCATTTTGGGTACTCAAGGGAAAATAGCACTATGAGTCTTGACCTGCAGGATGGGGATTCACCAAATCAGAAACCAATAAGGCTTTGGAAAACACTTCTTCTTAGGGTTTATTTTATGCTTATTGGGGCATAAGTAATGGGAATAGGCCTATTTGCAGGAGCCTAATTTTATTGCTTCTGTCCTCCTGAACCAGTACATAAATATTTCAATTGCTAGTGCCTCTGCAGAGAAGCCCAAAAAGAGGAAAAGTGAGCTAGAAATAAAAATGCTGGCTAGCAATAAGTTATCTGAGTATACTACAGTTGTATATCATCCCTATATTATCCCCTATAAAGCAAATCCTAAAATTAATGATTCACATGTGATGATTACTTTGGAACTTTCAATATAGACTTCAAACTGTATATATATTTTATAGGACTCCAGGGTTTCATAAATCCTAATTCATTGGCACAAAGGAGTGACTAAAGATCTCAGGCACTAACTGACAGGAAAACTACTGCAGCATAAATGGGATAAATCCATCCCACCCATATAAAGTTGGATGCCTTTGATGTCTATGGAAACAGATGCCTCCATCCTACCCACCTACCAGCCAGCATGAAAGATTGCTGCTCACCTACAGTTCCTGTCCAAACACAAGAAGAGGAGTTGTTCCCTAGTTGCTGCTTAAAACCGCAAGTCCAAAAGAACTGCATGAGGGTGGGTGCGTGGCCTGTCCTTCTCTCCCCTACACCTTTCCCAAATGGATCTTGAGCTGGTTCTGCCAGGTGTCTAGCTTGCCATATTTGGGGCTGAGGTTTCCAATACGAACTGACCAGAAATGAAAGAACTGGAATTTCAGACTTTATGAAGCTACCAAAATCAAATGGGAATTCATCTGGGAAAAGAAAGTCTGAAGGCCATCAGATTACAATGTTACTATCCCATCTTACAGCCAAAAGTAGTTAAGGCAGAAAAATACAATATCTTTAAGGGCCAGTAAACTTTTCCAACTAGTGATCTTATTCCAGCTATTCAGAAGGGAATATAAATCCTGATTCTTGTTCAAATCCGATTAATAAGAACCAGCTGAATCCTAACAGCAATGCTAGCATTTAATTTTTATTCAAGCTCATAAGTTTCATTTTTGTTATCCTTTTTCACTTTTCTACCACTTTACAAAGAAATTTGAAACAAATGAGATTTTTAGCAATTGGACATGTATTGTAGTGTGATGCATAAAATGTGGTGACTCCAAAAATGAGGTAGAAAATAAAAATGAGCTGGTATGTCATGATCAGATTCCCAAAGATAGACTCCATCATCTGTAATGTTTCTCTAGATCTTGAATTTGGAAAAGAACACTATGTAAGTACAAAGAGCATCCAGAAATTATGGCCAAGATCCTCATGACTTTTAATACTTGATGCCTGTGTGTTTCAGGCTTTCCTGTTCTATGCATTCTTTACACCAAAAAGGAATTTTATCTTCTACAAATCCTCCAGTGCTTTTATAACTATTTTAAAAGCCTCAACAATATTTTAATGGGGCAGGAATTCTGAAAATACAAAAGGGAAGCTGAAGTATGTCTATACTTGGCAAGTCAGAATACAGGAAGGATGCAGCAAAGAAGGCTAGAGTAGAGAGAACTTTAAAATGTGTGTTCTACTGAAGCTGAGGATCTGGCTGCACTTGATAAAAAATTTTGTAGCTGGAGCAGTTCGAAATGACATGTTGGATTTTTTTCCATTTAAAAAAACCCTTAAGGATATAGACAAAGGATTGCAAAATAAAACTCCTATGTTACGAAATGGAGATGCTCTTGTGTTCATTCAGAGATTTCTGAAATAGTGGAGAAATAGTCAATACTGAAACAGAATATTACTTTGCATATGTAGGATTTTCCATCCAAAAATGTCAAGTCATTTTACAAGCACTTAATCAAATGGGCCTCGCCACTAGCTTATGGTCTATCAGTAGAAGTTACTTCTGTAGCAAGTGAAGAACCTGAAGAATAACACAGGATTCTTGCCAAGCAGAAGCTATGTTTCTTTTCTCCCTTGCCCCCTCTCCCCTCCCCCCTTTTTTTTAAACTTGTAGAATATTCTTTCCTATTTCTAAATCTGTTTTACCTTAAGACCTACGGAATTCAATTACCTTCTTACTGACTGAATTCCCGCTCTTAATGATTTCTTCACATAACAATATGGAAATCGTGACAAGAAAACTAAAATGAGAGCTTTAGAAATTGACTTCCTTATTTTCATTGCCATTGAAAATGGATACCGACCCCACGGCAGTCACATTCATTCTGTGCCTACCTTATTGTAACTACATTTAACTCATTTTGTTAAAAGTCCGCATAAAGTATGGGAATAATACTTTTAGTTAACTTAAAATGTTAATATTTTTCTCTAAATCAACATGCTCCAAGTTGAATGTATAAAAAACTAAGTAATTGGGCTGTTGCTCATTAGTGGTTTGACTTCTGTATTCTTTGACATATCCTGTAAATTTGAGAAGTATATAATTTCTAGATGACTACTGGACATGAGCAATGGAGAACAGCGAGCTGTGTCCTGCTATAAATGAGGTGACATGCAAAGATTTGGGCAGATAATTATATATCTTCTCATTGCAAAGCCTGAGCTTGTTCTGAAGATTGTAAAGATGTAGTGATGCTCAAACGCTTGTACTCCACCTGCCTTTCCCATTTAATTTGCGTTCAAAACAATTTCCTTAGAATTCCTAAGTACTCCACTACAGAGATGTGAAATATGGTGGGTTTTGCCATCTAAACTAAGCAAATAGTTTAGTTGGGTGCAAGAAAAACTTTCAGCTTTGAAGGCTTTTTAGTAGTCTCTGGTGACTTAAAAATTGGAAGTTACTAAAGAAGGGGGAAAAAAGGGGTTTCTTTCTCTGCACAGCAAGACCCTTTTAAATCTGGTGCAATTTTGAAATGAGAGGGTAAAATCTCCTAAGAACAGGGTCTGTAGTAGAGCTGTCCACAAAAAAATCTGGAAACACCGCCAAATAAAACAAAGTAAACCACAGAAACACTGAAAGAGTTATCAGATTGCAGTATCATCTGTGTAACTGTTGTCATGTTCTCGGGAAGCACAAGTAGTTCTTACAGGAGAAATAAGAGTCTCCTGACATCTAGGGTAGTTTACCAAGAAAAACACGAGGCTCCTGCTATTGCTTAGACCTTTAAGCCATTTGTTCTAATACTTTGGCTCATCTGGACATGATCAGAAAAAGGAAGCAAGCAAATAGGATTTCATCTTTGAGTTCTAGCACTTCAGATGCAACGATGCTACATCATTTTCTATGAAGAGACAGCTGTTTTGTAAACTGATGCTGCTGGAATTTTTACCTGTGTGCTTTCACGCTTCATATGTTTGTACTTGGTACTTACTTAGGATTAAAGTATCGTTTCTGTGTAAATGTGTTGACATTATGCAAAATGCTCCATGCCTACTTTTTTTTCCTGTATGTTTTCTGTTCTGAACTGTTCCCAGCCTAGAAGATCGTCTTGATTAATTGGCAGCAGAGTAAACCATTGCAAAGCTGCTCTGTATAAGTGTTCAGGATGTTCGAGAAACAAATCCTATTTCTTTGCACTCTTTTATTTGCCTTATTTTCCTTATTTGTTCATTGTATTTTTGTGTGTGTGCCTCAAGTGGTAGAAAAACAAATGTGTTTTTGTCAATGTTTGTAATCCATATGAGTACCAGTTCCTTCTGTCTTTACCATAATCCTTTTTGGCACCTTTCTTAATGGAATGAATGGATTAAAAAGCAGTAGGAGAATGGGATTACCATCCCCAAGTCCAGCCTGTGACTGCTACTATGACTAAGTGGTACAGTGGCAAACACACACGATATGCACTTGCACTAAATCATTCCATCAGGGCCAGACAGACCTGTGCATTCCCTGTCTAAGCAGAACAGCTGTTCTGTGCAACAGTTGTGCTGATTTGATAATGATTTGCTGGGCAGCACACTCAAGGACCAAGCAATATATTCCTGCTGGTAAAATCTCATATTCTCTGGAACTCAGTCCTGCCCCTGGTCATGCCTATGTCTTGACATACTCTTTTTTGTGTCCTCTCCAGGTCCAAGTGCTGTCTGCTCCACATGCTTTCTGACTGTGTCCTCTCCTTTATTTGCAAGTCTCCCTGCCTTCTCCATTCACACATTGAGGCGAGCTGCCTCAGAGTTGCTGCCCTACCCAATCTTCGCTGCAGTGCATGTTGGACCTCTTATTGTCTTAAGCGTCTTGGCTGTCATCTTCTGTGGAAGATACTTACTCATTACGGTATTAACCCATTGCACAGTGACTTGCATAGTTGCGATGCTGGATAACTGCTGGCAACCATAAAGAGAGGTAGTAACAAAATGTAGTGGATTCTGTACGTTAGCAACAAAATCTGTATTCAGAAAAACTAATTCAAACTGCATTTCCTTGTGCTGAATAAGTAAGCACAGTGACTTGATTTAGGAGGTTGCTTCGTTCCTATGCTCTGAGTATCTCAACTCTGCTTTAATTGAGACCCTGACACCAAACCTATGAGGCTAGAAAAATACAGTCCAAACTTCTGCACTGTGCAAAGCTCCCAGGATCCTGAATGTGTCAGGCAGCTGCTGCACAAAAAATCTGACTAATGCTCCCAGAGAGCAAAGACAGTTTGAACTGAGTCCATATTTTAGCTGTATGGTGTGGGCTTCTGGGCGCAGACCCAGTGAGCAGTGGGCGAGTAGGAGTTTTCTGTCTTTGTATTGTGTCAGAGTTTGAGGGGAGGCAGCTGCTGTGAATGTTTTAAGATAGGAGGTTTTTCTTCCCCACCCAGACATTTAAGGTGAAATGAAATTTAAGGTGACATTTAAGTGTGAGAAGGGGTTTTTCTGGATCTTGAACCAGCGGCCTCTGGAGCCTGACCACTCTGCAACATCCTCACCTGACACAAAGCTTGAACAACAATCAGTGTAATATGCAGAGAAGTGAATGATGATACAGAGTGCAAGATGTCCTCCCTTGCTGGGAGTCCACAGCTGTCTCTGAAGTAAATGTGTGTGTCTTTGAACAGTTCTCCTGGTCATACAGTTATTCTGTGCAAAATGACAGTTAAACAGAAAAGTGTTTGTAAAGCGAAGATCTGATACTTTCTCGTACTGTTTACTCCCTTATACATGGCAATCCTTTAAGCAAAGAACAAAGTGCAGAGCAGTTTAAATGAAGTTCAGGCTTCAGCAATCTCTGCTTAAGAACAGGAAACAGGGAGTTGGACTAACCTGTCAGCCTCAGCAATTCTTATAAATCTGCATTTGGCGATACACTTGCGTTAGGAACATTTGTAGGGTTCTTACATGTTCATTTTCTGTTTTCTGGCATCATCTGGTTACTAAATGCATTTTTTGCTATAGTCAAAAGTATAATGGGGAAGATGAATCTCCTTCCTTTTAATTGTGCACTTGAATGTTTCTACTACTTTTTCTAGAACTCTCTTTGGCCTTGTTCTAAGTCTGAATAAATCTGAATGCCTAAATTGCAAAGCGATGCTAATCGCTGATGTCGTTGCACGTCTTTACGCTGTTCACACTTCAACCTTCTGTGGGGTTCACTGGCTTCCCTGGTATGCAGAGTTTGAAATGTGGGAATTCTAATAAAAGTAGGCCAGGATTAGAAGATTACTGTTACTGTGTTTACCGGTGTATTATTTTCCTTGCTGTCTTTTGTTATATTAGGTATGAACCTTTTTTCCATTTCTATAGTGAGGACAATCAATAGATCGAATATGTGAACTCTTGGAACTGGGATGACTAAACTGCTGTAACAAGTTTTCTCACTGTGCATTCATCAAAACAATCTTGCAGAAGCTGATTAAACAAAAACTTCTTTTAGTACTGTATCACATACCTTACAGAAGATATGGGGGAAGGAGTCAGAGTGGGAGAAGGTACTTCTGAAAGTTGTGGAATGGTAACTTGCTATAGGAATGAGAAGCTACAGAAATAATAACTTGTAAATAATATTTGAAGGCTACAGCTGGTAAGTGCAATACAGCTTGAAGTTCAGATCGTGCTTCTTCCAGTTTAGTAAGGGAAAAATATTGCAGACAAATGCACATATGTTCCTAGCATGACAAGATGTGAAGAGCCTTTGGTTGCTTAAACTACTGAGAAGGATGGCAATTCCAGAACCTGTAAACTCATCAGCTTGAGGCAGCACTGCAGCTAGCTATGGTATGCAAATGCTGTTGATACCACTACTACAAAATGGAGCGTGTTATTCAAACCAGTGTGGATAGAGTTACGGCCTGCATGGAGCAGTGCTATCCTTGTGCAGACTTTGATGTTAAAAAATGGTAAGTTGAACTCACAGATATACTGATTACCCTGCTAAAAGAAGACTTGGATTCTCTTCCCAGAATTACAGCATTTTAATTAGAAGAATGTGAGCAAAGTCTTAATCTTGTTAATAGGGATAAACACGGATAAGGCAGAAACAAAATCCGCAGCAACATAGCCTAAACATGAAAATCAATGGCTTGGAGGCTAGTAACAGCAATGCTAGCAGACAAAACTGCTCCCTGTCCCTACTTTTCATACAAGACTTAAGCTTGACAGTGAATAAGTTGAAAGAAATACTTCTTCTGCCATGTAACATTGAGCTACATCACACACAGCTATTTGAAAATATATAGCTGAAATGTAGGGAAAGGTATTTTAAATTAACAAACCAAATCCACAGATATGTGGTTATTTTCTTTAAATTTCCTTTTAGCCCTTCTAAATTATTATGACATTCAAGGATCAATAAGGATCTCATCTGTAGCTGATTCTGACAGATGTTAATCTTTCCCTTGGCTTTGCAGTTTGCTTGAAATAGTACTTTTTTCTTCATGTCAGGCCTCTGGCAGTGCTTACTGGAGTTAGGATTACAGTCTCCAGTGAATCCCATTTTTACTGTCATTAACTTTCTAAACTGTTCCCCGTAGCTGGCAACCTTTCCATGGTTGGAGACCTACTTAGTGGGAAGCTGGGAGAGTGATGTTTTTTGTCTGTCTGGAATCATTGTGCCTTTAATTGAGATTTCTTTAACTTTGTCATTAAGTCCATTTACGTTGTAGGCATTTCATGACAATGACCACATACTTCACTTGTACATTGGCTGCGTTTCTGTTGCAATTTACCTATTAATGAAAGAAAAAAAAAATCTCCGTGTTTACTTAAGATTTTTACAAGTAGCCTTTTTTTTTTCTTCCGTTAACTTGGTTAATAAATTCAGCAAATTTTTGGATTGGAAATTAGGGACATGGCTCATCTGCAGATTCTGTGCTATGTTGTAGCTAAGGAAGTGGCTAGATTTATTTAGCAAAATACAGGTGCTCTGGTTTCAGTAGCTACTTGTCTAGATAGCAATTGATACTGCTGTCAGAACCCATAAACCCTGGGTTTATGGTTGATTCCAAATTAGGGACAAATCTTGATCAGAAAGCAACGGGAACGGAAACATTTCTCCCCCAAATGACAAGGACTTTACGGTGAACAGAAAACACTGGGTGCAGTATTGCTATTTGTGTTCATCAGTCATATAGCTGTGTAAGACATCGTAGGTTACAGGTTACTTTCCTTCTCTTAGAATGTGAGTCAGGGGTGACCAAAACTATGTGAGTTAAAACATGAGCTTGACAGTGATCACTTTAGCAGTTGGGGACGCCAAATACTTGCTTATTAATAAGAAAAAAGAAAGCTGATTAATCAGCTGAGTCATCCTGCTCTACTTCAGTGTTGGTATGAATGGCATTCCCTATGGATTGGCCCACACAGAGGGAAATGCCAAACCATAATCAAGACTGAGTGACTGAGTTCAATCAAATGTTTCAAAATATCACCCGTGAGTTTTAGATGAAATAAAAAGTAGGGATATTCTCAGTCAAGCAGTTAATTGCTTCCTGAAAACTTGTATTGTTCTTTGCAATAATTTGAAGATTTTCACTAGGGCTCCCTCCAAGTAGAAGAACTTTATTTCCATTTTATAGGTTTACATTAGGTTACACTGTAATGTACAGATTAACAGACTGGAACATGGCACCTGCCCTCTCTCACGTTCTTTCTGAACGATGCTGCAATGTTACCTTGTTTCTGGGACGGATAATTTGCAGAGCCTCTAGGAATTAAAACAAGTTTTTAGAAGCTTTTAGAAAGATAAATAACACCAACCTACCCAACCTCTTGCAGATATTACTACTAGCAGCAAAAATCACACCTGGAATGGAAATGGGGTATTTTAGAGTTAAGTCGGTAGGTTTTTCAGTTATTATTTTTAGAGAATTAATCCAAAAAGGATATTTCTATGGGTTTGTGTCTTACATCTAGCAAAAATTGTTTCAAATAGGAGCTGAAGACAGGTTATGTCAAATTTTTTGCAAGAGTTTGTCCAGTTGAAAATAATGGTGGTTGTTTAAATACTTGTCTGGTTCCTGATGTGCCCCAGGTTGTGTGCAATGATGAAAAGTTTATCATCAGCACATCTGTAAATGAATCATCTTTTTTCCTGCACCCACATGGTTGCACAATTTTACTGACTGCTTGCTTTGATGAATATTTGATATTTGTCATGTGAAGCTATTCCGTTACATTTGTAATACCGGAAATTCCAAGCACACTTAACACCTTAATATGATGTCACAGTTTATGTATTCATAATCATTTTGTGACCCAATACAATATGACACAGTAGTCTTCTTTAATTACCAATCATATAGAGATAAAAGTTGTAACACAGACATCTGGCTGCAAATCATGCACCTGGATTAAACATTTTCTCATCTGGCTGTACTATACTATGTAGCACAGACTGTGCAAAGCAAGTGGTAGAAGCTTAGGTAAGATCCATTATTACAAAGTAAGCAATTTTCTTTCTATTTTTTTTTTTTTTTCCCCAGGGGATCAAGGTGATAAATTTATCTCATGCCGATAAGGCTTCACTCAACACAAATGCTGGAAATGGTAGATTCTTCCTTTTCCTTTTTATTTTATGATTTGTTGAATGATGGCATTGCTGGGAGAAAAGTGAAATAAAGCTGAAGGAAATAGGAGGAGGAGGTTAAAGGGTTTTGTCAGAGCTCTTCTTCGGAGTTCACTTCTGTTTCCTCTGCTTTGTGCCTTACCACGAGTCCATGCTGCATTGCTTCCAGAACAGGTAATTTGGAGCTCCCCCATATGAGTGGGGAAGGTGGAAAGGGATATAAATTCTCATCCCAAATTCACACTGGACCTTTTACTAACAAGTAAAAGTTGTTACTAACTCACTCAGAGTATAATACTAATTTTCAATTCCGGTGTTCTGTGCTGAGTAACATAAACCAAAAATTGTTTCTTTTTCTACTTTTATGTTCAACCTTGAGAAGAACAGTATTTGGATTTCATAAAGAATCTAGGCACATTTACTCCAAAGCTTATATATTGCACCTACAACTTGTGGTCAGCTGGGAACCTGCTGGTGATACACATGAGCTATCTGATATCATTTTGGTCTTTGTGGTCTAGTCATTAGTCACAATAGAGGAAGCATAATAAAATGCATAATCCTTTCCCCACATCATTATGACTCTGGTTTGTATTTCAATTTAGTGCAGATCACTCAACAGTGTGCAGGACAGAACGAGAACAACTGCCTGAACAGAATACCTAAAAATATTTTCCCATAGTGAAAAACAGAAATTGCATCCTATATGAAACGTATGCATTTGCACAGTAGGTGAAGTGCCAAGCGAACACATTCACAAAGTCTTTGGCACTCTTCTGCAGGCAGGACAGCGTACCATGTCTGGACTCTACACATTCTTTAGCTCCACAAAGCATTAAGAAAAGTCTGATTTCAAATCTGTATTTCCATGTTTTGTGTGCTGATATTAGTTCAAATAACCTGACATATTTGAAATTCACTGTCATTATATCACTTAACGCCGTATGTAACCACATATTTCCTTTGTCTGGATATTTGATGTGCACCTCGTCGTATTTATTACAGTATTGTTAATGCTTTTGTCTGTTGAATCAATTGTCAGGAACAATCGTAATAGAAGAAAGCAATTTTATTCTGAATTGGAAGGAAGGTAGTATGCATGAGCATACAGTGGAAAGAGACAAAAGATGACATTTGTAGCCAGATGTGATCTATAGTATGAAAATCCTAAATGCTGTTGAAGAGCGGGACTCCACAGATTGTTGTCATAATCATGGCATTAGGAATAGATTTTTCTTTGGTATTTGCCTATTTTTACTGCAGTTTTCATCAGGTGATGAATACATGACAATTTTAGATTGTCTAACACAAGAAAAATAAGCTGTTGGTTTTTTTTTTTTTTTTTAAATAATGTATGCCTAGCAGGTTTCTGACTTAAAAATCTTTTTAAAGAGGCCTATTGTGTTTGAATTTAGCATATTTCCACTTTTCTGTGGGGTTTTTTTGGATTAATATTAGGTTCAAAGCAGATAATCAATTGTACACCTTACAAGATCATTTCCTGCCTGCTTAAAATCAAAACCAGAGGGAAGCTTTGATGATTAGGTGTGTACCTAGTTTCTGTGCACAATCTCAGAGTTTAAATATATGTCACCTGGAAATGAGCTTTTGCAAATTTGTTTTATTTCAAAGGTAGAGAGATGAACTTTAAATCTGGCCAACAATATTACATCAGTTTTTCTGTGGCATTGGAAATGTGTTATTTTCTTAGAAAGTATTTCCTTTCACTTTCAAGTGATGGCACGATCATGGGTCAAGTGCTGAAGACTGAATTCAAAAGACTTGAATTCTTTTAAAAATTTGAAACGTTGAACAAAGATAAGAAATTCTACAGTTCATTAAATAGTTTTCTAATTTTTTTGCTTTCAAGTAGAAAAGGAGTGGGAAAAAAGAGAAGGAAAGGGCCACATGCTTTTCTCTCTCAAAAGACACAGAGAAAAAAAAGTGGTCTTTAGAGCAGTCCTTCACAACCCTAGTCTGTTTCACAAAGGCAGTTTACAGTGCAGGAATGTGCATCTAGGGAGAGCTCATGGATCAAAGTCTCCCTAATGCATGTGATTCTGCATGCTTTGGCAAAGCCAGAAACTCACACTTTTGGCGTATATAAAGTGTCCTGGAAAGTGAGGCTGAGCAGTGAACCTTTGCACTCTTCTGTTTACAGCATGTGCCTGAGAAAATGATGAGAGGAAGGTTTGGCAAGAATGACTGGGGCAGGGAGGATTTGGATCTAGGCAGAACAAAAACATAGATGTTGAATATTTATAGCATTGATAAGAAACACCAATAACAAGGAGAGGAATGGAGAGGATTCTTGACATGGAAGATAAAAGCATGCCTAGTTTCTGTGGCTTGACATTTCTGTAAATAAAACATGAGCCACTACACAAATGCAATGCGTAACTGAGTACACAGTTCTTGGTTGCTGTGTAGACTTCAAACTGGGTTCAACAAAGAGCATCACCTGGTTTTAGTCTGTTTTAATACAGAAATGACACTTGTGAAATGACACTGTCTTGTGAACCCTTGACCCAATGACCCTTGAAATTGTTGAGTGTCGATCATACCTGGCAGAAGATTAGAGGTTTTAAAGCTAACAGGTTTCTGCATAAAGATAACATGTTAAAGATAATGTGTTTCTACAAGTTTGATGAAAATGCGGGACAGGTAGAGGTCCTGACCAAAATAAAAGCTGTGGTGTTAGAGGTCCATTTGATTAGAGAATTTATGTTAGGGCAGACGTGTACCTGTATGTCCTAAAAGTTATTCAAACCTCACAGGTGCTTGCAAATTTAGTAGACACCAGAAACTCTGACCACCACAGAGAACAAGGTTTCATTATTTCTGCTACTTATTGTACTGCTTGTTTTAATACGGTGAAGGGACTGAAGTAAAAATACGAACCCAGAGGAACAGAGAAGGGTAGATCCTGAGCTATTTAACATGTTTGTCTGTGACCTGCAGCAACAAATAATATTTGCAATTAATGTGAATATGAAAAGTATGACAAAGAAGAGGAAAAAACTTTTCATAGAGCATTATGGATTGCTTGGTAAACTAAGCATAAGCAAACAACACGTTATGAAACAGCCAGTATGTGGTAGGAATATAGAGGAATGTCATCCATAGATGAACAAAGAATACCAGCCTTATTTACGGGACTCTTTATAATGGGAATAAGTGAGTATAAAACAACTTTGAATGAATGTTAGATAATTGATTGAAAAATAACTGGCTCCATGCTGTACTCACAGTAAAAAGAGTTAAAACAGGATAAAGAGGCAATTTTCTCTCTGTACTTACTTAATTCTCTTGACACAGTTTGTGTACTTTTTCCTTCCAGGTAAGAAGTGCATTTAGTATGATCAGTTTTGCTGAGGGAAATGAATAAAATTGCTAACACTGTGATCAGAAGAAAGAATAATGAACTTGTTCCCCATTAAAGAGAACCCCTTTAACATACTGTCAATACATAAGAATGACCGTGCTGGACCAGGTGAAAGGCTTGCCTTGTTGATCCTGTCTCTGACAGAGGCAAATAGAAGATCCCTAAGCAAGTGTCTAAGAGCAAGATAAGCATATGGTGGTACTTTTCCAACCACTCTCCTATCCTTCTACAGTGTTTGGATGAACAGCTTTCTCTGCCAGAGGGGTTTTCTGTGTGTTTAAAATCTTCAGTGTATTTCCCTTCCAAGTACCTGTCTAGCTATTCCTTGAATCCATTTACATTTTTAGCAGCAAAATACCTTGTGACTAGGAGTTCTGCAGCTTAACTACATGGTGTGCAAACAACTGCTTTCTGTTGTTATTGAACCTGTCATCAGGTGGTTCCCTTTGATGCACTTAGCTTTTGTAGTGGAAGAGGCGCCAAGCATCTGAGCCTTCTGAATCTGCCCATGATTTTAAGCCCCTTTGGACTTCTACTGTTTTGCTTAAGTTCAAAAATATGGTAGTGCGGAGAGCTGAAGAGTTGGGCCCAGTCCCCAATACAGCAGCCAAATAGTGAGGAAACAATCTAGCCTGTGAAAGGGTACCTTTTTTATAGGTGATGGAAGCACTTAACCCAAACCCTTGGTCAAAGGCAATATATGATAAAAAGAGAAAATACCAAAGCTGATGACTGTGAACTGCAGCCAGCTGGAAAGGAGAAGCAAAAAAGAAACCCCTAAAACAAAACCAAAAACCCCAGACTGACTAATGTGAGAAAGATTGGGTGGCTTCTCATATGGAAAACCTTGTAGGTGTCAGAACAGTAATAAATACAGGCCATTATCACATGGACATCATCCTTCATCAGTGGAGTCAATTGAAGTCTTACCTAGGAGACTGAATGTCACCCATAATGCTGTTCCTTGGTTCTGAGTTCCTTAAAGAGCTGCTGTATGGCTGTACTCTGCTCATCCCCAGAATTCTGCATTGATCACATCTATCCAAGAAAATAATATTGCAGAAAGTTTGCTGCTTGTTATTGACTACCCAATCCTAGTCTTCTAGTAAATGGTTCATAGATCCTTCTTTGAGCAGGAAGCTGGACAGATAACCTCCTGAAGTCCCTTCCAATTTGATTTATTCTTTGATTCTACACTTATTCTCAATATTTGAAGGCCATCTTCCTCTCAGGGAACCATGTATAACTGACTTGCTTAATTTGTTCTGTATACTGTTTTTTTAACAAAATTTATTTATGTTTGTCACTTTGAAGTATTTTCCATGTTGAAAGTTCAACACAAAGCTTAGTCCTTTTCTAGATGTGTGAAGACAGTAGCAATAACTAAAAAAAAAAAGATGTAACTATGCATTTATTTTTCCTGCTGCTTAAGAATTCTTAGGAGATCAGAAACAAACAGAAAAGTATACAAATGTGACGTTTTTTGGTGATCAGCAATCTGAAGAAACTCGTCAAACATGATGCTGTAGGTGGTGTCCATAATTCTACTTGTGTTCATGAAGTGCTAGCACACAAAAAAAAGACAGGAAGCCATGCAAAACTTAAGATACCCTCTACGTTACTAATTTTGGATGCAGAATTTCCTGTTCTCTTACCTATACATAAGGAGCATATATCCATTGACCACAAAAGACTCTTAAGAGATTTTCTTAATTCAGACAGAAAGCTGTAACTTTTGCAATGCAAAGTGTTGCCACTGTCAGTGTGCAAGGTAGACAGTAGGGAGTACTCCCCTTATTCATGTGGGGCATGTGTGCAACATCATTATCTGGCAAGGCGTCTGGTAGAAAAAATGGAAGTGAAATAAGCCTATACTTGGATTACTGAAGTTATAACCTAGCAAACCTATGGAAGCTTGATATATTAGTACAAAACAGAATAAAGTCAATGGTTACTTGGGAATCCATTGCCGTTCTAGAGAATCCGAAAATCACTCAAATTTAATGCAATGAAGCTATACAAAGTAAAAGTGACAATCCCTATATCCACGTGCATATTTAGTTCAAAAGAATTAATGTGCTAATGTAATTCAGAACATTTAAATCCCTCTAAGATTACATGCATATGTATTTGTCTCATAGGTTTTGAGCACTTCACGCTCATAGTGTACTTGATTCCTTGAGATCTGTAAACAGCAGTAAAATTTGAATGGAGTATGAAACTCTACTAAATGTGAATTATTTGAAAGCATTTCTTTTGTTTGTTTCTAACTTACTGAAACCTTAGGAACAAATGGACACAAATTTAAACACAAAAGCAGCATGTACAGTTTGTTTCCTAGGGAACTCCAGAAATGCAAGCGGAAGCTGATATGGAATGCAATGTAAGTTAGCATACTTCTCTTAGCAAGTGCCCTATAGAACACATCATTTGTAGGTATCTCAGTTTTTAAATGCCCAATTTTCAGTTCCTGGTATCAAATTTCCAAAGCTGTTGCACTCCCAAACTCCGTATTGATTTTCAGATGCTTCAGAACCTGCTAAGTGGGTCCTAAATATGACACACAAATACAGTTTAACTGGAAATTAGTAGCTGCTTTTGAAAAAAATTGCCCTTTCTTTTGTAGGTCATCCTGCCCTGAAGCAAATTGTCCTATGAAGTCACAAATCTCTGAGCAGCAGCTGCCTGCAGACTGTGCAATGTAGCAGTCCATCAGTTGCAGTTAGAAAGTTTGCTTCATACATCTAAATAAGATGAAAAATTTGTACATTTTCGGAGATAGCTATTCTATGCCCCCTTGCCCATTATTAATGAGGGAAAATGCCATTGTTGAAAGGCTGCTGTGTAGAACTGTTAATTTTCAGTCTGAAATATGAAAGCACCAGAAAATTAAGGCTGTGGACAGCTGCAGTGACAAAAGACATCCATGCTTGCACAGCTTGACAGTTAATTCTTGCCTCCTGACCCACTGCAGCTGACATGCCCTGCTGACCCTCCCTAAAGGCCACAGTGTAATCATTTTCATGATTAGTGAAAGTACAGTTCGTACGTAGGGCTGAATTTATAGTTATGTTTGTCAGAATTGTGAGTTGTTCTTGAAATGTGTTAAGCAATGAATAGTTCAAATGAGCAATTTGTATGGCTGTGGTAATGCATGTGCCTTAAACACCTTGCTGGTCTGGGGCTGGTACATAGAGCGTCTCAAAAGGATCGTGAAATAATGAGCAGGAAATGATGCATTTCGGAAAATGCAGGCTGTGTCATTCACCACAGGGCAAATCTCTTTGTGAACAAACACAGGTCTTTTTTCATACCTGAGTCATCCAGCACATAAAGGCTTCAAAAAAAATAAAAGTTATGTTTCAAAATAGAAAAACGCATGTTCCGTGAGCCAGAGCTGTTAAACATATCATAATCAAAGTAATAAATAGCAATGAGGTGCTTGGCAAATTTCCATCACAAAAATTTCTGAAGAACTTTTTTTTTTTTTCTTTTTCAAGAGCCTGGATCTCATAAAGAACAAAATAAAGAAAATCAAAGTAAATCAGTGAACCAGACCACAAAAAAATCTGTTACCTTTATACCTGTACAATACAGAGGGAAAAATATGAAATGATTAAGAATAGGAAAAAATCAAAACAGTAATTTTTAGACTAGCAAAGCCATACTTAGCAGATGGAAAGTTGTCAAAGAAATTATCTACTTCCCAGTGGTATTTATACTGGGCTAATTTACTCATTGTAGGTCAGAACTGTCAAAAACAGTCTAATCTTTTATTAGTTTTCTGAGCAGTTAACAACTAACTGAGCTAAATCAATTTTTGTCGCATACTCTAACGCAGCAACATTTCTCACAAATATGGCAGTTCAAAATAAATGACCAACCCTGAGTGTAAGAAGCAGATTCATTTTATCGATTATTCATTCATTTCATTTTATTCCTGGAAGGAGCTTCATATTTGGATAACATAAATGGTCATTATGATTTTGTCAATAATATGTAAACCAAGGCCCAAAACAAAGTCAAACAAATTGTCTTACCTTCTGTTTGATATTTTCTGTCTTTGTGCTTGAATCTTTTTCCATTGAAATCAATGGGAGTTTTGATACGTAACAAGTCAATGGGAGCAGAATCTGATCTTTTATTAGCACATTGTTACGGACCCTATGGGAACAGGAAATTTGATTTTGGAGCCAGGAACATAAATTAGGGAAAGATTTTTTGGAATCAGTTCAGTGGTCTGTGTTCAATGTTCAGTTTTAGAAAATCCCTGAACAAAAGAAGTCTTGAACTACATCAAGTGGTCTGGTTACTGCAGGTATGATTTCTGACGGTGATCAGAGTTGTATTCAGAAAATATTTGTAGGGACTGTCAGACTGAGGGGAGACTGTGTTAGGGTTTGGGTTGCCAGGCCAGGCAGTTCCTCAGGATTTTTGCTATGTGTTGTCACCATCTCACAGGTTCTTGCAGGGAATACCACTATGAAATGTGGAAGCTATGTTCATGTGATAAAACTGATCCCAGCAATAGAGAATGTGAGTCTGATAGGTCTTGATTTGGGTCATCTGATAGTGTCAACTACTATGCCATAAAATCTCAAAGCATTGTTGTAAATGCGAGAGCCTAGGAAAAAAAGAAGAAAGGCTCTTCACTGGCAAATAAACATTGCCTCCAAGATAAGGAAAAGTCAGAGGTGTTTCATTCATTGAACAGTGGCACAGGAAAATCAAATGATGCTACAGAAGCCTGGCAGTCACGCCATCGAGCATGTTATTTCAAACTACCTCATGCAGTCATTTTCATTTTGGATTTAGATAGTATGCCAGAGAAGTCTTGTTCATGTATATATGTATGTAGGGCCTACATGCATACAGCAATTTTCATCTTAATAGCTGTATGCAGGCTCAAAATACTGAGCAGTGCTTTGCATATTTTCTCCTGCTGAACAGTAATGGTGTAATCTAAATGTCTTTCACATGAATATAGTCACACAGACAATTATGCCTGAAGGTAGTCAATTACTGTATCTTTCTGTCTCTCATTCTTCTAAACACATGAAAGCAACTGTGCAGTGTGGTGTACTTGGGTGTGCTTCATTTGGAGCTAATGCATTCAGAGACGTGCTGACTAGTGAATTGCTGTAGCCAACTCTGTATATCCGTGGTGACTTCCCAACTCTCTACCGATGCAGTCAGCATCTTATGTCTTCATTTGTGTATCCATTAAATTTGATTTCATCCCTTCTCCTGTGTCCACATAATTGTTTACAAGTAAGTGCCAGGTGTTAATATTCCAGTACATTGTAACTCATTTGCAAGTACTTAATAATCTGTGAGAAGCAAAATTTGTGGGCACAAAATCCCACTTTTATGCACAGGAAGTTCTCTGTAATTGTAGTGTTCCTTTTTGTGTGCTACAGGCTGAAAAACACATTTAATGCATCAACAGCAAGTCAGCTACACTTGGGGATAGGTTAGCAAAGTTGGGTTGACATCTCACGTCTCCGCCTTTCAACCTCAGAATATGCTGGCAGTCCTTGGTGTTCAGGTTTTACTGTTTGCATTGCCATTCTCTGGACTCTTGCATTTTGCAGGGTGATGCGGTTCTCTAAGTGAAAGGTATATTGTCAGTGTAATTAATGATGTAATATTTCCATGCTACTTTTTACTTAGATGTCTGTATAATATTTTTTGTGAAAGCAGTTAGAAAAGATTTGAGTTCAATAATGAGTTTCAAATAAAGTGTCAGCTCCACAAATAAACAGGTCACAAAGATATGAGATAAAATTCTGTTTCCCTATTTGCAGTATATTTTAGTGAATTTCACAAGATCAACCAGTTACATACTTTCATAGGCCTTTCTCCAGTATCTCAGTCTTAATCTGTTCAGACATTGATTTGCCTGAATAGCTGTAAATCTCAGCATTAATGGCTTTCTGTAGTAGAAACTTACATGAACACATGCCTACACCTAACTCTTGAACAAAAATATAAAGAATGCCATCTTTACCTATTCGTTTTGCTAGAATCGCCATTCTTTCATCAGCGAACTAGCAACCCATAGTAAATACCACAGTCACCTTTTTTCTTGCTAGGATAGGTCAAGTATTTGACAGGCTGTAACACTGAGGAGAAGGTTGGGGTGTCTGTACTAGAACAGAAGTTCATTCAGGTCAGTATTCTGTCTCCTGCAGTAGCTAATAATGTTTAGGGAGTGGTGTACAAATAGGGCAACCATATGGGGATCATCTCCTTGGTATACTCTCCCACTCAGCAGTCATTTTTGAATCACAGATTTCCTGAACCACAGGTAGTGTCTTTGCTTTTAGTATATCTGATTACTTACTGTTAACCCCTGCGAGCTACGATATCCTGTGGAAGGGAATTCCATAGCTCAATTATGCATGGAGAGAGGAACCACCTTCTTTTGTTTGCCTTGAACTTGCCACCTGCTATTTTTATTTCCCACTCCTCGATTTTTGAACTGGGAGACAAGACAACAGCCATTTCCTTTTAAACATCTTAAGGACAATTATGACTATAAATATCTTCATTATATCCCTCCTCAGCCATCTCTTTTCCAGACTTAGAAATCGTAATCTATGTAGTTTCTCTAAATATGGAAAATGTTCCAGGCCTTTCATCATTCTGCACCTTTTCTTGTTTTACTTTATTCTTTTTCTGAGATGTAAATGATGACCAGAACTACAAGCAATATTCAGGATGTGGGGACAGTATAGGTTTATATCGAGGGTCTGAGATTTTCTTTCCACCAAGTTACATAGCTTTAGTATTAGTGGAACCGGGCAGATAAGAGTGCACATAACTCACATTAATAGATACTACGATCTCTTGGCAACAGCAAAAATGATCTCGCTTGGCTTGGCCACTTAATTTTAGGTATAAATACACACACACGCGCAAATATTTAATGAATTCAGCAGAGCTGCACAAAGGGCATTGTGTCAGGAGAACAAGACACAGGCATCCCATAGAACGTCTGTCCCAGAGCGGGAGACACTTCTGTTGTAGAAGTGCTCTTAAATACATTGGCCTCTGTGACCGGGCTCAAGTCAAATTCAGCATAGGGAGAATTTCCTTCTTACTGTGAAAGAAATGCAGTTGTAGTAGCATTGTTACATGTGCCTTTCACTTTCTTTACCATGAGGCAAATTTCGTGGGAAGAGGTGTTATCTTAGATTTCTCTAAGTGTATTAGCTGATGTAATAAATGTTTTCGTTCATGGTCACTTTCTGAATAAGCCCTTAAAACTTCTTTTCATGAGAGGGCAGTTGCCAGCAGAGGTCACCATTGCTGCAGCCGGTTTGAAAGGAGTTGAATTTCACTAGCTTTTATTGGACTGAGATTTGAAGGATAGACAAATATTTCTAAACCCACCAACCCAGAATTGACTTTTGGTGTTAGAATATTGAATCTTTTGGAATGAAAGCATTAATTTGATTAACCCTTTATTTTTTATCAGTAGAGTTTGTTCTTAAAATACAAACTAAAAAAATGGCAGAATTATGTTAACTTCTTAAAATTACCAGTATTTTTTCCACATGCCTTTAATTTAATTCAATTAATGCTAATTAATATGTATTCAATATTCTGTTAGTCCTAAAAGCATTTCGTAAAGAAACAGAAAACCAATTAATAGAATTTGCGTTTAAGGGAACATTTTTATATGGCCAAAGCCATGGAGCAGTAGGGGAATTTATGGGACTTATTCTATTGATTGAAATAATCTACTTTTTAAATGTGTCCTATCTGACCCTTGTTCTAGGTGTCCTGTTAAAGAAAGACATTTTACACTTGAAAATGCTAATCTGGGTACGTATTTTAGGTATTTTTCTAACCTGATTTTTTACATTAACATTTTACGGTGATTGCATAGACTGCCTAGTTATTCTATGTAACAATTGTTTACTTAGCATGTGGGTTAGAATGATCCTTTGTGCTCATTGTCATTCTCCACTGAACTTAAATGAAGACATCTGAAAAGATAATTTAAGCTTTTGATTGAGAAAATGGACACTACTTAGCTAAGAGGAGGAGAAAGAGAAAGCCAGTTACTGTCTTTACTACCTTATTGTGAGACTGACAGATCCCTTTAGGGTGAGTGGCTGGGGTTGATCAAGATGTGAAATCACTATTGCTCTACTGCACAGATTCATCAGGAGGGCTCCTCTCAAGACTTTGCTGAGATTTGTTAGAAAATGATTCATATATATAATTATTAATATACTTAAAGGCCAAATCTTTCTTATCATACTGATGTGAACACTCCAGTTTATTTGGTTCTTCATTCCATCACTGTAATCTCTTTGTGAAAGTGCAGAAAATACTGTAACTTTCTGAGTTTGAGACAAATATCTGAAATGGTAGTTGTCAGGGTTATTTTAAAAATCCTGTTTTCCATAATACCTGAAGCAGCTCAGAAGTGCAAAGAGTATGAACGTACACGCAAGTTAGCTTCCTCTCTATCTTTTTGCAGATAATTGTGACGTTTTATTTTGTCTTAGCAAAAAAGTGCCCAAAAGACTTCATTGTGATACTCTAATGCATGAAAACACCCATAAATTATCTGTCTTAACAGTTACAATGCAACTTCGAAGTTGTGACAACTTGGAAAAACCAGCCTGACAAGCACGCTCACTTTCGCTGTTTTTCTAAAACTTCTTGAGCATATAAGGAGAATTTAAAGTGACGAAAGCAACTGAAGCACAAACACTTTTGTTCTCAGCACACAAATTCCTTCTGTCTCCCTAACTGGAGCCCCCATTTTTGTCTCTGACTAGTGTATCAGCTAAAACAGTGTTATCACCCAGTATAAATCAATAAACATTGTCAGTTTCATCCTGTCACTAACAAGCAGGCAGCAGGGAGTTTGTAAGCTTTTCCAAGTGGACATCCTAGAGGATACACAGTCTCTAGTGAACTACTGCTCTGCCTATAGCTAAAAGGTTTCTCCCTTGGGCCAGTCATGCTTTGATTTACCAGAATTCCTATTTATTTATATTAGTAAAGAAAGAAAGTAGTTCTTATCTAGAGTAGAATTATCACAGAAAAAAAAAAAAAAGGAAAGTGTTAAGTAAGCCTTAATATTCAGAACAAAGACAGTAAAGAAATTTCATATAGGTGTAACTGCTGTATGATGCAAATAAAACTTAAGTTCTCATATACCTGGATAAAAAGAAGGAGAAGAATACTTACGTTTCTCTAAGATTAAGCTGTTCTTACTAAAGATGTTTTTCAAGCTTTAAGCTTAAACACAAATGCTTTATGAATGCCTTCCAGATGTGCGTGCAGTTTAACCTGCCATTAGTAGATGCAATTTTCAGTTTCACTAGACCACGCTTTTCTTGCAAATGCTATTTTTAAGCAGCGAGCACTCCATATTTCAAAGACATCTGATCTGTTCCTCCTCGAGAGAGCAAAAATCACTGTACAGCAAAAACACATTGGCTAATTTTGAAGATACCAAACTTCCACAACTGGTGCAACAGCTGCATTACTTGCTTTGTGAAAACTGACTGTTGTGGGGTCACTCACCTCAGAGCAGTATCACTGGACGCTGGGGTACAGGGAATCCGGAAGGTTGTCCAAGCTGTTTTGTCGTCTGTAGCACCCCGGTCCGTGGACACTTTCCCAAGCCAGAAGAGCCATTCACATTCCCTCTGCCTTTGCAGCCTCATTCACTGCTCTCAGGGCTCAGCTAGCTGCACTGACTCACAGAAATTAAGCTCCCTCTGGGTCCTAGTGCTGTAAACGTGTGGGAGCTGCACGGACTCGTAGGAATTCAGCCTTTGGCTTGGTGCCTAGTCCATGCAGTGATGCACAGATGTGCAGTGAAAGTTTCAAAGCGTGCACTGGTTGTATGACTATGCATACATAATACTGAGAAAAACCTCCAACTTCCTGGTTCCACTGTCAAGAACTGAAACCCTGTTTAAGGGATGTTTTGTCTTCAGCCTTTCTACTTTGCATCTTAATCCTTGCACTCAATTTAAAGATGAGAGCTCACAGAAAGAAACTCCGAGCTCCCTGATAAATGGGTCCTTTTGAAAATCATCTCTAGAGCCCTTTACTCATGTCACGACAAACCTATAGGAACACTAATAGTTAACTGGTGAAGCAGTGGACTGGGTTCCCTGCAAAAATTGTGCAGTCCCGATTATCAGCTGTCTTTAACAGGGGTCAGCCAAACACTGATCGTAAGACTAGCAAAGAAATATTTGACCCTGACTTGCAGCAGAGGAAGAGATTATATAAGAACCCTTCCAGCAGTAATATTCTGTGTTTAACATGCTTACCTTAAGCAACAAAGAGATATGGAAATGTTTTCCGTTACGCTTGTGGAGGAGGATTAAGTACTTTACAGGGAAACAACAGTGTGTTTTAAGTACTGATAAATATAGGAAAGAAATGCAAAAGTGAAACACTTCATAAGATACCAAAAAAAAAGCAAGTTGGCTAAAAACTCCACTCTAAAAAAAGTTGGCTAACTATGGAGAGAATTATGAAGCAGCCCCTTAGAATTCCATAGTTCTCATTCTGGCATAGTGTAACCTTTGTGATTACACAGATAAAAGGAAAAAATTTAAATCGCCCTCCATTGAAAAGCAGACCACTGCATTTTATCTATGTGGAAATAATCAAACATTTTTTTATTCCATCCAGAAGAGGGCAGCTGTCGGGAGAGACTTGTCCTTAAAATCCTTTGAGGAAGGGAAAGATGTGTGGAAGGTACTACGGAAAGGCATAGAGCAAGAAGGCAAAGTAGCTTTGAGATAATAATGTTTCTTATTTGCCACGTGGATATGCTGCTTTCTGAACCTGAAGCAAGCATATCTTCATATTTCGTTAAAACTAGTAGACAAACCTTAAATTTCTTTCCCACAGTGCCAAAGATAACAGTGGCTTCAGTGCTAGACTGTTTCTTGGAGGTGGTGTGCATTTAAAATTGCCTGAAATATCCTTAAGGAAATTGCAGCACAAAACGCTTGATGCAAGTGCTAAAATTACCTTCTGGATTTGCCAGGATTGTGCAGATTGCTTTGTTTTTCTAAAAGAAAAATGCTTTCCACATATGATAGCAGTCACAGGCCAAAGTGTGACATCTTCATTTACACAACCAGCCTTCAGAGTTTCTGAAAGTTTTGCCTGTAAAACTTGACCTCGGGATTTGGCCTTAGCTTCATATTTCATTGCAGAAATGCCAGGCTATTCTTGTGTTGAGCATTTGTCTCGCTTCATTAGAATATCCTCAGATTAGGACTTTGTGCTGGAAAATTTGAAAGCGCATTATAGCCCATTGTGACTGTAGCAAACAGCATCAAAACAGAGATATAAAAAGATATGCTTTTTTTCCCCTTTACTTAAAAGTTAGTGCACAGTTGTATTTAGCATCTCTACAATTGATTTCTTGGCAAGAGCTGCCTGTTTTTTCTTAAAACTGTGGTCACAAAAGCTTGTTTGGACACAGTAATCAATAATATACTGTGTTTGTACTTAATCTGTATCACGCACACTTATTTCTGTCTTGAAGAAATCCTCCTCTTGTACCTTATTCTTGCATCTCTTGAGTTTACACCAGCAGGCTGATATAAGCAACTAAGCAAGACAGCTGTGACAATCCCTGGGAAAAAGCACTAGCTTGTATTCTCTTTTCTTATGTTCCCATGTAACCCAAACAAACACTGTTTCTAGTTTTTGGAGTAGGTGTGGCCCTACAGGCACACTAGCAATGCACGAAAGAATGCCTAATCCCAGGTGGACTGCTGAGTCTGAGTGGCTGAAAGCATTGCACTGAGGTCATGTATCTTTCTCTTTTAGCAGTGGTCTGAACCACAGATTTAAAGAGAAAAGTCTTACTATGTGCATGGTTGCTTAACTTTTATCCTCCATGAGCTGAGGATTTCCTTGCTTTGGCAGGTCACTGCATACACGGTGAGGGACTGGTAATGTTAGGCTGAGTAAGGAAAAGATGTGCTCTGGAATCAGAGAAGCAGCTGCATAAAGAGAAGTTCTGTGAGCACAGAAGTAATGAATCCTGGTTCTCTACAGATTTGCATCCAGTTATTTCTCTGCCTCTACTACAGTAATTTCAAGTCTCCTGTGATCTCTTGTACTCCCTTCCTTAAACAATATCTCCAGTTCCCCCTAAGAGCATCAGTCCAGTGTGTGCCTGAGTACTGCCATGTAGTGTACTAACACATTTTGTTTCAGGAAAACAAAAGTGCTCAGGCCAAAATGAAGAGCAGCGCTGTTGAGAGTGATGACTAGTAAAACGTTTTGTGCTCCCCTGACTGTAGAGCTGTCTGTTCTCATGGCTAGGCTGAGTTCAGCGTTGCCCTAAGCCCCACAACAGCAACTGTGGATCGTCACAGCCTCTTCCTTCCACATCAGCACTTCTGTCCAAGAAAGCTGGAGGGTGGAGGAGGCACAATGTATGAAAAAAGTGCCTTATGCTTACGTGGTATGTTTAGGATTGTAAGAGGGCTTGAGGACTGTAGGTGGATTCTTCCTGGAGTCAGTGTCTTTTGTGCTGCTGAAAGTCTCAGGGAGGGCGTTTGAGAAGAAGTGGCTGGGCTTTTCTGTTTAGAAGCAACACCCTTCGAGGAAAAAAGCTGCCCAAAATGATGAAGATCCTCATTTATTTCTGAAATCTCTGTGGGTTTGGAGGTAACATAGGTGAGTACAGCTGCTGTTCCTAAAATCTTGGCACTTTAGAGGGCTGTCGGGTCGCTGAGAAAGGGCCCCACAGACCGTCAAACAGTTTTCGGAGATCCCGTAAAAGTGTAGGGGGATAGGATGAGGTTAACAAGTTTTATTTTCTTCAGAGACACTTATTTACATGTGTGTGTGCAAACAGTTACATTCAATACTTCCTTGTAATAGTAAGTCTCTACATGAAAAAAGATGTATCAAAAATAACCCACTTCCCCTAGCTGTCCTGGAGGTGCTTTGATGTGAATGCAGGAAAAGTTTTAAGCATCTCAAATGAGGCATTCAAAGTGTAAGACAGTGTCTGTTTTACCTAAAAGAATATTAATCATTTCCAGTTTTAAAAATTTCCAGAAAGTAGAACATAGTTATCTTGCGTAAACTTGTCTGAGAGCTCTCTTCCTAAGGCTAAATTGAATGTAAAGAGATATTAAACTTTTCCCTTAATACTCAGCTGGAAGAAGCTTACCCATGTTTGGCTGAGTAGAAGTTAATCAAGAGGTTGGAAGGAATGATCACAATGCAAATTCTCTTCTTGTGTTAGTTACAAAAAATGAAAAAGTTGATACAGGAATTAGGTGGCCTATTTTGTCTTTGTTAGTTTGTGTAGCATTACTTTATAGTATTATGTGTATGGTAGAATTTACTAGAAAAAAGTAGAAGCTCACTTATTGGTCATGAATAAATAGGTCAGACAAACAAGTTCATTACTGATTTACTGTAGGACTCAGTCTCCTGTATATATTTTCTTAACTGTTTCTGCCACATGGCTTCACAGTTGAGTCGATAACACATACAGAATGTAGCTTGGGTGCATCGGAAAATTGATCTGTACATGATGCATTTCCAATACACTGCAATGCAAACCAAGCAGTGATTAGAAATGTTCATTTATGGTGAATTATGGAAGTGATTTGCACTAATCTTTTTTTTCTCTTTTGGTTAGTTATGTAGCGCACAGTAGAAAGACACCATTTTACTGTAAATGAAAACATCTCAAAAGCCTGAGCTTACTAAAAGCAAAATGTCTGTTGATTCTTCAAGTGCTGTTACAGACAGAGAATATTCTAATGGCAGTGACGTATAGACAGAGCAGAGCCATGAGAAAGACTTTACGTTACTCTTCAGACTCAGCAGAGATTTTGCCTGATAGTTGTTTGGAAAGATATAGTAACTACAGATATTTCTGGAATACACAAGGCCTGCACTTCTGTTGGAATACCTTTTTTATTAACACTCAGCTATCGGTTGGCAGTGAGCGTCAAACAAGAGCGTATATGCTATTTAAAGTATTAAAGGAACTATGGATTTTGAAAATCAGCACTCATGTTTATTCCATGCTCTTCTGTGAGAGGATAAAAAGTTTTAAGATATTCCGCTTAGTAGCTGCAAAGTTTTTTCCCAGGACGTAGCTTTTTGCACTTGGCTGAACCAGACCTGGTTTGAAGTCTGAATTCTCCTTGGAAACCATAAAGAGTTTGTCAGTCAGAGTTCACTAGTTGTGGACTTTTGTATGAGGTCTCTCTCTGTGGACAAAAGCTCCTTTGATGCAGTTTTATAAGAAGCACACATGGTCTGGTGTACCTTTCATATTTATCACCGTGACAGGAGCATTTCAAGAGCTGGTAAAATGCATGCTTCCCCTGTTTTGGGGTTGAGTTTTTTTTGACTGGTTATATGGTACTAACGCTGTGCTAGCATTATTAATCTTTCTAAGATCCACAGAGTCCGACAGCAGTATCTTTTTTGGGGGGGTATTAGCACTGTCAGTGAAGCTCATAGCTGGTTAAAGACTCACTCGCTCAATGTCAGCATGAAATGAGACCATTCTTCAGGAGGTCTGGACATGCTACCTGTTGCTGGATAGCAAGGCTGTCATCTGCAGGTTCCCTGAGAAACTGTGGCTTCCAGCATTGCTCCTCTGCTTGCTGCAAAGGATTTGGGACCAGAGAGGAGTGTGGACTCTGGCACAGAATGACTCCTCCTTGCTCTGATCTATGAAACGGGCCTCGTGTTTTCTCTTCTTGCTCTCTACTGCTCTTCTACCATGCTCTAATAGAAACTGTCTCCTTGTCAAAGTTTGGCTTCATCACGTGTGCATAGTGCGTGCTGAGATAATGAGACTAATTTGCCAGTATGGCCATACTTTGCTCATGACCTTTGGGGGTTGGCAGCCACTTAAGAGATTTTATATCCACAGGGGATGAGTATTATAATCTGATCCTTTTTGCCATGTTAGTGGGCAAATGACATATGATCATATCAGAATTTTTCCTTCTTTCAGGCTTGCAGTACTGAATCTTCATATACAGGCACAGGTGCATTGAATACGATGTGTATCAGAGTCTGACCTACAGGCAATGCCCACAAGGCAGCATGTTGTACTTGTTCTTAAGGGAGGCTTCAGTGGCCCTGAATAGCAAGCGGCTTCAGAACATCACAGGAGCTATGAGCGCTGTGCCAAAGATTCTCCCACAGAAGTATCTTCTTTTTTCAGTGTGCCCTAAAATATTTCAGGGTGCCCATTGACCTTCTATCATAAAGTAGACCACAAGAGGAGAACTCGGTGCTATCAGGGAAGGTTGCCTCGTTGCTTAAATCTTGTGGAGGAGGTGGGACAAACACTTTGGCATTTCAGTTGCTGGTATATGAATTTTTTTCAAGTGTAAAATTTGGCTTTTCATTAAATATGTTTTCCT
The DNA here is from genome assembly GCF_018139145.2 of Gymnogyps californianus. NCBI lineage: Eukaryota > Metazoa > Chordata > Aves > Accipitriformes > Cathartidae > Gymnogyps > Gymnogyps californianus. Next base: position 60,240 of record NC_059497.1, on the reverse strand, counting down.
GCTCTTAGGTCTGAACATGGTCATAAGAGGTGCAGCTTGCCTGGCCCACCTCTTTTTCTATAAACACGCTGCCCAAAACTTCTTTCTCAGGGGCACCAGTTTTGGTGAAAGTTTTTAAGAGAATATTTGTGCCGCAACAGAGGAGACTGAAGTACTAACTAGCAAAATTTCGCCAAGCTATGGAGTTGAGGTAAAAAAAGTAATTTGGTAAATTTAGCAATTAGTCTGTGATAACAGGTATTACGTGGTGTCCTGGTTTTGGCTGGGACAGAGTTAACTCTCTTCTTAGTAGCTGGTACAGTGCTGTGTTTTGGATGTAGTGTGAGAATGATGTTGATAACACTCTGATGTTTTAGTTGTTGCTAAGTAGCACTTATCCTAAGTTAAGGACTTTTCAGTTTCCCCTGCTCTGCCAGCAAGCAGGTGTGCAAGAAGCTGGGAGGGAGCAGAGCCGGGGCAGCTGACCCGAACTAGCCAAAGGGGTATTCCATACCATGGAACGTCATGCCCAGTATATAAACGAGGGGGAGTTGGCCGGGAGGCGCAGATCGTGGCTCTGGCATTGGTCAGCGGGTGGTGAGCAATTGCATTGTGCATCACTGGGGTTGTTCCCCCCCCCCCTTTTTTTTTGTTATATTCCTTTTCATTACTAGTAGTAGTAGTAGTATATTTCATTATTATTATTGTTAATTTTATATTTTACTTTAGTTATTAAACTGTTCTTATCTCAACCCACGAGTTCTGCCTTCTTTCCCGATTCTCCTCCCCATCCCACCGGGAGCAGGGGGAGGGGGATGGGGAGCGAGGGAGCGGCTGTGTGGTGCTTGGCTTCTGACTGTGGTTAAACCACGACACGTGGTTGATTTAAAGTTCATCTAGGATTTGTCCAGGCTCTGGTACCAGAACAGGCTTTACAATATCAGCGAATTTCTTCAAACACTTACGCCCTGTAAAAGTTTTCAAGCTACCTGTGCTTTACCATAAATCAATTACCATGCTAGAGGCCATACTTTGGGGAGAACCACAGATTGCCTCCCAGTCATTCAAGATTTAATTTCCTTAAGTTGAATTCAGTCTTTGAAAAAGAATCCCATCTGCAGGATTCTCCCTGATCAGTGCTGCTCTGTGTTTCTAAGGAGGAGCACACTCAGGAGTTGCTGTAAAACATGGTTCTCTGTTCCTAGCCCTGTTGCATGGCAGTGATTAAAAACAGCACTGTTATTCACTCCTTATATATCAATGCCTGAAAGCGTTAGCTTCGTTAGTCTGTATTCTGTGGTAAATGTACTGGTTTTGGTGGTTAGGGTTTTTTTTTTTTTTCATTAAAGCTTTAGGAATAGAAAAGAGTGTTTAATGACTACAGCAGGATTAGATTAATAAAAAATGCACTTTGTCCCCAGAAGTAGCAGCAGGAGTTAAGATTTACTTAGTCATTGAAGTAGGGACATTGAAAGCACACCCCTACCCTAATTCCATGTATATCTGGGTGAACCTGTTGGCCGTGAACTTGTCTGGTTCTTTTTTCAGCCTGCAGGCACTATTTGCTTCCACAACCTTTTGCAGCAACAATATCCAGAAGTTCTCTACCATCTCTTTAAATTACTTTCTTGTACGTGTCCTGAACTGATCTCACATAAGTTTCAATGAGTGTCCACAAGTTTCAGTAATGTCAGGCTTCTTAAACAGCAGTTCCATATTCACCTTATCCACCAATTTCATCATTTTGTAAACCTTCATCATGTCCTGCCCTACCTTCTTCCTCCCCAATCCAAGGAGCCACAGTCTTTCTAGTCTCTCCTCACAAGGCAGCTGTTTCATCATTTTAATCTCTTTACATGCCCTTCTATGAACCTTTTCTAACTCCACTATGCCCTTCTTGAGACTAGAACTGCACATAGGCTCAGCATGTGGATGCGGAGAGGTGCCCCAAGGTTTGTGTAGGTGATTTCTGAGGCATACGTATTTTCTGAGTTGTCTGACATTTGCAAGCAGTGGTGACATCTCATAAAACCATTTTTATGTCCACAGTAGTCAAGCCATCTGTTGCACTAAATGTTCGTAAAAAAACCAAGGAACCCCTTCACCCATGTGAAGAAAGCATTTTGATGTTCTGCAAGAGTGTATTTGAGCTCATTAGTGTTGTGTTATGCAAGTCCTTACAAGCTAATCACTACAGCTGCTGTTCTGTCATTTATTCTTGTCACAGGGCAATTTTATTTTCAAAATGTTATTTTAATTAAAAAGGAAAATGTGCTCAAAGAGACTGCCACTTTCTGGGGACACATAGGCTTGCATAACCTGATTGAGAGAAACTGTCCAAACCTAGAGACCAGATTCACAACAATGAGGTGTAAAACGTCTCTTTTCTGCAGTGGCTTTTATTCACTGAAAAGAGCAGTGCTATCACTTTGTCAGACTGATTCCTAGTTTTTCTGTTGGTTGAAATTCTGCAGATATTGACAAGGTCTTTCTACTTTCACAGTAGTAAGAGCAGACCTTGACTGCAGTTTTCCTTCAGGCTTGTGAATTATGTCTCAGACTGGACACCAATCCACGCCGCTGAACACCACTCCACATTGCTAAGGTCTCTTTTGGAAGAAGCCCATTTTTTTAAGGCAGTTGTCACTAATAATTTTTTAAACTGCCTTTCTCTTACTAGGTATCAGAATATGAATATTATCTTAAAGCATGAGGGTTATCCCCTGCATTTATAAGTATTCTCTCACTACGTGTATCTGTACACACACAAAGGAAAAATTTCAGTGTCTAGCTATGACTGACCCTAGCTTCTGCAATCAGCTGTAGTCCCTTCAGTACTATCCGGGGGAGGTACAAAGGATGTAGTAGGAAGTCCTGCTATGAAATTAGGAACATAGGCTTAACATCAAACTCGGAGTGAGATGCATTTGACTATTGAGGGTGGGACATTTTAAAATAGCTTAAAGAATGTGCTCAGTTGGAGGGATCCTGCCCTGACACCAGAATACTCAAAGGATGGACTTGCTCTTCACCATCTCTGTGTCCAGTATCTTCTTGTCTTTAGTGACAAATCTTAAAGAGGCTTTGGGGGAAGGCTGAAAAGAAGTGCACATGATTGCATTTAAAGCAATGCTCTAGAAGTATTTCATATCATACTTGTCTTCCAGGACCTGAGCTCTGTATTGTGTAACAACAATAGAACTGGTGAAAGTGTAAAAAGCTAGGACTCCCTGCCAATGTTACAACTTGTCTTTACTACTAAAAAAGGCAGTAAACTGGGAGGGTATATCAAAGAGTGAATTGCTCTGCACTTGCCCTGTTTCTTGCACTTGTTTTCTGCACATCTTCTGGACACTGTTGGAGACAGAACTCCAGGCCAGAACTACCTTTGGACTGAGCCAGTGTGGGAGTGCTTATGTATATTAAGTTGTTCTGCAGTAAAAGGCATAGTTCTGTGTGTGAGAAGTATTCTATGTTGAAAACTGAATGAAGGCACAGCTTTTCAGTTTTGCTATGAGAAAAACTAGTCATGGAGTCAGCCTCTGGTAGGACTGTTAACACTCATGCACCGGGTTTTTCTTTCAATAATACAGACATTGTCTCGTCTTCACCGTGGTTTTCACCTCTGTATTGCTGGGTAAATCTTCTCAGAGTCTGCAAAATTAAAATCCCTCAGCCTTTATCAGCAGTGAAGTGAAGCTCTCAACTGACTCACTTTTATGTGTCCTGGACTTTCTTGCCTTGTGCACTAATGTGGGACCACAAGTATTAACGGGGAGGTGGGGGAGACTGAGGAATACAACGCTTTAAGGAGAAATAGTGAAACAACTGTAGTAGAGATGTAGGACGCTGCAGAGGATGAGGTGAAGTAGTGGTGAGAGGCCAGGTGAGATGGGGAGAGAGGCACTCAGGAGAAGCAGAAGGCCACTGGTAACTGTGAGTCTGTGTTGGCACAGGAAGAAATTGAAAACATGCATGTGCTTAATTATATTTTTGTATACTGCACAGATCTACATAAATAATAATATTTTCAGCGGGCTGACGGGAAGAGGGAGAATCTTGGGGAAAAAAAACCGGGGTTTTTTTGCCAAATCAAGGTAGTGGATCAAGCCTTGAGAACGGGAACAGCTATGCTTTTCAGGGACACTTTCACACACACCCCCTCCCAGCGGTACCATGAAGAGGCTCTGTGGCATTGTCAGTAGACTTGCAATACTATAAAGTCAAAGTACATCTGTGAAAGTCAACCATACAAATCAAAATGCAGGTTTAAGACATGTAGCTGTAGCATTAGTTGAAAATGCTCTCTGCATGCACAGGAGGAATCCAAACCAATTTGGGTTTGAAGAAAGCAGGGTTTACTCCAGGACACAATGTGCAGTGTTTGCAGATCATTGGACAGCTCAGTCTAGTACAGATCATGCCTTTTTATGGGGACATTCCAGCTCCAAAGAAAGCAAATTCTTCTGAAACACATTGTCTTAGTTAAACTTTTAATATGTTTTGATATTGCTAGCAGCAGCTTTATATAATGTGGTCATGTAGTGCTCAGCAAACAAAAACTTACTCTGTGTGCTATCGAAGAATTGGAGACTATGGATGAAGTGGATGTATTACCACTAAGAGATTTGCACAGTATTTTATACCTGGAATCAATGGGTTAATTACCTTGCTAGCACTGCCTCCGGTCTGGTGAAGTACGGAGTGTTTCAATGAGAATGTTGTTCTGGAAGCAGTGGGAGAATGCACGTGTTTTGGCTAGCTCATCTTGAGTCTGGGTTATGAAACTCATGTGGGCCCTCTTTGGATGGCAGGAAGAACCCCACTTAGACCAGATGATCCCCAAACAAGAGACAGTTATTGGTTCTAACCTGGATATCGATCTTATTCCTCATTTCCTTAATGCAATGCACATGTCATATCCTCTTTCCAAACATGAAGAAGATAAGACTAGAGCAGTCATTGCCATAAAAAGGAGTTTTCACTGTCCGTCCTATGATTGCTGTTTAGAAAAATGTGCAGATAATCAGTATTGCGAAGGCTCTTGCCTCATTTTGTCTTCATTCTTGTAATCTGAAAGACCATGCAGTGTAGTCAGTGACTAGACATGGACGTGTAGCTGCCTTGTGGGTAACATCATGCCTGGCTTCTGCATGAATATCCAAGATCTGTAGTGTTAAAGGCTTGGCGCTGCATGAGTTCCTGCCATTCTGCTATGTGTCTTGGCACCATTTTTCTTGCTATGCTGTGATTCTTTTGAAATGCCGAACCGTGTTATGTCTTAAAACTATTCTTCATTATGCAAGAAGGGAGAGTTGATATTTTGGGTTTTCCTCTTCTTACTGTTCTCCTCAGGACATGCAAGTACAATTTTACGTTGTATTTGTCATTCCATAAGCCTTTCCAAAATTTCTATCATTCCAAATGCAAGCCATCAGATGGGTAAAGTAATTCTGCTTGGAAATTAACCTAGGAATTGTAAGTGTTACTATATTAAGAGCAGAACTCAAACTTATAAATCTCACATAATACATATGCTTAATGTTTTCCTATAAAGAACTAAGGAGTTCTGGAGGTCCAGAGTAACTTACAGGATATTCAGCATGCCTCCCTTATTCTTCAGCTCTAATCTTGATCTTATGCATGCAGCTCTTTAGTGGGCCCTAAGTCATTGTACAACCTTGTGGTCAGTGTGAAAAGTTGTGTGCGCGCCTTTTTTTTTTCTTTCATCGTGTATTTTCTGTTTGCATATGGCCTATCAGTTCCTTAGCCACTTGAACTTTTGAAAAGTATACAGCACTGTTCACACACTGTCCTTTTGGAATGGAACCATGCTTTTGTGACAGCTCTGCTAAAGAGGAAAGGGCATTAGTTACCTGCAGTTTGCATGGGACGCTGGAGAATAGGGAGATACCGAGTTGGAGCTTATCATCTTGGTTGTTAGTAAATCATCAAACAAGTCATCATCCATGTTTGTAAATCTTAACTCCTAGATTCTTAAAGGCATTCTCCAGGTAAAGCAGAAAGAAAGAGTGATGCAGGACCATGTTCTCAAGGTGGTGGAAAACACTATTACTTGACTGAAGCTCAACTTCAGCACAGGGAAGGCAGGGCATGTGAAGACTCTGCCCAGTGCTGGAGTGCAAGTGAACTGTTCATCTCTACTTTTAAATGTCTCCCTTTCTTTTAGAATTATGTTTAACGTTATAATGCCTTTAGATGTTCAGCATTTAAATTATTAGCATTTACATAGTGCATTGATGAGAGACTGCAAACCAAGTTCTAGCATGACTGGCAAAGAAAGTATTTATGTAAGAGGTGACTGACAGCAACTTGTCCCACTCTGCTAAGTTTCTTCTGTGACATCTGTGTCAAAAGTGAGTTCTTCAAAACCTCCAGCTCCCTTAATTTTTTAACCTGCTTGCTGGGAACAAGAACATTTTTCTTTCCCAGCATTCTCCTTTTCACATTGCCCTCATTGCAAGGAAGAGCTGAGTGAAAAGGAGAAAAACCCAAACCAGAACAAAAAAAAGCCCAACACAACCTTCATTCCAGAGTCAAATTTGCAATGAGAATCTTTGAGTCTATTTTTGTCCAATTCCATTTGGACAAAATTCAAGAATTTGATTTTCCCCATTGCTTTACTTTGTACTCTAGTTGACTCAGAAAGCACAAGCTGAAACCAATGCTGAACCACAAAATTCAATTAAAACACAGGGAGTAAGCAGGGAGAAGAAATCAATGGGTGGATTATTCTATCAGCTGCTGTTCCCGTGATCTTCTTATCTTATCCTGCACTACTAGAAGAGCTGTTCGGAAGTGGAGTCATGGTAAAATCAGATCAAACTGCTGCATCCTCTCAGCACACAGCAGAAAATTGGATCGATAGCATGAGCCTATTCTTCTTTGCTTTCCTTCTAAGCAGCTGGACTGCCAAATCCATCCATACTATGGAGGCTAATCTGTTTTTTAATCCTCTACTCTCCCACTATGAAGTTAAACAACAGTGCCTGAAACAAGCATAAATCAGTACAGATGCCAGGCTTCTTAGGTATATATTTTACTGCTGTTAAATGCATCTAGCAGCTGAGTCAGACATTTGGAACAGAAATGTTTATCAATCATGAAATTACCCGTGTGTCTATCAAAAAAGAAAATCTAAGGCGGGAGGGAAACGTTCTAAAATGACAATATTTAATTTTTAATTTGTTCCTTCTCCTATCATATAGTGTCGCTTTTCCAGGTAGACTATAATAGCAGCACTTCTGAAGTTTCACATAAAGGCTTCTAGAGACCAGTGGGAGTTAACAGAAAGAAGACAACATGTTCTTGAACTAGTATGAGCTGTTTTAAAAACTGCCGATTGGTATAGGAACTTTTGTTTAAATAGATGGACAGTCTTCATTTTGAAAAGGCAATGAGCGAACTGTGCTCTTTTTTTTCTTTCTCTTGTATTCAGTAATTATATTAAATTGGTTTACTGATTGAAAACAAATGGTGTAAGCCTGTATGGATAGTCCTAAATCATGGAATGGCCAGAAACACTGGAAGAAAAAGGGATTGCTGGTGACTACCTTCACAAAACTCACTATTATGTGTCTGCACTGTGCTTCAGAGCAACAGACTTCACGTGTCTTTGGTGATAAACAAACTGAAACATTTCACTCTAGTAAATGCAATTCAGCAAATTCATGTACCTGGAATAATTGTTACATCATAATACCTATTTTGTAGTTGTACAGTGCTAGTTCTGATCCTTCATTCCCTACTTGAAACTCGGTCTCTTTGAAAGTTTGGTATTTTTAACTGGGTTCAAGTGGTAGATGCCAATCTTTTGCTGTTGAAGTGGGAGCTGTAAGGTATTTGGGATGTGAGATGGCCTGCAACATTGTGTAGTGATGTACTCCATTCATAGACTCTCCTGTGTACTCAGAAAGTATGCCAATGAGAGTAATAGCAGTGTCTGCTTACAGAAACAGATGGATAGACATAATCAGCATTGCTCTAGGTAGTTTGAATGGCTTCCTGACCGTTCATCATAGCAGTACATTGTCTGTCTTAAGCACCTACAAGCAACCATAAACATGCCTTCCTTTCTGCACTTCTTTCAATATATTTATTTTTGTAGCAGAGAGGGGGAGATGGAAAATCCTCTGCGCAGTAGCCACAGAAGCTGATCTACCACTGAGCAGGCACATGGCCAACTGGACGCATGGGCATATATGCAGACAGCCGAAAGGACAGATGTATCAAATCAGATTTATGAGGTCAGTTTTCCCAGCCAATAAAGTCCAAATTGCTGTCTGCCCTGTTATAACCTTCCTGTGTTTAAATGGATGTGAAACAGATAATCCAGCCTTTGGCGGGAACAACACTGATAAAACACAAACATTATTTCTGTAGCCACATAAGATTATTTTTCCAATTCAGCAGAAAGTATTGGCTTGAAGATTGTTAAGGAGGTCACAGTATTTTTATACTGGTTGTGTGTGAATAAAAATTTTCTCAGTCCAGGGGAAGGGACAGAGTATGCTTATTTAGTAGACTATAGCAGAAACAAAATTTACATCTTACTGCAATGCAGCAATGGCAGATACGTCCTGAGCAAACATATGTAAATGATATCTACTCTTCAAACACTGTAAATCAGCCCATGCTATTGTGAGCTTTGTGAGCAATATGGACAAAATGCCAATTACAGTTTCATGAGCAAAGTATATTTGAAGTGTAAATAAAAGAATCATTTGTAGTCTATGCCGCTGCTGTACTCTCAGGTGGAACTGATTCCATCTTGCTAGGTTTTTTGAGTTTTGTATATATGAAAATCTAGAAAGGATTGTGAGAGCACTGAACTCAAATGCCCTTGGCACAAAGAATGGTCCTGAGCCCTGGAACAGGCTGGTGTTTTCCTCCAGATGTGAGCCTGAAGGTTCCCACTGCATCACCCTGCGACTGTGACAGCAGAACACAGGACCATGTGATGTGTGATTCCTTGCAATTCCGCTAATGCTGAAACATTAAGGGAAAATTGGGTGGCATGGGTTTAGCCACAGCATGTAATGCTAGGCTGGGAAATACCAGTTTCATGTAAAAATGGCACGTGCACACAAATCCACACAGACTGCCTCTTGAAGGGCCAGTTGTAGCTGCTTAAGAGATTGTTCTACAGAATGGGACAATATTTTGAGAACTTTTCATCCTACCATTTATAATGATAACTGAGCATGTTATTTTCCCACACCTATAAAATCAAATGCAAATGTCCCATTATGATGTTGCTGTATCGGTTATCTCCAGTATAGCCATCTGAAACATGAAGTTGTATTTTTTTCCTTTATTTTTGGTAAAACAAAGCAGTTTTCCATTCTATAAAATTCTTTCTCTCAGCAAACAAGCCTAAATTCTTTCAATATTGTTGTTTGAATCTTTATTTACTTATCCTATGGGAAAAAATGCAAATTAAAATATGAACGTTATATGCAAGACACTTCAAGAAGATACTGAAATTGAATAGTAAAAATAGCTTTCTGATGGGAATATATTAAATAACATTGAACATAAAGGCTCATTGGCAGTGTCAATTGCCAGCTGCAAAAACATACAGTATTAGGATGGGAAACATACTGCGAAGAAGCAGGCACTTGGGAAGAACACATTAGTAAAAATACTATTTTTATTTAAAGGTCTATACAGTCAAAGTTCATCTTCCAGTGTTTTCTAAAGATTAGGATTTCAGTGACATTGAAACTTTTGGACCAAACACATTCCTGGAATCATATTGTCCTCACTAGAATCGAATTAGAAGAAACTAATGCATTATGTTAAAACTTATTCTTGTTGTGGACTTCATAAGCTACTTGTTTTTCTCAGATTTTTGTTTTGCATTGTAAAACTGCAGAAGGAAGTCATAATTAGTGCCCCTAGAAAGTGGCAGGTCATGTTGATTGTTAAAGCCAGTAGGCCACACTGGAAACTATTATAGAAAAGAAACAGCAAAGACAGATAATTCAGATTTTAAGTTTTACAAAGCTGACACTGAAGTGAAATGTTCACTATGGCATCTTCACAGTCAAAATGCATCGCTTTGCGAAACTGGACCTTGCCCATTTCTGTTGTAGCTCACGCAATGCGAAGAGTGGATTTGGCTGACATTATAAACACTTTCATAGACAACTTGTCTCATGCCTTCTTTTATCATGCTGGAGCTTGTGTCAGATCTGTGACAGATGTCTTACCTAAACTAGTGTTTTCCTTCACCTGCTGCAAAGAGGGCTTCCAACACTTTTCTTTGGGAGGGTTGTCTGGTGTGACTTTCTTCAGTTTCTCTGAGAACACGACGCTCCTGTAATGTCTTCTGAGAGCTTTCTAGCATTTAGAGTTCTTTCGTACTGAGATAGAGATGTGCTAAATTGAAGCATTTGTCCAAGTTTTCAAACAGCTTTAAATTAAAATGTGTTTATATTAGAAATTAGAGCTCTGCATGTATTTCTCAAGCTGTGCTCTACAGCAGGCACTTTCAGAAGACCATATTCTTTCAAGCTGCCATCTCTGAGTAAATTAGTAGAATAGGAAGCTTTTTAAAGCGAGATGTGGTTCTCCGTAGTTTTCCCTCACAATAGGTAACACGTTGTAAGTGGTTGCATCTTGTTACCTGTCATCGTTTGCGAAAAGCTTCCATATCAAACCTAGATATCAAAAGGGAGGCACTATTTACTCCTGCTCATTTCCTCACTTCTGAGATTTTCAAGGACACTTCTCAATTTAGCACTGAGTGTATTTCAGCGAGGAAGTTTGAAAACTAAATTAGTACCTTCACATTAGCTCCCAGCTAACAAAAAAGCAAGCAAGCTGTCACTTCTTACTTAAATTTTATCTTGACCCTAGGACGTAAGCCTCAACTACTGTTGCCTTGGCCTGAGCTTGCCTGTCCTAGACAACTGTAGGTGTTGACTTAAAGATGCTACATGAATAAGATTGCATTTAGTACCCTATCGTGTGTTTGATGTCTTTTTTTGGGCTACTACTGATAACCTTTTGCCATTATGTAGGAGGTTTTGCCCTGATTTCTCCATTATTTTGTAATTTCTGTCAAAGTCATAGAGGTCTGTCAGTCTCCATCATCTATGTTGAGAGCACCGGATCTTGTCACTACTTTGCTGGAGGATCTCCATGAAGCAGCATTGCTTATTCATTGGAGTTTGACGTCCTTTATAGGTCTGGCCTTTTTCCTTTTCAGTCCTTTCATACAGTAAGATGACTGTGTTTTTGGATGTAAGTGATGGTGTACCACATTTTCAGGCTGTCCCTTGGAATTACTTCGCAACATGCTGACATGAATTGGTACATCTAAAAAATCCCATATTAAATCGATGTAATTAAAATAGCCACAAGTTACCCCCACCCCGCTCTGTTAAAGGCATACAGTGCTCTACTGCAGTTTTTGGTTTGTGGATGCAAGTAACAAAACAAAAGGATCCAGAGGTTTTATCTGCGTACATTAAAATGTCACAGTTACACAATGGTAAAAAGGCTCTGAATGTAGCATGGATTGGTTGACACATACAGAACTGAGCGCCTGTTCAAAGGCCTCCTGTTGCAAAGTGGATTTTGGAAGCTGAGGATATTTGGTATGTAGTCAGAACCACACAAAATATTGCAGTTTTCAGACTTCAGGGTCCAGTTTTACCTCACTGAAATAGATAGCATGACTGTCTTTGGACTTCATGGCAGGCAGGTGAGCTTCCAGTTTGCTAGAAGGCAAACTCCATTAAGCTACAGTAACCTGTACTTACAAATGTTTCATACTCCCACTGACAACAGTGATTTGAACTGGCATAATGAGACAGGAAATACTAGTAACAGTCAATCTGTTTGGGCCCAGTAGTTTTAAGAAGATTTTGTTCTCTGAATACCTCAGAGTCAGAATAGCTTTGCATTTAATTATATGTGGACTAATACTGTATCCCAGTAAAGGCTGGATGAAAATTTGGCAGTATTTTGTTTCCTAGTGATTTAGCAGGCATGATACTGTAAACCTGTAAGCATCTCCAGCACCCCAAATCTACTCCAGCACACTGCTGTTTCTCTGCCTGAACATTTATCACGGTGGAAAGAGCACGTGTTTAGAAGTGATGCAACAGTTTCATCAAGAGAAGTCAAAATTAGTTGTCTTAGAAAACTTTAGCTAGAGGCTGGGTTGCTGGCATCTTGGAAGAGAATGGGAAATAAATCTCATGCAGTTGGGAAAAGAATCAGTGATAGATTCTGTGTGAGAAGGTGCTTGCACCACAAAGGAAAAAGAGCTTCTGTCCTTTATCTTGTGTGCCTGCGGTTACAGTTATTCCATTAATTTTTGTGATGTAAATGTTAAGCGCATGGTAAAGATTACTTCAGAAGTCTGACCTTTTCCATTTTCTTATTTCCCTTCCTTTAGTTGAATGGAGGAGGTAGTTACGGAATTGCCAACAAACCCTGTGAGGACCAGATAACAATAAGGTGATAGTACACAAATGTCAGACTTCATCAAATTAATCCCAGGACAGTCACCCAGATGCGTTTATAGCAGATAATCTAAACACAAACATAACGTTCTAATCTCTGTCATGGTGACTCAGTAACAGATGCTGAGTGCATCCATTTTAACCTTAAGGCAAAGCATCGGCATCTGTTACATAGATGTTTAAGACAATGTTTTGAAGGTATTGCTTTTATGTTCATTACGATTGCAATCACATTTCACAGTATTCAACTGTCCCTTGAAATTCTTAAAAGTAAGAACAGTAAGCAGTGTAAAACATGGAGTAATTTCAGATGCAGTCAGAACAATTAAGGAATTTAAGGATAGTAAACCTGATGTACAGCATTCCCTGGTTTTCTTTGGATGCTGTTTCTGGTAAAGGAGAAGTCTATTGTCTAGAGTATACCTGTGGCTCTTCAAAAATTATTATACCGAAATGTAAATATCTGGTTGTGTATCACAAGTTGCTGGAGTCTATTTCTTTTTTATCTTTTTATTGTGGGTGAAGTGGTTCTGTGGTCTGCAGCCCTCCAGACACAGCAACTGTGGATTTTTGTTCCTTTTTCTGGATACTCTGAAGTTATGCTTCTTATTTGCATATGCTGTTTAATGAAGGGAATTCTGCAGTGTCTTCCACTTAGAAAAACAAAGGATGATTGCCTCTGTTTAAGTCTGCACTTGTTCTTACAGGCAAGAAAAAACAAAGTACGGAGTGGCATTTCTGAGGAGTTAATATCCTGAGGAACAGTGACATTCCTTCTACAAAATTAAACTGCAGTGTAGCAGATCACCAGGTTCAACTTTTGATAGACTGGTATATGTTAGCCATCTAGCATTAGCAAATAATTCCCTGTAGTCATTCCCTTGAAAAGAAAAATAAGATTCACTGACTGCCACTAGGAGATGAGAACAAATTCCATATCGCTCCTGAAATGTTGCCAGCTGATCCATCAATGTAACATTTATTCTCAGATAGCATCATGTTTCACCTTTATTGCTCATTTGATTGTTTTCAAATTTTAGGCTTTAAATATGCCAGGATGGTTAATCTGTAGGCTCAGGGAATTAATGTCAGATAGTAAGTTCTCCAAAGAGGGGTAATGAAACCCAAGCTTCAGTCTTGGGGGTGGGGGCATGACTCCATGACACAAAAAAGAAACTGAATGTTAATTCAAATACCAAACAAAACCACGGCAGAAAGTTCTCAGACCAAGACTCCCAGAGGACACAGACACATAACTACAAAATAAATACTAAGGAATCTTGGACATAAAGAAGTTCTATAAAAATCTAATGCTGCCAAAAATACCACCTCCCATCCAGCCCAGATAACAGGTGACATTTGTATGTGGTCTTTCATATTCAAAAGACTTTAGATAAAGAGCCAGATTCAAAGTTCAGAAAAATCAGAGGGCTAAGTTTGGTCACCTAATTTTAAAATAGCGATGTGGAAAAACCTCTTCGTATCTACTGCACTACCATCAGCTGTCATCTTACTCTTTTATTTTAAAGTTAATTAAGTCCCTAGAGACGCAGCAATCTTGGAAAGGCTTAGCTGTTTAGTACATAGAGCCATGAGGCTCTGAAATGAAGTGGCTGCCTTTCCTGAGCTTCTCAGTAGGTAAATTGGATCAGGTTCTAGAAATGTGGTGATCACCTCTCGCGATCCCAAAGGGATTGCATCCAACAAATGTTCTCAAAGTATGGTTAACGCTGGCCTGTCGGTTAGAGGTCCTTATAAACAATGGGGTGGGCTTTGCTTTGCTCTGCTCTGCACTAGTGCCCACTCCTCACATAACAGGTTGGCAGTTAGAGCACTCAGAAGATGGCAGATGTGGGTTATTATGTTTTTACAGAAAGAAGAAATTCACCTTGTGCCTCCTGCTTCCTGGGATAGGTGCAATAAAAACTGAGGCGGTGTAGGGAATGAGTGCAGTATGCTGTAGTGCAAGCAGTTGCATTCACTGCCACATTTCCAATGAATGGGGGCTGTAGAGAATTTCGAAAACGAAGTTGCGGGTGCCTACTCTTGAGAGAGTGGTTCCAGGCTGTGAATCCTACATGGTTCCTTACAGACTTGAGTAAAATACCCAGTTCCCAGTGAGCTGTAAGATTTCAGATATGCTCTAGCCTCATTGTCACGTTTTGGGTCGTCTTTGCTGGTTAGACTGAGCCAGTTAAACATCCCTCCACGTGGCATGATCATTGCTCTGGAGTGCCTTGTTCCCCACGGGCTGCAGTACATTTAATCTTAGCACATGGTTCTGAATTCTACAGTTGAGATCAACCACACAAAACTTAGGTGTTTCAATCATTGATTGAAAATTGTCTGGAAAGATTTAAAGTGAAGACAAATAGAATTCAGTAGAACTATGACTATTTACATCAGCTGAGAGAGGAACTTCCCTGGAAATTATTGGCAACACTGGTAATTTTGATATCACTATTTTTTATGAATTTAGTTGTTTAATGATTTAACTTCCTCACAAAAATACGTGTAAAATTACAGCGTAGAATTGAAGTTCATAATCTTCATGTAATCTGTTTTCCTCACAAAACGTAGGAGCAGAGAAGGTGAAGGAGCTCCACAATTCCTCTTCATTTACCTCTCCTGTTGTTCTCCTCCCTTCCCTTGCCCCTTGCCCTTCCCCTCTCTTTCTGCCACAGTATATGAACTACAGCTGTAGGCTGTGGAGGAATACAAGTGTCTTTGAGGAGACACCATTAGTTTCCACTTACTGACAAAGCATAATTCAGAGACTTTGTGCACAATCTGCAGATTTATGAATCAGCTGTAAAATCAGTTATCTTCAGTAAAAATTATTCCTCGGTCTCTCTGACTATAAACAGGAAATTTACTGTTTGTTCTAGTTAGTGACAAAAGCAATCTACTGCTAAAGCATGTTTTTTCTTCTTGTTTTAGGGGACTTTGAAGTAAAATTTCACTTGTCCTTAGTGTGATGTCTCCATGAACTAAACTTATTCTGGTGACAGGTAAACTGTAACTGCATAGCTATAAATATTTAATGTTGCTATATAAACTATAACTCGATACAGTAGTACATGTCTCTCTTGCTAAAGTGTTTAATTGCATAAGTAACATAACTGTATAAATTAAAACAACAACAAATTTTGGTTGAGTGAACACTCCCTAGTTATACTTCTCTTGGGCATACTTGAATTCCGCGTTTGCAGTATGCTGAGGCTATCCTTCAATAGAAGCCTTTAGCATTGAAGACAGAGCTGCAGAGCAGGGAATAAGCTACCTTGTTACCTTGCTTGTTTGGAGAAGAAGTCACGTAGTTATTGCTGAACAATTGATATGCAAAACCCTGTTTATGCTAAAGCCTAGTAATGGGAAATGCACTTAAATGGAACCAAATAAAAACATTATAAAATTTTCTAGTCTGAAATTGTATCAAAGTCATAATGATATATTTCAGAAACCACATTTCAGTACTGAAACCGCTAGGCTGTTATGGTCTATGAGAGTAGAGTCCTTATACACTGAAATGAATGGTTTAGAAGGCAGGCAACAAGATATGATGAAATAGCCAATTTCCAGGAAGTCCTGCAGGGGTCTTGAACCCAGGTTCATCAGCATTCGTAAGTGACTGGGAATGGGAAAACAATGAGGAGGCTCCGTTTTCATGGTAGGCTCTAGTCTTCAATCTGCCTGAGGAATTACAGGAGGATGGTGTTACTTTATGTGTCAAATGAAATGAAAGATAAAGGTCAATGTAGGTAACGTGAAGTGATGCACCAGGATAAAAAAAAAGCCTCAAAACCCTAATTTTACATTTATAGTAATTGGCTCTGAGCTGACTATTAAAAATCAGGAAAAATACCTGTAATAGTCATTGGAGGTTTTTGCTTTTAATTAGTCTGTAACGGTGAAAAAAAGCAAGGTGACTTGCAGAATAAATTCTGTCACTGTAAAAATTCCCTGTGCACACACGTGCAATGCTCATTCCACTGCTTCAGAAGGAAGATAGTAGAACTGGAAAAGGTTTAAAGAAGGGTGAGAAGGACAATGAAGAGTATGCAGTTATTTTTCATGCAGAAGCACCCTAATGAATTTAACACTTTAGTCTGGAAAGGAGCAAAATAATGGGGAAAAAGGGAGAGATCTGATAGAATTCTGTTAAGTCATGAGAGACATTGCAAAGGTAATGCTAGTGTGCTTTCTACAACATGAGAAGTAGGGGGCAACAAAAGCCACTCTCAGAGTAAAGAGGAGATGACTGTTCTTCCTGTTGCCGTAGAATGTTGTGAACATGGGAAATTTGTATGGGTTCAAGGGAAAATGAACACATTCCTGGAAAGGAAATCCAGAGAGGACCAATGCTGTCTTCTGATTTAAGAAACCCCTAAAATACAAGTTTCTGGAGGGTGAGAGAATATTCTGGAGCCCTTTAATACATGTATGTCCTAATCTTATACACTTCCATGGTTACCCTTTAGACATTATTGTAGGAAGCAAGATATTTAGCTAAACAGATGTTTGGTCTGATTCATTACTTACGTGAAGGCACTTTGTGTTGGAGGGAAGTTAAATATTTGTTACATTGACTTGCCACAGTGTAATATGGAATTTATTGAAAAAGGCAGTCCAATTATGAATTGCAGCTTTTACATTGAACAAGACAGTTGAAAGTGGACATTTTCTTTCCATTCAAGATTTTTGCCTTTTGCCTCCACAGAGGGTTGAGTGGAGGACAGAAGCCCTGCTTTCATCTTGCTTATTTACATGCAGCTTTTATACTATTCAGTTCTGGACAAACAGTGTCCACTCTGGACAAAAAGAGTAAAAGGGTACAGAAAAAAAGTGGATACTTACTGTAGTACAAGGATTTCTAAGAGTGAGAGAGTAATTTTTACATCCTGTTATATTTCTGGTGATTACATATATGTAATATATAATATATACCATATAATATATAATATAATATACATATTACATTACATATTGTATATAATATATCTATGATATATCGTTGTATATTTCTGGGCGATGCTGTTAGTCATATGATTTAGTTTTAGGTAGTCCTGCGCAGAGCAGGGACTTGGACTCAGTGATCCTTATGGGTCCCTTCGAATTGGAGATATTTTATGATTATTTAAGGAAAAAATATTGTGACTTGTATGCAGCCCCAGCCCAGAGCAGGCTTGTGTTATGGCTTGTGCTGTACTCTCGTCAGACATTTTGAGACCAGGCTTTTCCCTCCTGGGGTGAGAGCCCGCCGAGCAGAGCATGCAGACTGTGGCTTTCATCGTGTGTCTTCACACATTCATGCAGTAAAGTCTATTATAATTTCAGACCTCCATGCACATAATGTAGCTGCCCCCACGAGCCAGTGGGATAGTGGCTTGTTAAGGCCCCTTCTAATACAAGCACTAGGTGGGTCTAGCAGCACCAGCAGGAAGTAGTTTTAAAGCAAACAGAGGAGATGCTCATGGTGCGGAGGCTGGAACTGTGCTGCTGAAAGAACATTAGCATACCTGTGTTTGTGGGACAGCAGTTTCCAAATCTTGCGTGAATTTTGTGCTGAGAGTGCATTTTACCCATTCAAAACACACCTGGAGCTCCATGCTAGCAGCTGCTTCCCCTCTTGCTGATGCAGGCATCAGTGGCTCACTAGGTGGTGCAAAATCTCTCTAAACCTCACATCCTCCCTGTGCAGAACCTGTGACAGGCATTAGAAGTGGTTGCAAAAATTGGATAGACAAACTGTTTCATAGGTTTCACTTTAAAAAGGCTAATCGTAACCCAACAACTAGTGAATTGAACTAAAAAAAAAATAGCGTACTGCAGTTAGTTATTTTTAATATCTGATTTTTAGTTTATTGGAAAATTATCCACATTTATCAATTTTACCTTGATCTGTGTGACTTATGATAAAAATGAGACTATACTAATCAGGAGTTTTTTCCAAGAAATGATACAATTATCATTAGCCTTCAAGAAGCCTTACATACCAGTCATAAGTCCAAAAATGTTCGGAGAAAATATGCCATTAATGAAATGCCATGCACATTTGTATGAACGGTGGGGATGAGAGGTCCTGAACACTTGTGAAGTGCTGATGTTACTCGTTTCAAACTTGTTTACACGTACATGCTTCATAGATGCATGGATCACCAGGAAAGTGCTTGGCACTGGTTCTATACCATGACAGCTCACTCCGAACAGGAAGTGAAGGCCTAAGCGTGAAGGCTAGGGCTCTGCTGACGAGGCAGTGTTAGACTCTCTGTGCATGTCTGGGCGCTTACACTCTGCTGTGGGAAACCCTTATTGAGTGACATACATTTTTTTAACTCACTTTTTTCTTTCTGGTTTCCATGCCTCATTGGACCGATGAGTAGCTTGGTGGAAGAAAGAGAGAGTGTCCCTGGAGAAGACTTCTAATTTTGCTCACTGGGTGAGCAGAAACTTTTACAGAGCAGACTGCAGGCTGATACTGGTGGAGGAGGGCTGGGAAAGGTCAGGGACCCCTGGAATCTTGGCTCTTTTTTCAGCAGCTTTGCTGGTAAAGCCCCATAGACATTCTCCTAGGCTCTCTGCTTAAGACAAGAAACAGATCATTTCCCCCTCTAGATTTATAAGACTGTTTAAGGTTATGGCATCTTTAGGACCCATGAGGCAGCCAGGATCTATGGAAAGAGCTGGGAAAACTGCAAACACAGAAAGTGAATGAATGCTGCCGATTTTGTAAAAGCAATGTCAGTTGCAACTCCCTCACCAAGCCACTTAGACAGAAGACACACCTGTTTGCTGCAGGCGTAAGCTTGAACAATCTATAGTTAGAAGGCAAAATCCTGGAAATTTTGCTTCTCTAACTCCAAAACATTCAGTTTTTACTATTTGGATTTTAAAAATAATATGGTCCTTTTTGAGGCACACATAAATATAGTGATGCTCCTTCTGTATCTCATGTGTAATACCAGCAAAGTAGCTGTCAGATTGCTTAAATGAATGTTATATGTAGCAGTAGATTTATTAAATTGTTCCATCTTGTTTTTAAATACATTTAAAAATGTGCTTTTTGGAAATCAAAGCTTTCATAGCAGTTGGGTTTTTTTTTCTTAAATTGGTGAGATGAAGCATTTAATTTGAAAAATTACGTCTTCTAACAATTGTAGGAGAGTTTATACGAACAGAGCATTTCATTTTAA
This sequence comes from Gymnogyps californianus, assembly GCF_018139145.2. Taxonomy (NCBI): domain Eukaryota; kingdom Metazoa; phylum Chordata; class Aves; order Accipitriformes; family Cathartidae; genus Gymnogyps; species Gymnogyps californianus. The sequence goes on along the minus strand of NC_059497.1, from coordinate 40,568 downwards.
AGTAGAAAATCTAAATAATGTAAGTAATGTCATCTGTTTTCATACTCTGTTTAGACAGTCTTGCAGGCTACCAAAGTACATTTTCTGGAATGTTGAACTTAGTCCGTTTTCTTTTATACCAGAGACAGATGAGGGGAAATATCAGATATCTACTAGGAAATCTTTTTGTGTTTTTGTGCCCCTCTTCCCTGACACACACTCAGGCAGGGTGCCTGTGATAGTGGCGGATCCAGGAACCCCAGAAAGGCCTTATTTGCAATGCAAGGTTAAACCACACCAAGTTTAATTTAATATTCCAGTGATTTTTATGGAAAGTGGAAACAGATGGAATAGACAAAGGATAGTAATCATGTGTCTAACGCTAACCGGGGGGGGGGGGGGGGGGGGGAAGCAGCTATTCCCACATTGGTGTTCGCCTTTTCTTCTTGAAGATGTTCATGCAGTTCAACATTTGTTTTAAAAAACTTAACGAGCACATTCATATCTCTTGGCTGCTGGCCTTACAATGAATTACATATGGGTGTCCTTGCAGAAGGGTGTTTGTCTTGCATGGTATCGGTAATGGCACTAAAAGATGCTTTCTTAGTCTGAAGCCAAATCTTAGCTTAAAGCAGGAAAAGGAAACACAAGTAACTGACTATGGTAAGAGTGAGCAAAAGTCTGGTTAATCAGAAAATAACATTATTTTTGTCTAAGACTTTTTCATATTAGAGAGGAAATTTGGTAGTGCCTTTATTGGTAATTACAAGGAAAAGGTGACAGGAAGCACTATTCTGCACAAGTCTCTACTGACACTGAAGTATGTTAAAAAAGCTCACATAGATGTCAAGAACAATAATACCAAAAAATGTCTGTAATCAAGAATCAGTGAGTGAATTATAGTAACACATAAATAGTGTATCTGAATGACAAAAATTCCTAGTTTTTCTATTGAAGGAAATATTTAATATTTCCTTATTAAATATTGAAGGAAATATATCAGTAGATCAATATCAATATATCAATACTTAAAATATATAATTGGAATTAATATACTATAACAATCAATATATTAATATATGTTAATATTTCCAATATTAAATATTGAAGGAAATATAGGACTTGGGGGCGTTGGTTGACGAGAAGCTCAACATGACCCGGCAATGTACGTTTGCAGCCCAGAAAGCCAACCGTATCCTGGGCTGCATCAAAAGCAGCATGGCCAGCAGGTCGAGGGAGGTGATTCTCCCCCTCTACTCCGCTCTCGTGAGACCTCACCTGGAGTACTGCGTCCAGCTCTGGGGCCCGCAGCATAAGAAGGACATGGACCTGTTGGAGCGAGTCCAGAGGAGGGCCACGAAGATGATCAGAGGGCTGGAGCACCTCCTCTGTGAGGACAGGCTGAGAGAGTTGGGGTTGTTCAGCCTGGAGAAGAGAAGGCTCCGGGGAGACCTTATAGCAGCCTTCCAGTACCTAAAGGGGCCTACAGGAAAGATGGGGAGGGACTTTTTACAAGGGCATGTAGTGACAGGACAAGGGGTAATGGCTTTAAACTGAGAGAGGGTAGATTGGGATTAGATCTAAGGAAGAAATTCTTCACTATGAGGGTGAGGAGGCACTGGCACAGGTTGCCCAGAGAAGCTGTGGATGCCCCATCCCTGGCAGTGTTCAAGGCCAGGCTGGATGGGGCTTTGAGCAACCTGGTCTAGTGGAAGGTGTCCCTGCCCATGGCAGGGGGGTTGGAACTGGGTGATCTTTAAGGTCCCTTCCAACCCAAACCATTCTGACTCTATGATTTTTTGGCACATGCAAGGTATGTATCATAAATAAATGTTTTTGAAAAAATACATATATAACTGCTGTATTATACTAAATTATTTTTCTTAACCCGTCATATTGAATTGCATTATTCCTGGGTCTGTTAATATCTGAGCTCAGGTTTTGTTGCAGGGGATTTCTTTTTCTTTCACTGCCTGCTTATACAGTTCATCCTTGTGAGTAAGGCTTTTTCCACATCTAGAATATTTCCTGAGAAGAGTTCACTTCCTTTGTACCATGTAAGTACGAGCACACCAATCAGACAGCTGGATTTTACCTGTTCTCAACTGCAAGGAAATTAGTTTTAAGAATTCTTAGTCTAAACCAGTTCAGCATGCAATGTAATTCTTTTATATTTGTATTGATTCATTAATTACTAAGATCAAACTTACAAATTAACCAAAGCCAAGACTTCCATCCCTCTTTTGCTGTCTATTTTAATTTTTTTTTCTTAACTGTGTCATATCATACATCCTATTGCTGCTCATCATTTATATGTATTTGGACTTCAACTGACCAGAAGTTGTTTGGTTTGACAGATTCTGTATTTGTGACATCAAAATATGTTGCTATGGAAAAAGTTACGAGTTCTAATTAAAAATGCAGAGGTCAGGAGTTTCCCAGAACCAGCAGGGCATAGATCCTCGGAGAAAAGAATCACAACATAAAAAATCCAGAGATATGTCAATCTGCAACTTTCCAGATCTGAAAGGAGAACAGCAAGCATTCAGAAAAACCACAAGGCTGAAATTTTGGTCAAACTCCCTTGCGTTCATTCAGATGCTGTATGTCTCCCTTCCCACTGGCACAAGTTGCTTCTGGAATTCATGCAGAGCACTGATATTTGAAATGTCATCGTAAGACAACTTAAACAGAGGAGAGATAGAAATTAGATGGAAATTAGTAGAGAGAGAAATTAGACCTGCCTGGTCATCCTTTCAAATCAAATACCAATATTGAAATAATCTCCACGTAATGGTGTTGAGTATTTTGTCAACTACATGCATCCATCACTTCCTTTGAAAGTTCGTCCATGTTCAGTTGTCTCATTGATTTCTCTTCAATATCTCTTTAGTTGTTTAACTGTTTACAGTTTCCCCTTTTATAAATTTTTATTTGTAAACACTTATTGTGTCTTTCCACTCTTTTTGCTCCAGTTTAGCCAAACTACAAGAATTGTGGGTACAAGCGCAGGCTTGAGTTACAGGTGCCTGAGCTGTCCACACCTGTGGCAAGATGTGCCCACACAATATCTTAATCAGAGCACAGGATTTAAGAGCAGCTCAGCTGCAATGAACTCCTGCTCAATACCACACTGATATGAACACACCTGTTCTGTGCTACGTTGGAGATTTCTGCAGTAGTGTGTGTTACGTGACATAACCATTTTTGCTCAAAATGTATTTAGCGTCTCATCTTTTTACAGTGTTGGAGCTCTCAGTGCTTCCACTGCAGTCAGGTTTTTTTTTTTAAATGACAAACACTGTGTAGTTGTCTTCTAAGTTTGTGCTCTCTGCCCTCCAGTAGTAGGGCAAAGCAATTTGTCTCTGAACTCGGTTCTGCAATTCAAAAGCAGTGATGTGTTGCTACTGTAGCACAGTGCCAAGTTATCTCCAGTTTCCTCTCAGGATAGCTGCTAAGTATATTTCTGTCTTATGGAGATGGGAAGCTTGCAGTCTGATGGGTCCTGCTCACCCAATTACTCTTCTAGATACAAAAAAAAAAAAAAAAAAAAAGTCATTTCACTGATGACTGAGCTTGCCAAAGTACAAAATGTCTGTGAGCACACCACTTTGTTCTCCAGTGGGAAGTTGCTGTTTAACAGCAGGTCTCATTATGCACATGTGCAGCTTCTTGTAATCAGCCAAGACTCAGCCTGAGATTCACATGGCCTATAGAGAATCATTCTCGTGACTGAAGGACAATCAGAAGTGTTTCTTGTAGGTAAGCAGACAATTGTTTTTATGTATGTTTTGATGAAACCATACATGAACTTTTGCTTAAGTTTCAGTTTTCTGCTAAAGATCTCACAAAAGGTACAGCATGAGACTCATGCGGTAGACTTACCATTCTAATTTAATGCATGTATGCATATGGGATTTTTTTTCCCCAGTTCCTACAAGAATTCTATACTTGTTTTATTGCCAGTGTTATATATAGCTCACTATCACAACTGTGGCCTCAGGCCACATCCCTTAAACTGAGGAGATAGACAGTCAAGTGGAATACCAGAACATGAAACTGACTTTGTTGTTAGCATAGCCCTTTCTTCATAACTACAGAAACTGGCATTGGGATTATGTATTTCAAAGCCTACATGCATCATTTTAGTCTAATAGAAAATGCCATAATTGATAAATCAAGAATAGATATCTGTCCCTCCCCCCTTTTAGGTTTTAAACTACCATATCTAATTAGGATGAGGGCTAGATGCCTTCATGAGGGCTTACAAATGGTGATCTATAGTTTTATGAATGTAGAAAATGTCATTCTTCTATATTTAATGAGTCTTGTTTATATTTTTGAAGTCTATGAACTGAGCTAATTACCATGAAAAATTGTAGGCAGCTGCCTTGAAACTGTTTTACCAGCTATTTCCTTTTACCATTCTTTGTTTTTTAATAAGGCAAGAAGTTTTCAAATAGTTACAGAATATGATCAGGATCCACAATTAATGTCTTTCTATTGAGCTGAAGAAACATCAGATCTTAACTTCCTTGCTTTAATTCTAAACCACACTGGATGGGAGACTGTGAATTCAGGTGGCAGTTTAGAGGGCAGCCATGCTTCTGAGAAGGTACAAACTTTACCCATTTCTACAGTAATCATTTACTTTATACTTTTTAGTAAGTGTACAAATTAAGCTCATAATTTAAAAATCCTTCCTGTATAATATTAGAGACTGAAAATAATAATTTTCTCATTTTTGTGTGCCGATAGTACAGATCTGTTTTCTATCATAAAGCAAAAACTCCCAACATACTACAGTCATTTTACAGAAGTGTGGTATTTCCATTTTCCCATGTTAATTGTGGAGGTATTTTTATTGCTATCTGTCTTTCCTTTGAATTTATTTAAAAAAAAACCAAGCAAGATACTCTGAAAGAGCAGTATCCCGAAGGGAAGCTGTGGAGATCTTTCCTTGAGTGGAGTCTCCTGAAAAATTTCTCAGCCCTGAAGATTTCTAAAAGGCAAGAAGCAGGAGTAAAACCATTGCAGAGAGCTTGGAGTAACAGGATAGGCTCCGTAAACTGAATTTGTACTAAAAATTCTGATTCAGAGTGTTGCTAAGTGCAAACAGAAATATTTTTCTGTTAGTTGCCAGACAAGCGGAAGACTTTCTGAGTTTCTTTTCACCATTTGGAACTCTAAGAAAGGGGGGGTGGGAATTCTGTCTAGCCTATCAGGATCTGGTTCCCTTACTAGGCTTGTTTTAACCCTGTTTGTGTTTCTCCAGAAAGGGTGTAAAACCAGCATCAAACCAGCAGTCTCATAATTGGAACCCATTTTATTCAAGTACAAGGCAACAGAACAATGTGAGGTGCTAAGCAAGGCATTCTGTCTTCTAAAACAGACTAGGATATATACTGGAAATTAAAATAAAATGTAAAGTCACTTAGTAATAATTCCATGTGAAGATTTTCACAGTGAAGTTGGGCCAAAGATATTTCTCATGTGCACTGATGATTTTGGTTAATGAAGACAATTATGTGAAAATGTTTTTATGTGATTAGAGGATGAAAAAATCTGTGAAGATCATTAAAAGAACCATCCATTTCAGAACAAGCCATATAAGGTGCATAGAATTCTACCACGCTGACATAGACTAGGCAGTAGACCAACACTTAAAGAAAAAGGCTCCTTAGAACAGAGAAGTAGCTGTCCTTCCCTTTGTGCTTCCCTGACCAGGCTTTCAGCAGTGACCCTATCACTGTTTCTTTCATGAGTATTTTTACACCTCTGTTCTGTGTCTGTATGTTCTAAGGTCTGTTATGTCTATTAGCAGGTTTTTGAAGGCCCTAAGGCTGAGGAATACCATGCTGGTATTTTCACTTAACCTACCTATATGAGTGAGATAACATTTAAGCCATATGCTTGAAAAACCTTGCCAATCAGTACTGAATGGCTCTAGTTGCCCCTTATGGCTGCACCTGGAAGGAGCAGGCGTACCTGGAGATGACTGGCTCTGCTCATGAAAAGGGAGCTGGAAAACTCGTTTAAGGCATGTTCAGGGTAGAAGGTAGCTGTGGGTGGCAGATTTGCATCTGGACAGCCCTTAGAGAGGCATTGGTTCCAGGTAGGGGCCTTGAAAGGGTACTGATGGCAAGGGCGAGCTTTTTTAGTATCAAAGCTTCTTGGATTTTATTTTTGACCTTATTAACAACTAGAATACTTGGGTATAAACTGCAGCCAGTAGATCTCTGGAGAGGAAGGACTCTAGAACTTGGGTTTAGTTGAAGTGCATTCTTAAAACAGTGCTGCTATTATCCCAGAGCCATGCTGGTTTTGGCCTAGAAAACCAGCTTTGTGGGAGACAGTTGGCCTTCCTGTTGGAATGTATGTCTGGAAGGTTAAATTGTAGGAAACAGCTGAAGAGCTCTATCAATACTTAGAGGAGGTGGTGGGTGAATGATGACAAAGATGTGGTAAGAAGACTGCTGGGCTTGGGAGAAACTGGTTGAGCACTAGCTCTAAGTCTAGGCAATAAGGAGCATGGGAAGAGCAGGCTTTTGTGGCACTGTGGTCAAATGAGAGGGCTACTTAATGAAAGAGGAGTTATCTGCAATATGCATGAGGTCTGTCTGGATTAAAGGGGTATACAAATAGGTGTGTATCAGTAGGCAGATGGCTTCTCTTGCTCTGTAAATTTCTCATCAGTTGCACACCTCTGACAGCAATCCTGCAGGTGCTCTTCCAGACTCTCAAGTGCATTTCCATTACTTTGTCCCTTGATGGTCAATGCTGGCAGTACAGCATGGACCGTCAAACGGAACTGACAAACAGAAGCGTGAGTTTGTATTGATTTCTATGCTGTGACAGATTGTGCCATGGGCTAGTTTCAGTGTAAGGGCTAGAAATAGAATCTGGGAACTTCCCTTACCATAAAGCAAGTATGGATCCTAGAAGAATCTGGCCAGTGTCTTAGTTAAACATGTTGATATTAAATAAGTCTTTGCCAGCTTGCCAGCCTTTAAAAATGAAAGCATGCTTATGCAGAACGGTAGCCAAAACCCATTTTTTGATTATAAGCTATGAGTCAATTTACTAATGTCAGACTATAGATTAGATACGACTTGCCAAAAATAACTATCAAAGCAGGTCACCATTGTGCATATGAGTCAAGTTTTTCCAGAGGCTGTGCTAATACTATCGTGGTATTCTATGTTGGTTGTGCAAATTAATAGACTGTAAGCTCATTGCAATTTAGGACAAATTAAGTGTCTTTTTACTATGCTCTTAAATACAATCCTACCTAAGCTGACTGGTTGCTTGTGGCTGTTAGTTTAAAAGCACACACTTTTTAACAAACTGTGGATTTGCTAGATCAGTGGCCTATGTTCACATCAGTTGATTGGAAAAAGCAATTTAGCCTTGTATTTGCTGTCTGCCGAAGCTGATCTAGTATGCCGCCCGCAGTCAAGCTGACCTCCTGCAAAACCTCCCAGTTTGTTTAAATTTAATCAATAATTTGGGATTAACCAGCATGCTGATCTTCGTATTCTGAGCTATGTACAAGTTAAATGCGTATCTTCGATCGACTTTCAACAAAACTTGTAATGAAAAGAGCAGTGTTTTCATTACGGTGCTCACGCTTTATTCTGCCAGTGACGTTACTCCTTTGTTATCATCCCCTATAAGAAATTCTGAATAAATACATGCTTATAGGTGCAGTTAACAAAGGACACAGAATAGTTTACCAGTACATACTCCCAGTAGCACACACCAAATTCCCAAAGTCCCATTGCTTTCTGTAACCCTAACACCGACTGGACTAAAAACTATATGAAGCGGTCCTTAGTTGCAATGCTTCATAAAAAAAATCGGAGCCAACTCTCTTGCACCAAATGTATTGAGTACCTGTGGTCCTGTTTTTCATCAGTGCCAGTTTAGCATAATGTCATAATCTACAGCAAGAGACAAGTGGTTTTGTTTTGTTGGTTTTGTTTGTTTTGTATGCAACAGCTAGAAAAACTGCATGGAGTTACTACCGAGAAGATGATGGGGGAATTTAAATAGCTCCTATAAACATACTGGATTTGAAAATTGAAACCAAGGGGAAGTTTACTTAGTATACTTACTTTGTAAGGGAAGTTTCTTCATATATCTCTTATAAAATTTAGCAATGTTTATTGCAAGGCTTAGCAATGAGCTTACATCTACCTGTTATGTGTGTGCATGTGTGTATTTGAAAACAGGTTGGGAATAAGAATTGAAGTTTCTTGCACCATGACCCAGTAACCTGTTGGACAGGTTAATCCCTGCTTATGCAAGCTTTAGTAGCACTTTAATTTACGTATAGCACAGTGCAAGGTTCTCGGTGAATTAAAATCTGATCACTGTCTTGTTGGTCAGCGTAACAAATAGGCATAGCTAATTCCCAGGTGACAAACACATTTTCATATACAGAAATATTTTTGGATATGTATCTCCCAAATGTTCATCCCAGTTAGCAATGAGAGAAGAAAATTATCCTATTGTGTTTGTGTCTGACACTCGGAAGAAGAAACAACAAGTCATTCCCTTTCAGTCACTTTTACCTGAAGAGTTTTGAATATAATGTTCCATACATAAAGGTCTTTGAAATAAAAAGAGTAAACTCATTGCTCTTGTAAGTGGATTTACTGTGATAGCCAGTAGGAGACACCAGCTCACTGAGGCAAATCGTATTGATGTGTGTTTTGAAGTATATTTCTCACAAATGAAAGTAAACAAAGCAGTGAAATATTTTCATCCTCTGTGAGCTTATGTACTCAGAGTGTGTGTTATTTTCAGGGGAGGGAAGTACACAAAGAAGCGCCTCTCTCCTGGAAAGAGGCAAGTACCCGCAGCAACAAAGGAGTTTCCTGGGGCTGATTGTACATAAGTTCTTCTTTACTGCTGTTTGCAAAAGGAGCATCCAAGCGAAGGAATGCACAGTTCTGTCTGCTCAGTTAAGGTCACTTTAATGTATCTGCGTGGATGTCCACCTTATTTTTGAAAGAATAAATGCATTATTTAAACATACATAGTGCCACTCGCTCCTATAGAGCAAAATAAAGATGAAAATATCCTTTGCACTCTTTCAAGTTAACTTAATGCTATAATGTGTGTGAGTGCCTTCGGCAGCAGGGTGTTACACAGTATTCTCGAGACTTTCATACAAGGCTGCCTTTTGTCTTTGCTTTGAGTCATCCATTGATTTCCTGCAGGGAATCGGCCTGCTGAAACCATACAATAGAGTAACTTTTGTATTCTAGAATATACAGCTCAACCTGTGCAGATGGAAAGCAAATAACTTAGATTAAGCGAAAGGACTAATATATGGTAAGGCAGTATTTATGTTCTTCAGAAATTGACATGATACATAAACATGCATTTAGCATCAATCTCTGTACCCATATAAGAAGATTCTTTGTTTTCCTGCTTCTTGGGCTTATGGTCTTATTTTATTTCCATTAAGAAAATCGGCATTTTTCTAGCTGTATGTTTAAACTGACTAATCCAAATTCTAAATCTTGAGGGGTTGAGGACAAGGAACGCTTTCAGACTAGGACTGGATGTAGTACAAGATGGTAGTTAGAACCTTCCTGTTTGATTTCAGGGTTTTTGTTTGCTTGCTTGCTTGTTCGTTTGTTTTATCTGTCAGAGGAACTATAATACTGTGTAATGACTCATTTACTTAGGGCTCTTATACTTCAGGAAGTTATTGTGAAAAGTTTTCTTCTAGGTGGATATTCTGAAGTGGATGGGGTCTCTTTTTAGAATCAAGCTAGCATTAAGTAATTAACTAAAATCTCATCTCTCACTTCCGTATCTACTCTACTGTACTAGTGATGTGATGGTTGGCCCACTTCTCTCCAGGCATTCAAATTGTCTGTTTCTTCCTCATGCTGATGCATGTAATTTAGTAATTTTAGGTACAAACTGGATGATGAAACACCTCCAAGTTTCCACAGTTTACTACTTACATTTTTCTTCAGTTAATCAAAGATACTCAACTGTATCTTACACAAGCCCCTTAATGGAGAAGAGGTGTCTCACTGAGGACAACACGGGAGGACATATGCATACATTTTTACACAAAGAAACATCTTTCTCAATGCACTTGACAATAATGTGTCAAGAAACCTCAAATTTAGCTGTAGTGCTACAGAATGCAGCAGGCCCTTTAAAGACATAAAAATGCAATAGAAGCTTAAGCAAAGACCTTCAGATACCCTTGTGCTTGAAGGTTGGGGAACTGAAGACACTGCCTAAGACACATTCTTCTTATCCTGATTGCTTTGCCTCAGCCTCACTGAATCCTAAGTGAATTTATGAAGTGTATTTGGTTTTGCCATGCTAGAACCACCTTTTGTAATTATTTCTAGATGTAACTCTGAAATTATTCAGAATTGGAAGAGTGACCTGTCGGTAACCAGCTCGCATTTTCCATTGAAAGCTGCAACAGTCTAGGGAATTGGTCTTACAGAACAGATAGTCTAGTGAATTTTTTGAGGCGGATTCTATAATTTAAGGGCCATGTCACAGCCAGTTTTGAGCAGACAGGTTGTTGAGTTAAAACTGTTACTTCTACAGCTGGGAGAGCTGGTTCTGTACTGCGCTCTCAGACGACACTGCAGCTTTGCATCAAAAAAATCCTCAGTGCAGAACAGTGAAATGAAGCTGTCATTACTGACCTTTAAGCACTAAAAAATTTCTGTGCCTGAGAGTGCGTTGCTGAACTCAAGAGTGTTTTTGTATGATAGACACTTGAATGCAGTCAGGGATATCTGGATGCGTCACAAGTGTGTATTTACTCTTAAACTACTGAGAGAATAGCTACTTTAGATTCTCAGAGCAAAGACATCTGTGAATAGACTGTGTGCAGGCAATTTACCACAGATAATGTTTCAGAAAAGTGCTCTTGCACTGCTATTCAGTGAGATTTGCATGCCTGCAAAATGTCATATTATCTTCCTGATTCCTTTTCTCCTTCTCTTATGAATGAGGCACTCTCCATATTTGCCTCAATGAAGGCTTTGTTTTTGTCTTCAACATTCAGCACAAACTTTCTGGTGATCAGAATGAAAAATGCTATCATAACAGAGATTTTTCTTCTCAGACTGCCAGTTTAGGAATATCGCTCACTGGCGGATGGAGCTGAGCATTTACTGAAAGTATTTGGCTAAATCCACTAGCTTTTTCCTCTACAGCGCCTGATGCATGTGTCCCACCAATAATGCTTTTGGAAAGATTATTCTGATACTATGTGTAAGACTTGAGGACTTTTCACTTCTCTTTTGGATGTTTGGGTCTATCGTATTGCATACTTTTTTCTTCGCTCCACACAGGACAAACAGGGAGGCTTGTCCAAGGCCACAAAGCATGAGTGGCAGTGCTCAGTATTATTGCTGTGTTTTACTGACAGTCCAAAAAGAAGGGAGGAGGACCAGCTTAATGTTGCAACACTTGGTATTATAATCTGTCACACTGATATCCAATTTGGGATTACACGTTCAGAGATCAAAAGGACCTAATAGGAAAGTATATTTAACTGCTAAACTCTCTGTCCTTCATAATTCAGAGAAACTCAGCAGAGAAACACACACTCAAGGGAGTTATCATATGGGGACTTCCTGTAAGTGTGTCTCAAAAGCATTTTCTAATAATAAGATAAATAACATGGGTGACTGTTCCCAGAGTCTATACTGATGTGCCGAGATGTTTAATTTTCTGTGAATATGGGCCACATACATAATAAAGACAGACAATGACAAAGAGGCTTTCTTTTTTTTAACTCTCTGCCACACTACGGATTGAGTTTGGGGAGGGGGGGAAAAAAGCGCCTTTTGATGGTAAATAAATGAAATGGAAATACTGCCTGAAATTCACTTACAAAGTCACTAAAGTACGGTCACTGTAGGAAGAAATAAGGGCTATCTAAGCAAGGGTTGTATGTCTAGCTGATGCATCTTTTATAAAATGAAGGAACTATTTTTAGCAGAATATAGAGATCCATTTTCTATGTATGTGCAAAAGAGGAAGGAGAATCAGCATGGCTGAAAACACTGGAGGCAGCAGATACATCTTTAGCAAAGCGAGCGAGTGTCAGGAACAGTAAACAATGAGAACATGGGAATAGGTGGAAAGTCAGTGTTCCGGCAGTCTTAGAAGCAGTTGACTAGAAGCACGTATTCAATGCAGTTGATCGGATGGCTGAAATACAGGAGAAACATCTCAAAAGAGGACAGGGGATAAGAGGAGCTTTTGACTTGTGGAAACTTCTCCTATTTCCATATTATCTCTAGCCTAAATGCATCTCTGCCAAAAAAAGCTTGTAAATATGCACAAGGAATGTAACCAGTTAGGTTTAACTTCCAATGACAGTTGTTCAAAACAAGTAAAAGAATGCTACATGTTTCTCTTTTCTTCCCATACCTTCCCCCTCAGCTGGAATTCAGGGTTCTCCAAAAGAAAAGTTGTGTTTTCACCATCATCCCAGGCACTTACGGATAACTTAATAGGGAAGGCTAGGCATCTACTCTAGCAGAGATCCAGGAAATATTTTCTAAATTGTATCACAGTGGAACGAAAATCTTCCTTGAGCTGTAGGGTCTAAGAGAAAGGAGGTTATATATGGCATTACTTTTCTGTTCTCTAATGGAAACTATTGTCTGACTTTGCTACAGCCATGGTTTTCTAATTGTTGGAAGTAATTTGCCCAGATTAATGCTCTCTGTTCAATTCATTTAGTGTGACTTAATTTCATAACACTACAGGCTTTATCAGTAGTCAAAATAACCTCTGGAAAACCCCAGGAGGCAAAAATGCTTGTCGAGTTTAGCTGTTGAGGCTGGATGATGCTGCTCTGTGAAAAATGAACTAATTGTTTTGAGGGAAAGAACCATCAGAAAATTACTGGGTCTATCAGAATTCTTTGTCTTTCATCAGACGTGTTATTTGGTCATAACTTGGCTTTTATTTTTATGTTTATCACAATGCCTTTTTTTGTGTCTCTGGTAATACGGGAGTACTGTGAGACTTTCCTAAGCCTATACTACAAAGTATCATACAGTTAGTTACCCATAAAAAAAACCCTCACCTAATTTTTTTATTGGATTGAATTTGGGATATTACCTATTGCAAAGATGCACATAAAGGCACAGATATTTTCTCTTTCAACTTTATGTTGAAAGTGTCAGCTTACATAAGATCATAAAAGCTGTTGTGGTGTTTTTTTTTTTTTTCCCCTGAAGAGAATTGCTTTCTAGTATGTACAAGTATCCTTAAGTGTTCTCTGCATAGCCAGTATGGTTGTTCTCATTAGCTTTCTCTACATACCATGTATAGTTGTTTGCAATAGCTAGAGCTAAGGAATTGCGTGTAGTTAGGAATGTTCTCTGTAATATCTTTTCTCCCTTAGATGTGGTAACATATACTCCCAGTTCTGCCCTGGAACCCATTTACACCAGCAATAGCTATTAGTCAGTCAGCTGTCTTGCCTTTGACTAATCAGTCTGCTGATTCTGAATGCTAAAAGTAACATTTGATTTGAGTTAATATTATCTCACATGTAATTCGGCATTGTTTTGACCCCTTTTTTCCTGAGGCTGGTCATACGAAGCACGGTTCAATGCCTTTATTCAGGATAGGAAAAGGTCTTTGGAACTGTAAACACGCTAAACATGTTAATAGTGTATGAGACTTCTCAGAAATACCATTTTTCAGCCAGAAGCTACTATTCTGCAGCCACCTCCCTCCCCCCCCCCCCAAAAAAAAAGAAGTTGTAAAACAACTGTAACAGCATTTCCAGGTTTTCACCTGGCTTTAGTGGTTATTGCTTAGGGTTGATGGTTTAGCCTTCAGTGTTTGCCATATATTGCTAGGAGTTTGACTTACAGGATATCGCTATGATAGAGGGCTTATGGTTTATCAATGACTGTACTCTCAGGCCTCATGCTTTATCATTTAGGATTCACACTCTTTCTTTAGTGTTTTGTGGTTTGCTAAAGTAAATTATAAACTCCTGAAAGATACAACTCTTGAACTCTAACCCTTAAGTAAGATTTGTAATCTTCTTCCCTCACTATCCAGGGTTCATCTCTCTGTGGTCTGATTCAAGACCTGGTTTTGATAGCTTCATTACATACACTCAAACTTCTCAGGAAATTGCTAAGTTGTTGGAGAGAGCTGTGAGGAAGTATGTACTGTATAGCCATGCAAGATAGTGGAAGCACAGACATGTGAGCCTGAAATGGGGCTGGGTAGTACCTCAGGGATTTGAGAAAAAGGGTTCATGGCGGTTACCCACCCACAGGGATCCACAGAAAGCACTGAAATAGTAAAAATCTCAATCATTTTGAAGGAAAACTTGAGGAATTGGCAGCTAGCATCTCAGAAACACCAGGAACAGAAGCCAATCCTCCTCTGACCAATAGCTGCCTGGGCAGTGGCAATTCTTTGGCTTTCGTCAGCATGGTCATGGTGAAAATGGGCAGTGAGCATATTAATGCTTATGCTGCTAGATGCCAAAAAGGACTGTTGTGGTTTAACCCCAGTCAGCAGCCAAGCGCCACTCAGCCGCTCCCTCGCTCCCCCCCCAGCTCCGCGTGGGATGGGTAGTAGAATCGGGAAAGAAGGCAGAACTCGTGGGCTGAGATAAGAACAGTTTAATAACTGAAGTAAAAGATAATACTAACAATAATAATAATGAAATATAATAATAATAGTAATGAAAAGGAATATAACAAAAAAAAAGGGAAAAAAAGTGATACACAATGCAGTTGCTCACCACCCGCTGACTGATGCCAGAGCTGCGATCTGCCCCTCCCAGCCAACTCCCCCCTGTTTATATACTGGGCATGACGTTCCACAGTATGGAATATCCCTTTGGCTAGTTCAGGTCAGCTGCTCCCAGCTTCTTGCACACCTGCTTGCTGGCAGAGCATGGGAAACTGAAAAATCCTTAAGATAAGCACTACTTAGCAACAACTAAAACATCAGAGTGTTATCAACATTATTCTCACACTAAATCCAAAACACAGCACTGTACCAGCTACTAAGAAGAGAGTTAACTCTGTCCCAGCCAAAACCAGGACACCCATTAAATCCTAGTTCTTGTTTGTATGTGATAATGATTCTGCTTTATACTGTTAAGTTGTGTAGATGCTCCTTGTGTGCTGCTTGCACACAGTAAAAGTTGTCCTGGACAAGCTGTCCCGCAGACAAGGTTATGCAGCATCTCTGAGGCCACTAAGGATCGTAGGAGGGAGTGCTCCCAGGATCTGCTGGATTACTGTAGGGTTCCTGGGGATCCTTTAATATCTTTAATATCTTTGGTTGGGGGGAGTGGGGTGGGTGGAATCAAGATAACACACAGATCAACACTCCCACTCCAACCAGTGTTTTCTCCTGTTGTGTCAGGGAGTGTGTGTTGATACTGGGACTCCTCTTAATTTAGCTAATGAAGTCCACAGACACTGGAGTGAGGGAAGGGGTCAGATGGGACATCCCCCTGTAAACCCAGCCTAGGTATTTCTCTTTTAAGAGGTGGTCCTGGGGAGAGAAAGGAGAGGCAAGAAGAGACTCTCCTATATCCTGAGATTCCCCTTCCTCCTTGAGTAGTCATATTCAAATCAATACATACTATAGTTTATTTGATCACCTTTATGCCAGGGAGCACAAAGCACTCAAAATTGAACCTTGACGGAGCCTGGGGCGAGTTTTTCCTTGCCTGTGGTGGATAAGGGCCACAGCAAGCACGTTCCTCTCTGTCACCAGGATTTCTCTTCTCCATTCACTGAGGATGACCCTGCCAGAAGGTGCTAGGGAAAGGGGAGGATGGCACCGCCCAGCAATGGCTGCAGACAGCCTGGGGTTAGCCTGGATGGCCTATTTGATCCTCCCCAGCTTTTCTTCTCCCCTTCTGGTCTGAGGTTCCTTCCCAATATGGGCCAGTGCATGTGCTCTTGGTCCTGCAGACGCAGACACCTTGGAGCTGTGAGGAGGCAGGTCGGGCCCACAAGCGGGCTTTTGGCACGTCAGTGAGGGGAGAGCCCTGTATGCTGGGTGGGTGAAGGGTGAGCGGGGTTGGAGCATGGCGTGGACTGATCTGAGCTGTCTGATCAGGGACAAACATGGAAAGAGGGGAAAGGAAGAACATCTGATGGAATATGAGGTGGAATTCTGTGCAGGAGTAGCTTTTTGGAGAGGGTGTGGAGGCAGTGGTTTTGAGTTTATTCAACCCAACTCACTGGTGATTATTTCCTTATGCTCATTATTTCTTAAGGAAAAGAAAAAAAATTGTATTACGTGAGGACCAAAATTTTTATGGTAAATTTCCTAAGCACCAAAGATTGGTGCAAGCGAACAGCATATTAAAAAAACAGCAACCTCAAAGTCAAAAACGGAAGAGATTCTAAGCAGAGCCTCATCAACAACGGACAGTAAATTCAAAATGCATACAGCATTGTCTGATAAAGCCCTAGGATGTCTACCAGACCACTCACCTCTATTAAAAAAAAATATTTTATTTTCTGTTTAGTCTGTGTCTTAAGAAATTATTTAATTTATTTCTTCTCTGCACTAACTTGAGATTTTTATTGCACAAGTTTTTCACAAAATCTAGGCATAACTGCTGTCACAGTAACCCTGTGAGACAGGCAGTGTGACAGAAGAAATATTTATAGAGTGTGAGTGGACAACTCAAAAGTCAGTGTAGCATGACACACACCATCTCAGGTCTTAATTTCTTCCTCCACAAACTTAGTGTCAGCAGCAGGACTGCAAAATGACAAGCTGATTTGTAAGGAGAACAAGAATATCGTAGCACTGAAAAGGACATTAGAACTTACTGTCACCTTATTGTCTCTTCAAGATAAAGGCTGAAGTCACTTTTGATGCTTGGCTTCCACTTGACATACATATTTTCAGTCTATACTTTAATTAGCAGTGATGTCCATCTAGCACTTGTCGTGCACAGCATTAGCGCTGATATCCGTTAAAAAAAGAAAGAAAAGAATCTCTCTGCATAGGAGATACCACATTAGACAGCAGTGCAGAGATCTAATTCGGGACACCTGTTTTAGAATCGAGTTACGGTCACAGCAACACTGGTGTTTTTAGGGTACCACTTAGGAAATGAGCATCTATCTTGCAGCCTGCAGTGCAGCAAAGCAGAAAAGAAACAACTTTTCAAGCAGGAGATGGGTAAAACCTTACACGCTGACCCCTGTCTAGCACCTCAAAGCACCAGAAGACCAGCCTGGAAGCGTAGCCCCTTCCTGCCTTCAAAGCTCAGGCATCCCTCAGTCACAGCTCCACCGCTGCTCTTGGAGACTTCGAATCCCCTATTTATTTGCTTCCTTACCCTTCCCAGCATCTCCCACCAAGTTCCAGACCGAGAGCCGTCTATTGCTGTCTTGAGACATGCAGCCAGCGTTTTCTCACGGCATCCCATCCTGATTTCTTAAAGACATTCTCAAACGACATTATTGTCTTCGAACTTCGAACAGATCTTCCCTTAGAACCGCTCAAAAACCGTCCCAGTCCCCGCCCTCGTCTTCAAAGTTCTCACAAAGGTCCTTCTTGTTTTCTGTGGCGCTGCGCGGCCGGGAGCGGCCAGGCGGAGGCAGAAGCGCTGCGCAGCAGAGCGCGCCGAGCCGCCGTCGCGCCGCAGCGAGCCGCAGCGCGGCTGCTCCCGCCGGCAGCGCCCCCGGCCCTGCAGCGCGCCCCGGCGGGGCGGGGCCCGGCGCGCTCCTCCCGGCGCGGCGCGGCGCGGGGGGCGCGCGCGCGGGGCGGCGGGGCGGCGGGATGCGCCGCGCGGGCAGCGGCGCCCGGTGCCGGCGGCGCCGCGGGTTCGCGCCGCCTCTGCCCCCGCGCTTCCCCGGTCGTAGCGGGGCGCGGGGGGGTAGCCGTGCCCTGCCCTCGGTCCCACAGGTTTCGTCTCCTAGTAGCTCATTTGCCCTCACTCTCGCTTCCTCTTCTTCCCTCTTCCCTTCGCCTCCCGCCTGCTTTTTTGCCCTCTGCTCCTCCGTTGCTCTCCCCACCGTTTCCCCACTCGATTTCGTACTTCTGTCCTTGTTTCCTTTCCCTCTCTCACCCCCATTTTCCCTGCCATCCTTCCTCTCTCTCCTTCCCCCTTCTCTCCTTTCCTCTCACGCTTGCACCCCATTTCTCCTTCTCCCCCCTTCCTCCCCATCTTACAAATTCACCTTCCCTTGTCCCTCCCGTCCCTCTTTCTTTTCTGTTTTCTTTCTTCCTCCTCTTTCCCCCTTTCTGCCACCGCTCCCTTCAAATCTCCAGGCCTCCAGGCATAGACAGCCAGGGACCACGCCCACACCCATGTACAGACTGGTGGCGCCAGCTAAGGTGAGCACCAACTAAATCCTGCCCCAGAACACCTAAGACACCCTCAAACTCCGCCTCAGTGCACCCAAACGAACTGTGAAACAGCAAGACCAGGCTGAGTGGACTTGTTTCTTTTGCAGGGTAATCGTCTGAGGATCAAAAACTTGGAAGAGAAGCAATGTGACCTGATTTGTTCATTTCAGTGACATTTTGCTAAGGAAGTACGTAAGTATAGAAGGGGCCTAGAAGGGGTAGCAAACAGGAAAGGAAAGAGCAAGGAGTGTTTGAGAGAGGAAAAGCTAACTAAATGCCATCAGCACTTAAGTCGTTAAAAGCTGAAGGAATGGTGATTAAGCATTGTTTATAGGAAGCTCTGCATAACGCACAAGGAATGGAAAAATACCATTGGTGAACCCCAGGTTCTGCCTCAGGCCTGCAAGCAGGCTTTTGGCATAGAGTCTTTGTACTGAGCCCAGGCACGTCAGTGTGGGGAGGGCCCTGCGTGCTGGGCAAGTGAGGGGTGAGTAGGACTAGATCTTGGCGCGGCTGCTCTGTGACAAATGCACATGGAGGGGAATAGGAGATGGGTCTGAAGGAATAAGGGGTGTGGGCTTTCCATCTCCAGTGAGGTCCCTGATGTGTCCACTGGGGTCCCCCAGAATGTGCTTGAAGACAATGCTGCTTCTGGGGGCCCCCAGGACTTCTCCTGCAATGTCAATAGCCACAGGTAATACCCAAGGCACTGTCACCCACATGCACTTAGAACCCCTCTGGTAGATAGCCCCTACCCTGACCTGCTGCTTGCCAACTCGGTCAGCCCACAGGCTCTGCATGTGCCACTCAAACTGGCCCCCAAAGCCCCTAGCCACTAAAACCTGCCCAAGACCACCACCAATCTCTGAAGTCCCTGGACCTCAAAACCACCCCCAAAACTGAACCAGCCCCTTCCTACAACCTTAAAACTGCACCTAAGGCCTGCCCAAGACCACCAATGCCTCTGATAGCACCCGTGAAGCCTGCTATAACACCCCCATCCCTAATCCTGCCTTCATTCCCCTTAAGTCCACCCCCAAACAATGCTCCAGCACTTACAGCAACCGCAAACCACCCACAATCCAGCTCCCAAACCCCCACGACTCCAGATGTCTCTTTATCTCCCTTCACCGGTTGGAGTCAGGTTCTTGGTGCCCACGTGGTCCTGTGTGCCCTCGGTCCCATGCCGCAGGAGAACGGGATGGATGGCCGGACATGGCTGGGACTGAGGCACAAGACCATTCAGAGACCCAGCAGAGGACGGGTTGCTCCCCGGGGTTCACCGGCATTTCCTTTTCCCATTGCAGTAAGACAAGCACAGGCTAGCCCTTGACTTCACTTTTTTGTCAGTTAATGCCGATGTTAGATTACATGAGGGGAAAGAGTGGCCACAGCAGGTGGCTCCCAGGCTGTTCGACTCCAACATAGGCCCTGCTGGAGGCTGATGCGCTTCCCACTATGCTCAAAACTGTATTGGGGTCCTCCTTGCTGCCTGCAACATGACGGCATCAACTCTGCAGTCCCCTAGCACTGCTGCACAGCAGTGTTTTGTTGGATGAGTGTGGGGCTGTCAGAGGTAGAGGGGAGCAGAGTGTAGTCCCTTGCTTCTCTACAAGGCGTGATTTCTTTCGACGTAGCGTGCTCCCTGCAATGTTACTCTGGCTGCCTGTGGTCAGAGTCAGCTGTCTCTCTCAGGAACCTCATGAAGTTCAACAAGGGGAATTGCAAAGTCCTGTACCTGGGGAGGAACAACGCCATGCACCAGTACACGTTGATGGCCCCCCAGCTGGAAAGTGGCATGAGCCACCAATGTGCCCTTGCTGCAAAGAAGGCTGAGGGTGTCCTGAGCTGCACTAGGCACAGTATTGTCAGCAGGATGAGGGAGGTGATCCTTCCCCTCTGCTCAGCACTGATGAGGCCGCACCTGGTGTGCTGTGTCCAGTTCTGGGCTCCCCAGTGCAAGAGATAGATAGAAATACTGGAGAGAGTTCAACGAAGGGCCACAGGGATGACTGAGGGACTGGAGCATCTCTCCTGTGAGGAGAGGCTGAGAGCTGTGTCTGCTTAGCCTATAGAAGAGAAGGCTTTGGGGGGACCTTATTGATGTATATAAATATCAGCGGACAGAGGTGCAAAGAGGACTCAGCCAGGCTGTTTTCAGTGGTGCCCAGCGGCAGGACCAGAGGCAGTGGACACAAACTGAAACACAGGAGGCTCTGTCTGAACATCAGGAAACACTTTTTCACAGTGAGGGCACCTGAGCACTGACACAAGTTACGCAGGGAGGTTGTGGAGTCTCCCTCCTTGGGAGATACTCAAATACCATCTGGATACGGTCCTGGGCAACCTGCTGTAAGTGTACCTGCTTGAACAGAGGGTTGGACAGGGTGACCTCCAGAAGTCCCTTCCCACCTAAACCACTCTGTGAGTCTGTAGTACGAGCACCCTGCGGCCACAGCGAGGGCTCCCCCTCCACAGGGCACGGGGCTCCCGGCGGGGCATCAGAGCAGCACGCTTGGCTGCATTGCGCACGTCACGGGTGTGTCCTTGGCCTCGCTCGCTGCTGCCTGCAGGCGCTCGCCTGGCCGCAGTACAGGCAGCCGTGCATCCAACTGCAGTGTGCGCTGCAGCCAGCACCATCGAAAAGCCCGGCACTGAAGTACGCTGGCTCGCTCTTGCGCACTGCAGCCCCAGTAGTCCCTGCTGCCCTCCTTTGGTTCTCACAGACCAGAAGCACGGACCATCTTTGGCCACTGTCTCTTCCCAGCGTCTGCAAGATGGTCCGTGCAGTCTCATCGCGCTTGGGCCTGTTTGTCAGCTCTGTGGAGCAGACTGCCCGTCCCCGGGATGCCGTGCAGGAGCAGCAGGCGCGGGGGTGGCACACTGACTCGGGATCTGAGGGCGCAGCTACGCATGCGTGAGTGAGCAGAGCTCTTCGGGGCGCT
This sequence comes from Gymnogyps californianus, assembly GCF_018139145.2. NCBI lineage: Eukaryota > Metazoa > Chordata > Aves > Accipitriformes > Cathartidae > Gymnogyps > Gymnogyps californianus. The sequence continues at coordinate 19,263 of NC_059497.1, read as the reverse complement.
CGCGTAGCCGTCCTGCGGCACCGCGGGCAGCCGGCGCGGGCCTGCGCCCCGCCGCCTGCGGGGCTCACGGCTGCCCTCGCGCGAGCAGGAGCTGGTGCTGCAGGCCGTGGCCTGGCGCATGCGTAGTTCCGCCGAGGGTGCGCACTGTTGCCCTCTCGGTTGCGCTCTGGTACTGCGGTGTGCCGTCGCGCATGCGGCGTGTCGTGTGATTGGCGTACGCTTTCCACCACGTGGTTTTTACGCAGCAGTACAGCTAGGCCGTGCGGTTTTCGCATGCGCAATGCGCGCTCACCGCTGCCTCTCCGCGGGCACACTTAGTACTGCAGCCAGCCGGCTTGCGCATGTGCAGGACAGGCTGCGGAGCTCTGCTGCTCTCGCTTGATTACGGCCCGGTAGTGTAGGCGCCCGTAGGACGCATGCGCATTTCGGCCTGCGGTGAGAGGACGGCCATCAGACTCCCGCATGCGTAAGTGCAGCATCTGGGCTCCGGCGTGCGCGTTGCTGCTCGGTGTGTTTGGTCAAGTTCTCCCGTGTTTCGGTAGCAGGTACGGTAACGCTCGTGCTTGTCACCGCGTCCCGGCGCTGAGTGACCGTCAGCGCAGCCCATCTTTGTTCGTTGGTGTTCCTCCGTGTCGCCGGGGACTGCAGCCCCCGCGCCCCTGGGCGGCGAGCGCTTACGGGGCGGGCGTCCGCCCCGTTTCCGCCGCCCCCGGGTGCCTCGGCGCCGTCGCTGCTGCGGGTGAGCAGCGGAGGGCGGGGAGGGGGCGGCCGCATCGGATGCGTTGCGCATGCGCGAGCTGGCCGGCCGCCGCCCCGCGCTCACCGGGGGCCGCAGGGCGCGGGGCCGGCTGCACTCCCGCGCCGCTTGCCTCGGGAGCCGAATGGCGGCGAGCAGGGGCGCGCTTCCCCTCGCCGGCGGCGGCGGCGGCTTGTCTGCAGTGTGGCACGCCGTCCTGCCACCGTGGTGATCACGAAAACGTTTGGAAATATCGTGGTGAAAATGTTTGCTTTGGTGTTTTAGAAGAAACCAGCTTAGGCCGCATGGTGCTGCCCATATGCAGATGCGCGACTTCTGTTACCCGCAAGGTACGGAAGTGTGGTTTTGTGCTGTCTTGCCGAAGTTTAGAGTTCTTCACGTGTATTTTAGTGCATTTGCCTATGGTCGTAGGGCTGTCTTTTGGTCCCTTTTGTTTGGTAGTAACAGGCGATTTTCCTAGTTTCACGACACCCAACAGAAAAGGAACCTAAACAGCACTTGCAGTGTGAGTCATCGCATTGACCTTCATAGGTTATATGTGCTGCATTTTTGGAGCAAATAAAAGAATACGTCTGTTGCTTTTTAAACAGTTGTATGTTTTGTGTTTTACAATGATGAATCTTGAAAATAATGATGTGTGTCCTATAGTAATATTAGTACTGAAAATTTTGCAGGTGTTCCCTGTAAGCTTCTTTGGTGCTGAATTACAGACACATTTAAAAACTATCGACAAACCATTTTGTGGAGAAGGAAAAAACACATACCAAAGAAACGCACCTATGTGTGGAATTCTTAGACTGGGCAGCTTGCTGTAATTATAGACAAATTCTTAGGTAATCACTTGAACCATATATCATCATACATTGCAGTCATATGGAAATAATACAGTTGTTCTTCACAAAATTAGTTTTGTGAGGAATTACAAGCAAAGTTTTCTGTATCTTATTAAAGTAAGTTAACTGCAAATACAAATAAATACGTACTTTTACACCAGTACTTTAAAATGGAGGATAATAAAATATATGCAGTTGACTAGAGACAACTATTTGGAAGAAGTCAGAAGGGAAATCTGACCTTTGTAAGTATTCATCCTTGTGCTATATACACTATCTAGAAACTAGATACATGAAAATTTATATTGTAGCGAGACTACAGTACCGTAACTTGCTGGATTCACAAAATACATAGAAGCAAACTAAATAGATTTTCAAGATTCATTTTGGTATTTGGCAAAGTTCTGTGTTAATTTACGCAAGAATATAATTTTTAATGTGAATGCCATTATGTTCTCACAATCAGTTTAGCCTGGGGAATAATAGATTAAAATTGTGATTTCTCAGGGTTTTTGCAGTTAGGAGACATAATTTAACTGAAAGTATGCTACTTACAGGTAGATCCCAAGCTGCATGTCACAGGCTTATTATTAGTCTTCTTTGAATAGCCAATTGTTAAAGACTTGTTTTGTTCTGTATTACCATTCAGGGTATCCTAGTATTAAATATAGGTGGTAATATTATAACTGTCATACTATGCTTGTGTAACTGTGGTCATCATCAGACCCTAAATAAATACAGAATTTTTACTCGTTAATTTATGGAAGTCATTAATGTTTCGAGTGTGCAGACAGAAATGATACTGTGAATGAAGTTGTTCTAATACAAAACATATTATTTGTAATGCATACTCATTTAATTGTAGTGAACTGTTTAAAATAGTTAACACTTTTCTATACTATAGCATTTATGCAATGGTTTACAGAAGTCATGGAATTATTTTTATTACCAACATGGAAATAAAATTTTGATCTTTATTTCTGAGCTATATTGTGCTTAGAGACTCAAAAATTTAGATATGTTTTCCTCTGCACTCTAATTACTGCATTCCTAACCATTTCAGGGTTTCAATCATTGGGATTGGCATTTACTGTTTCAGTGGAGAAAGAGGTCTAACTATGATACAAAGAAACTGATTCAGCAGAACGGTCCACAAGACAGAGGCTGTCAAAGTAATTAAAACATAATCACTCTTCCATTCCATTCTTCTCTGTACCACATGTCCTAAGAACATATAAAATGTCCTACTGGCCTGGAGCTATCGTCATAAGTCTGCACCACTGTTGGGTCCCGAACAGTGGCAACGGGAGATGCTATTTCGGAGGAGCACGTAAGTCTCGCCTCTTTCTGCAGTCCATTCCTCTCATGCCCTCCAGTGTTAGGGAGGTTAGAAACTGCTCACCTTATACAAGATGGTAGCTTTGTACCTTTCCAACTCAAAACTTTGTCCTTCATAAGATGCAGAGAATGTGACATCATACAGTACTGAGGATGTGGATTCACCGAGGTTTTCTGGAGATGTGAAACAGTAGCTGCTTGTCCTGTCATCGTCCATATCCCTCCTGGTAGCGCCCAGGACTTTTTCAGACTGGTTTTTTTTCCCCCAGCAGCCACTGCACATCTGGCAAGGCAAGTAAATTAAAGTTGGTTACTAAAAAGTCTCCGCTTACATGCTGTCCTTGCATGAGAAGTTCAGTAATGAAGGTGAGGATGGAGTGGTGAGAACAATGCCAAGAAGGTGGAAGGGAGAGAAAGACAGACGCAAACACAATAAAGCTGTGGAGATGCATGCCTTACAATCTTCCACGTGCCTTCCCATACACCCCAGGGCCTTGCACTTGCCCTGCAGGAACCTCCTTTTTCATCTAGGTGCACCATAGGGCCCCCCAGTTTGCTTTCTGATGTCCTTAAATGTGGAGGCGTCTTGTGGCCCGTTAGCATTTTGGTGTGACCCCACAACCTTCAATTCACATTTTAGGTTGCCCCCGACTCCTCCATGTGCTTTCTGGTGAGCCTGTGTGCCCTGTGTTTGTCCTGCAGTGGGCCGCAAAGTTCTCCATTTAGATTTCTCCCCTCTCCCACAGTTTCCTGGGTGCTTTTTGGTGTTCTTCACGATCAGCTGTTTTCCTTTCGGTTTGCCCCAGGAGCCCTCCTTTGCTTTTCTGTGCCCCAGAAGGGGTGTCTGCAGCCCACTGCTCCAGAAGCCAACCGATCGACTGTTCCCTGCCAGACCAACGAGCGTGGCTCCGGGAACGGCTGCCGAGCTGTCCCAGGGCAGGCCCCAGGCCCCGGAGCAGGCTGGCTCCCGGGACTCGTTACGTGCGTGACTGAATAAGCACTTGCCGTCTCCTTTGCCCTCCCGGCTGCGTTTGCGCTTCCTTTGCACCGGGCGAGGGGCTGTGATGGAGCCCGGGGAAGGAGGTGATGCGCTGGGGGGGTCGGGCGATGGCCCCCCGTTCCTGCTGGGCTCCAGCCGTGGGCCGGGGCTGGAGGAGCCCCAGGTGTGGGCAGTGAGGCTGACGGCGACGGCCCCTCCCCGTAACGGGGTGGCTGCCGGTGGAGGGGCCGGTGCTGCCCTGCCCCGGGTGGCCGTGGAGGGGCCGGTGTGAGCCAAGGGAGAGCGGAGCGGTCGTCAAGCGTCGCCGGGCTGCGGCTGCACCGAGGAAGAAAGTGAGGGGGATCCGATGTCCCTTGGACCGTGAACGTCCCGGGCCGCGGGCGGGCGGGGGCGATGGCCTAGAGCGGGGGGGCGCGCCTCTGCCGAGCGGCAAGGCCGGGTGCGGGGGGCTCACCGGGGGCCGGGGGGGCTCTGAGCCCGGTGGCGGGGCCGCGCGATCGATCGGCAGGTCCCAAGGATTGCCCCGAGGAGGGTGGCGGTGCCTGCGGGGAGGCGGCAAGGGCCGCGCCGTATCGCAGCCGGGCGGCGGGGGCTGCCTGGAGCTGCGCTGGAGAGCGCGGGGCGGCGCTCGGGGCTCGGCGGCGCGCCCGGGTGCGCCGGGGGGGGGGGAAGGGAACGGTGTCCTCGCAGGGTCAGAATGCAGGGACGACTGCCGCCCGCGGCACGCCGGGAGCTGTAGTCCTTGGGTACGAGGATTCCGGTCGGCCATGTTGGTTCCCAGGACGCGCCGGGAGCCGGCACCGCACAGGTGTGCACCAGCGCCGCCGCCGCCTTCGCTGCTGCCGCCACGTGGTCGAAATCCGGTACTGCAGCCCGGCGTTCGCACGCCGGCTGTGGCCCCTCCGGCGCGCCGTCGGCGGCCGGCGCAGGCGCGGTGCTCGGGAGCAGCGCGGCGACGGGGAGGCGCGGGTCCCGCAGGCAGCGGGTGTCTTGCGGTACCGGTGAGGCGAGCGAGCCCCTTCGGCGGATGCAGAGGTGTCTCCTGCCCGTTGGCCGCCCGAGGGTGACGGGATGGGAAGCTTCGAACCGCCTGCTGCGGCAGGCTCCCGGTCTGCTGGAGGTGAGCTGGGTCGGGGCAGCCCCAGGGAGTTGACAGAAGGGAGAGGGGAAGGAGGCGGGCACCCCCCAGGCGCAGACGCCGGGCGCCTCCCCGACTCGCCAGAGCTCCCCCTGAGCCTCCCCCGGCCCTGCTAGCTCCGTGCAGCTGCCCCCAGCTCCAGCACCTCCCCTGAAGCCGACCAGCCCCGGTCGCTGCTTCTCCTTTCCCTCCCCCAGAGGCCACGCTGAGGATGCAGTTGTCCGTTCCTCCCCTCGGGATGCCCTTGACTGCACCTGCCTCAGGCTTGTGTGGGTTGTCTCTGCCTGGCCTCGCTCTCCTCGTGGCGTGGAGGTGAAGAGGGACAGGCAGAGCACTTACTGGCTGTGGACAGGAGCTGCTGCTGGAGAAGCCAGAGAAAGGAAAAGAAGAAATCAAAGGCCATCCAGCCATCAGCTGCTTTCTGCTGCAGGCAAGAGAGAGCTTGCCTCTCCAGGAGAGGAAGGATCCTTCTTCGTAGTCTGCAGCAGACCAGACCACCAATGTGCACCGCAGGGACTGTATGCATCACCGACAGCGCAGTATGGCCGCATAGTGCATGAGTGAGCAAGGCTATGTGTCTAGGAAGCCTTGTCTCCTAAGAGCTGTGAGACACCCACATATCCTCTTAGGTGGAGGACAGCCAAGCGACTGGAGTTACAGAAGAAGAAGGGAGCAGAGACGGAGAAAGAAACATCTGAATTGTAAAATTCTCCCAGCAGCAGTGAGAGCTGTGGTGTCTCCCGGGCTGTCAGGACCCTGTCACTCCTCTTGCGTGTCCCGGTCCCTCCCTGCCCCTCCCCTGGGCCCCTCTCTTTCCCATGCTGTTGCGCTTCCCCCCCTGCCCCATACCTGTCCTCTTCTCTCTATGCTTGTGTCCTGCTCCCTTTCTGTCTTTTTTTTTCATCCTCTGTCTCTGTCTTGCAGCCCATCGCTGTTTTTCCCTTTTACATCTCTTTGTCCTGATCTGCATCCGTCTCTTTGCCCCCCTCCACCCCAGTTTCTCTGGCCTGTTCCCTGGCGTTCTTTTTCTCTCTGCACCTGTATGTGCCACTCTGTGGAAGACGAAGGTAGGGGGAGGAGGTGCTCCAGGCGCTGGAGCAGAGATTCCCCTGCAGCCTGTGGTGAAGACCATGGTGAGGCAGGCTGTCCCCCTGCAGCCCATGGAGGTCCATGGTGGAGCAGATATCCACCTGCAGCCCATGACGGACCCCACATCGGAGCAGGTGGATGTGCCTGAAGGAAGCTGTGACTCCAGGGAGAGCCCATGCTGGAGCAGGCTCCTGTCAGCAGCTGTGGCCCCATGGAGAGGAGCCCATGCTGGAGCAGGTTTGCTGGCAGGACCTGTGGCCCCGTGGGAGGGCCCCCACACTGGAGCAGAAGAGGAGCATGAGGAGGAAGCAGCAGCAGGGACAAGACGTGATGAACTGAGTGCAACCCCTGCTCCCTGTCCCCCTGCGCTGCTCGGGGGGAGGAGGTGGAGAAGTCAGGAGTGAAGATGAGCCCAGAAAAAAAAAAAGAGAGGCGTGGGGGGAAGGTGTTTTTTAGAGTTGTTCTTATTTCTCATTATCGTACTCTGATTTTGATCGAAAATAAATTAATTTCCCCAAGTTGAGCCTGTTTTGCCTGTGACAGTAATCGGTGAGTGATCTCTTTGTCCTTATCTCGACCCACAAGCTTTTTTGTTGTATTTTCTCCCCCTGTCTTGTTGAGGAGGGGGAGCGATAGAACGGCTTGGTGGGCAGCCAAGGTCACCCCACCAGTTTCCTTCTATCAGGCTCCCTCTCCCTATTTTTTAATTCTTGCCTATGTTTCTTGTAGCCCATTGCTTTCAAAACTTTCTTTCTACCTCTCCATCCCTATTTTTTTAATTCTTGCATATGTTTCTTGAACCCAGTTGCTTTTCAGATTTTCTTCCTACGTCCTCCTCTATGCAGCTCCGTGTACCTGTTTTTTAATTCTTGTGTATGATTCTTGTATCCTGTCACTTTAAAAATTTTCTTTCTACATCTCCCTCTATCCATCTCCCTGTCTCTAATTCTTAATTCTTCCCTCTCTGTCCTGTACCCTGTCACTTTTTACATTTTCTATCTCCCTGTCCCCATTTGTTAGTTCTCGTCTATGTTTCTTGTACCCTGTTGCCTTTCGAAATTTTCTTTCTATGTCTACCTCTGTCTGGCTCCCTGTTTCTATCTTTTATTTCTTGCCTATGTTTCTTTTCCCCTATCACTTCAGAGTTTTTCCCTGTCCCTTGTCTTTTCTGTGTCTTGTCGTCCTGCTGGTCCATTCCGCCTCCCTCTCCTGCTCCGTGTCTCTTATTTATTCCTCCATCTCCGTCCCTGGGTTTTTTTGTGCAATCTCTGTGCTCTCCTCTCTCTACACTGTTGTCCTGCTTTCTGCCCCTCTCTTGTTCACAGCATCCCATTTTCTGGCTTCCCTGTCCCACACCTCTATGTCCATCTGTCCTTCCTCCTGCTTTTCTCTTCCCTTTTCTCCCTCTGTCCTGCTGCCTTTGGGCACTGAGCCTCGTAGCCAGCTCACTACCAGGATTTCTTATGTGCATTTAAGGAATAAAGTTTTCCTGCCTCCTCTGTGCCCCTGGCTGTGTTTGCAGCCCCTGGGTGCAGAGCTCCTGGCTGTGGACAGGAGCAGGGCAGGGGGTGATGTGCTGTGGGGCTTTGGCAATGGCCCCTGTTCCCGATGGGCCCCAGCTGGGGCTGGAGCTGGGGCAGCCCCAGGTGTGGCCAGTGAGGCTGAGGATGGGGCTGGCCCTGCTGTGGGAAGGGGCTCTAGCTGGAGAGGGGGCTGCCTGGGCATGGCTGCCTGAGGGAGCTGAGGAAGGGGAACTGGCTGAGGAGGGAATCCAAGGGGGTCCCTCACAGGCAGCTGCCTCCAGCAAGGAACAGGCAGTCCCTGTGGCAAGGAAGGATCTCTCCGAGCCATCCCCAACAGAGCAGACCACCAGCACATGGTGCTGGGAGCTCGGTGCCCCCATTGACTATGTGCGTGAGCTGCCATGTATTGAGGAAGCCTTCTGGATGAGGAGCATCAAGACCTCTGCTGTGTGCTGCTGAGTGGGCGAGGGTCGGGTAGGTGGCACTGTAGAGGAGGAAGGGGCAGAGGCAGAGAGAGAAGCGTCGGGGTGGTGAAGGTCTCCTGCCGGCACCAGGAGCTGCGGTGAGTCACACGTCCTCTCCTCTGCATCCTGGCCCATCTCTGCCACCCTTCTCCAGATGTCTGCCTGCCTCCCTTCCTCCATCTTCCTCTCTGCCCACCCACCTACCTGTATGGCTCCTGAAAACCTATTCTTCTGCCAACTCCGCCCAGTACCCCGTTGCCTTTTAAATTTTTTCTGTGTCTCCCTCTAACCAGCTCCCTCTCCCTATTTTTTAGGTTTTTTGCACTGCCTTGTACCCCATTACTTTTAAAATGTCATTTCTATGTCTCACCCTATCTGGCTCCCTGACCCTATTTTTTAATACCTTCCTGTCATGTTTTTTTTTTAATACCTTCCTGTCATGTTTTTTTTTAATACCTTCCTGTCATGTTTTTTTTTAATATCTCCCTGTCATGGTTTGACCTCAGCCAGCAACTAAGCACCACATAGCCGCTCGCTTGCTCCCCCCTCGCTGTCCGTCCCCCCCGTCCCCCCCCCGCCATGGGATGCAGGAGAGAATCGGGGGGGGGGAGGGGAGGGGAGAAAAACTCGTGGGCTGAGATAAAGACAGTTTAATAGGACAGAAAAGGAAGGGGAAAAAAAAAAAATAGAATATACAAAACAAGTGATGCACAATAGAATTGCTCACCAACTGCTGGCCAGTGCCCAGCCAATCCCTGAGCCGCGGTGTCCCCTGGCCAACTTCCCCAGTTTATGTACTGGGCATGACATCATATGGTGTGGAATACCCCTTTGGCTCATTTGGGTCAACTGCCCTTGCTGTGTCCCCTCCCAGCTTCTTGTGCACTCCCAGCCTCCGCTGGCAGGGCAGTATGAGAAGCTGAAAAATCCTTGACTTAATATAAACACTGCTTAGCAACAACTAAAACATCAGTGTGTTATCAACATTATTCTCATCCTAAATCCAAAACACACCACTATACCAGCTACTAAGAAGAAATTTAACTTCATTCCAGCCAAAACCAGGACACTCCCTCTGCTCTGTACCCAATCGCTTTTCAAACTTGCTATGTCTCCCTCTATCTGGCTCCCTTTTTTATTTCTTCTTGCTCTATCTGGCTCCCTTTTTTATTTCTTCTTGCTCTATCTGGCTCCTATTTTTTATTTCTTCTTGCTCTTTCCTTCACCCCGTTGGTTTTAAAATTTTCTTTATACATATGTCTCTCTCTCTCTCCAGCTCCCTGGCCTTATTTTTTAATTGGAGTCTGTGTGACTTGTACCCCATTGCTTTTTGAATTTTCCTTCTATTTCTCCCTGTATCTTCCTCCCTGTCCCTATTTTTAAATTCTTTCCTGTGTTTCCTGTAGCCTGCCGCTTTCTAGTCTCTTTCTATGTATCCCCCTATCCATCTCCCTGTCTTTATTTCTTAATGTTTTCTTATCTGTCCTGTACCCCGTCGCTGTTTAAATTTTATTTCTGTGTCTCTCTCTATCCAGCTCACTGTCTCTGTTTTTTAATTCCTCCCTTTAGCTGGGGAAGGGTCTGCCCAGGCACACCTGCCTGAGGGAACTGAGGAAGGGGAACTGCCTGAGGAGGGAATCCAAGGGGGTCCCGCAGGCAGGTGACTCCAGCAAGGAATGCCCGGTCCCTGTGGCAAGGAAGGATCTCTCTGAGCCGTCCCCGACAGAGCAGACCACCAGCACACGGTGCTGGGAGCTCGGTGCCTCCATCGGCTGCTCGTGCGAGCCGCTGGGAAGCCTCGTGGGAGAGGAGTGTCTAGGCACCTGCCACCGAGGCACAGAGAAATCGTTGGGTCGGTGAAGGTCTCCTGCCGGTGCCGGGAGCTGCGGTGAGCCGCACATTGTCTCGTGTGCGTCCCGGTCCATCTCTGCCGCCCTTCCCCGGATCTCTGCCTCCCCAGCTACCCATCTGGCTCCCCAAAACTTGTTCTCTTCTGCCAACTCTGCCTGTACCACTTCATCTATTAATTTTTTCCTACGTTTGCCCCGCCCACGGGACGGCTTCGCGGGCCCGCCCCCGTTTGCCCCGCCCACGGGACGGCTTCGCGGGCCCGCCCCCCGTGTGCCCCGCCCACGGGACGGCTTCGAGGACCCGCCCCCTTGCCCCGCCCACCGGACGGTTTAGCGGGCCCGCCCCCCCGTGTGCCCCGCCCACGGGACGGCTTCGCGGGCCCGCCCCCCCGTGTGCCCCGCCCACGGGACGGCTTCGCGGGCCCGCCCCCTCTTTGCCCCGCCCATGGGACGGCTTCGCGGGCCCGCCCCCCCTTGGCCCGCCCACGGGACGGCTTCGCGGGCCCGCCCCCCCTTGGCCCGCCCACGGGACGGCTTCGCGGGCCCGCCCCCCCTTGGCCCGCCCACGGGACGGCTTCGCGGGCCCGCCCCCCCTTGGCCCGCCCACGGGACGGCTTCGCGGGCCCGCCCCCCCGTTTGCCCCGCCCACGGGACGGCTTCGCGGGCCCGCCCCCTGTTTGCCCCGCCCACGGGACGGCTTCGCGGGCCCGCCCCCCTTGGCCCGCCCACGGGACGGCTTCGCGGCCCGCCCCCCTTGGCCCGCCCACGGGACGGCTTCGCGGCCCGCCCCCCTTGGCCCGCCCACGGGACGGCTTCGAGGACCCGCCCCCTTGCCCCGCCACCGGACGGTTTAGCGGGCCCGCCCCCCGTTTGCCCCGCCCACGGGACGGCTTCGGGGGCCCGCCCCCACTTCGCCTGCCCACGGGACGGCTTCGCGGGCCCGCCCCCCCTTGGCCCGCCCACGGGACGGCTTCGCGGCCGCCCCCCCTTGGCCCGCCCACGGGACGGCTTTGCGGGCCCGCCCCCGTTTGCCCGCCCACGGGACGGCTTCGCGGGCCCGCCCCCTCTTTGCCCCGCCCATGGGACGGCTTCGCGGGCCCGCCCCCCCTTGGCCCGCCCACCGGACGGCTTCGCAGGCCCGCCCCTGTTTGCCCCGCCCACGGGACGGCTTCGCGGGCCCGCCCCCCTTGGCCCGCCCACGGGACGGCTTCGCGGGCCCGCCCCCAATTTCCCCCTCCATTGCCCCCTCCACCCCCGCCCCACGAGAGTAATTTCTCTATTTCTGCCCTGTATTCTAGATATACTTTTTCTTTCTTTAGATTCTGTCGTTCCAGGTCCCTGTCTTGATGTTTTAATTTCTTATTGCTCTGTCCCAAGCCCGTTTTCCTCTTTACCGTTCTCTCTCTGTCTGGCTCCCTGTCCTTAATCTTTAAGTCCTCTCCCCTTTAGCTCATTGAGGGGTTTTGGTATTTCTCAGTCCCTCTCTGTCCACCTCACTGTCCCCTTTTTTAATTCCTCCCTCTCTGCTCTGTGGCCGATTACAATTGTTTTTCTCCATCTCTCTCAGTCTGGTTCCCTGTCCCTTCCTCCTCTCTGGCCTGTAGCCCATCGCTATCTTTTTTTCCCTCTGCCTCTCTCTCTGTGGCTCCCTTTCCCTATTTTTCAATCCCCCCACCTGCCCTGCAGCTGATTGCTGTCCTATTGGATTTATGTGGCGAGGTTTTGTTAGCTGGGGGTGGAGGCAGTGGCTGCAGGGGTGGCTCCTGTGAGAAGACACCAGGAGTTGCTCCCATGCTGGGCACAGCAAGTTCCAGCCAGCTCCAAGACAGATCTGCTGCTGCTCAAAGCTGAGCCCATCAGCAACGCTGGTGGTGCCTCTGTGATGATGTATTTAAGAAGGGCTAAAAAATGCTGTGCAGAAGCTGTGACAGAGAAAATGCGAGTGTGAAACAGTCCTGCAGACACCAAGGTCAGGGAAGGAGGAGGGGGAGGAGGTGCTCCAGGCGCTGGAGCAGAGATTCCCCTGCAGCCTGTGGTGAAGGCCATGGTGAGGCAGGCTGTCCCCCTGCAGCCCATGGAGGTCCATGGTGGAGCAGATATCCACCTGCAGCCCGTGGAGGACCCCACATTGGAGCAGGTGGATGTGCCTGAAGGAAGCTGTGACCCTGTGGAGAGCACACACTGAAACAGGCTCCTGTCAGCAGCTGTGGAGAGGAGCCCATGCTGGAGCAGGTTTGCTGGCAGGACCTGTGGCTCCATGGGAGGGCCCCCACACTGGAGCAGAAGAAGAACATGAGGAGGAAGCAGCAGCAGAGACAACACATGATGAACTGACTGCAACCCCTGCTCCCTGTCCCCCTGCACTGCTCGGGGGGGGAGGAGGTAGAGAGGTCAGGAGTGAAGATGAGCCCAGGAAAAAAGAGAGGGGTGGGGGGAAGGTGTTTTTTAGATGTTCTTATTTCTCATTATCTCCTGCCCCGCCCCCCCAAGCCCTCGTGTCCGTGGGTGGCCAGCCCTGTGTCTGGAGGCTCCTGTCTGTGTCTGCAGTGGGTGCCCTCCATGTGCAGCAGCAAGGGCTGTCTGGGGGAGAGAGTCCAGGGCCGAGAGGGACCGGGGGCGTTTGTTGCCCTGGGGAGCCCCTCCCAGCGTGGGAACGGAGGGGGAACCATTGCAGAGCAGAGCCGGAGCAAGAGGCGTGGCACCATCCTCTGGCACACCGCCCCCCGCCCCTTCTCCCGCGGGGGCAGTTGCCAGCCGACAAGAGAGGGGCTGGGGGAGCTGCAACTGTTCGGGGAGACCACCCCCCCAAAGCATGTCCCCCCCGGCCCCCGCGTCCGTGGGTAGCTGCCGCCCCAGCCCCCGCCTACGTGGGGGGCACCCGCCCCCGTGTCCGCGGGTGGCCAGCCCTATGTCTGGAGGCTCCTGGCTCTCTCTGCAGCGGGTGCCCCGCAGGTGCGCAGCAAGGGCTGTGTTGGGGGGGAGAGTCCGGGGCCGAGAGGGACAGGGGACGTCTGTTGCCCTGGGGAGCCCCTCCCAGCGTGGGAACGGAGGGGAAACATCCCAGAGCAGAGCCTGAGCAAGGGATGTGGCGCCATCCCCTGTCACGCTCCCCTTTGCCCCCCCCCCCCCGCCTCCCCCCGCCCCGTGGGCCGGTTGCCAGCCTGCAGGACAGGGGCTGGGGGGGCTGCAACTGTTTGGGGGGAGCACTCCCCCTTTAGCTTCCTAGCAGAGCCACCCTTTTGGGGGTGTGTGTATACATATGTCAATAACAGTCTTAAAGTAACGAGCTGCTGGTTGGGGCTGTTTCCCTCATTTTGTGCCTTTTTAGGGGGTGAATAAAAAGGGGAGGATTGGGGAGGTGATGATGTCATTTGGGGCAGCAGTGTCAGCGGGGGGGCAATGATGTGGCAGAGGAGCAGGTGAGTGGTGGATGGGGGTGGTCACAGCCCCAAAATGCCTGAGAATTGATGGATGGGGGGTTTAAAAAACAATAAAAACTGTAAATATGGGTGTAAGGTGTTTGAAATGGAGAAAAAGATCTCGGTTTTATAGATATTGAAAAATAATATTGTTTTTTATATATATATATAAAAGGATTTCAAAATAAAAACCTCTACTGTATCATATAAAGGATTATAGAATATAAAAAAATTCTAACTAGAGATATATATGTAGGGGTTTAAAATACAAAAATAACTCATGTATATATAATTTAAAGAATAAAGGGCTTAAAAGATATATTTTATATACGAAGGAATTTAAAATAGAAAGAAGTCTGACTAGGTAGAGCTATCTACACTACACTATGTAACACTTAGTAAGTCTAAGTGGAGATGTCTAAAAAGATGCTAAAGTGTCAAAATACCTAATAGGTCTAAAGATAAATAGTCTAAATAGATATTCTATATGATTAATGGAAATAGGTAAGTGTAAATAGAGATAATATGTAAGTCTAAAGAGATATTCTATATAATAAGTGGAAATAGAGATGTGTATGTAGAGATAATATGTCTATGTCTAATAGATATTCTATATAAGTGGAAATAGAGATGTGTAAGTAGAGATAATATGTCTATGTCTAAATAGATATTCTATATAATATGTGGAAATCCCAGGTGGACCCCCTGGTGCAGGTCATCCCAAAGCATGTCCCTCCTGCCATGTCCGTGGGTGGCTCCTGCCCCCCTCCGGCCCCCGTGTCTGTGGGTGGCTCCCCCACCCCACCCCCCGGCCCCGTGTCCATGGGTGGCTCATGCCTGTCCCCGTGTCCGTTTGTGGCTCATGACCCACGCGAATTTTTCCCCACGCAAGTTCCCCGCCCTGCCCCGAGCTACTCTGCCACCGGACCCATGGGTGCTGCCTGCACCCGCCGTCTCTGGATGTTTCTCCATTTCTTCCCCGCTCCCTGTCCATTTTCTCTTATCTTTTCTGTCCTCCATCGTCCCCCTTTTTGCTTGTATATCTGCATAACACTGCCTGTCTCATCATTTCTCACTGTATCCCCGTGCCCAGCTTGCTGTCCCATTATTCCCCTCTGTCCTGATCCCTGGCCTTTTTTCTCATCCTGCAGTCCATCACAGCCATGGAGTGCGCGACCGAGCGAGGCTGTGTGTCTAGGAAGTTTCATCTTGTAAGAGAATACGTGGGTGTCTCACAGCTCTTAGGTGGAGGACAGCCAAGCGACTGGAGTTACAGAAGAGGAAGGGAGGAGAGCAGGAGAAAGAAGTGTCTGGACTGACAAATTCTGGCAGCGCCAAGAGCGAGAGCTGCAGTGAGTCCTGGGCCCTTGGGGCCCTGTTGCCCCTCTTCTGTGTCCCGGTCCCTCCCTGTCCCTCCCCTGGCCCCTCTCTTTCCCACGCTGCTGTGATTTTCTTTGCTTCCCTGTACCTCTCCTCTTCTCTCTATTCTTCTGTCCTGCTCCCTCTTCCTCTCTCCCTTTCTCTCTCGTTCTACCGCTCCCTTTTCTTTTTTCCCCTGCGTTTTTGTCCTGTTCTCTCTCCTTGCTTTTTGTCATCCTTCGTCTCTGTCCTGCAGCCCATCGCTGTTTTTTCCTTTTTCATCTCTTTGTCCTGAGCTGCATCTGTCTTCTTTTTTTCTCTGGTGTGTTCCCTGGTGTTCTTTTCCTCTCTGTGCTTGTACCCATCCCTAATTTTCCTTTTCCATTTCTCTGTCCTGCTTTCAGTCCCTGCTTTTTCTCTGCCTCCATCTCCCTGTCATTCTCCCTGTTGCTCTCGCTTGCTCTCTATCCCAGTGTCCTGCTCCCCATCCCTCTCTTTTTCTCTGTGTCCCATTTTCTTCCTCCCTGTCCCTCACTTGCTTTCTGTATGCCTCTTTCCTTCCTCCTGTCCTTCCTTCCCCCTGCCCCCCTGCCTCTGGCCTGCTGCTTGTCACTGGTTTTTCTTTCTCCCACTCTCCGTCCGGGTTCTGTCCCTCTCATTCTCTCTCTGTCCCTCTGTCCTTCCTCTAACCTGTATTTTGCACTCTCTATCCCTCTGCCCCTAACGCTTCTTTCTCCATCTCTCAGTCCTGCTCCCTGGCCTTTTTTTCCTCCCACTGTCCATCTATCCTGCTTCCTCTCCCTGGTTATTCTGGCTTTATCCCTCTGTCCCGCTGCCTGTCTCATTGTTTCTAGTTATATCCCCCTGTCCAGCCAGCTGTCCCTTTTTTCCTCCCTCTTCCCCACTCTGGCCCTGCTTTTTCTTGCTCCATCTCTGTCCAGCAGCCCATCATTGTTTTGTTTTCTTTCTCCATCTCTTTGTCTTAATCTGCATCTGGTTCTCCCACCCCACCCCCAGTCCCTCTGTCCTGTTCCTTGTCCTGCTTTTTGTCTCTCCAAGTCCCGTGCTCTAGCCCCATCTTTCTCTCTCTCTCCTTTCTTTTCCCTCCTTCTTTTTCTCTGCGTCCCTTTGTCCTGTTGCTCATCAGGATTTTTCCCTTCTGTTCCTCTGTCCTGCTCCCTGTCCCTTACTTCTCTGTCAATCCCTCTGTCCTGTTGCCTGTCATTATTTTTGCTGTCTGCATCCCACTGCCCTGCTTCCCATTCATCTCTCTCGGCTCTATCCTCCTGTCCTTCTCCCCAGCACTATTTTTTCTTTCTCCAGCTCTCTGACCTGCTCCCTGCCCCTCTCTTTTTCTCTCTGTCACTTCCTTGTACCTCTCTCTCTGCAATCTTGTGTCCTGCTCCTTGTCCCTCTCTGTTTATATCCCAGTGTCCTGGTCCCTGTCCCTCTCTTTGCCTCTCTACCCCTCTGTCCCTGTCCTTGTCCCTGTCCATGTCCCTGTTTTTTCTTTCTCCATCTCTCTCTCCTGCTCCCCATCCTCCCTTTTCTCTCTCTGTCATTCTTTCCTCTTCCCTGTACCTCTGCTTTTCTGTATCCTTGCAACCCACTCCCTCTCTCCCTCTGTCTCTATCACTCTTGCTCCCCATCCCCCTTTTTTTCTTTCTACCCTTCTGATGTGTGTCCCCCAATCCTCCCTTTTATGTGTCCCAGTCTTTCTCTCTACATCCTTCTGTTGTTCTCCTTCCCTTGCTCTTCTTGCTCTTTTTCGCTCTCTTCCTCTATCCTGCTACCATCACTATTTTTTCCTTTTCCACCCCTTTGTCCTGCTCCCTGTCCTTGTCAATCTTTCCCTTTGTTCTGCCTCCAGTCTTTCTTTGTTTTCTCTGTCTCTGTCCTTTTCCCTGTACCTTTTTCTCTCTGCTCCTCAGTCCTTCTCCCTCGTCTTATTTTTCTCTTTCTGCCATCCCTCTCTTTTTTGCTGTGACCCTCTGTGCTGTTCCCTTTCCTTTCTTTCTCCAATTATCTGTTATCTTACCTGCCCCTTCTCTCTCCCCCTCTGTCCTGCTCCCTGTCCCTATTTATTGCTTCATCTGTCTGTCCCGCTCTCTATCTCTGTTTTTTCTCGTGCTCCATCTCTCTGTCATTCTCTCTGTTGCTCTCATTGTCTCTGTATCCCGGTGTCCTGCTCCCCATCCCTCTCTCTTTTGCACTATCCAGCTTTCTGGCTCCCTGTCCCTCACCTGTTTTCTATATCCCTCTGTCCTTCCTCCTGTCTTTCCTTGTCCCTCTGGCCCGCTACCCATCAATATCTTTTTTCTTTCTCCCTCTCTCTGCCTCGGTCCTGTCACTCTCCTCCTCTCTCTGTCTCTAATGTTTCTTTCTCCATCTCTGCCCCGCTTCCTGTCCATTTTATCTTATTCTCTCTGTCCTCCATCCTCCCCCTAACTTTTTGTCTGTATATCTCCATACCACTGCCTGTTCCGCCGTTTCTCGCTATATCCCCCTGCCCAGCTCGCTGTCCCATTATTCCCCTCTGTCCTGATGCCTGGCCTTTTTTCGCATCCTGCAGTCCATCACTGTTTAATCTTTCTCCATCTCTTTGTCCTAATCTCTGTGTGTCTTTTTTTCCCCTCAATCCCTCTGGCTTGTTCCCTGTCTCTTTCTCTCCCTCCCGCCTTCTTTATTCCTCTCATTCAGTTTCACTCTCGATCCATCTGTTCTGCTCCCTGCTCATCATTTTCTCTCTCTTTCCTTCTGTCCTGCTCCCTGACCCTGTTTTTCTTCTGCCATGTCCTTGCAGGGCTCCTCATCCCTTGTTTATTGATTTCTCCATCTCACTGTCCTTTTCCCTGTACCTCTTTCTTTCTTTGCTCCTCAGTCCTTCTCCCTCATTTTATTTTTCTCTTTCTGTTCCTCTGTCCTGCTCCCCATCGCTGTATTTTTCTTCTCTGTAGCTGCTGCTCCAGTAACGACTGCCAAGTTGTCCGAGGGGAAGGGTGCGTGTACAGGCACCGAGCCCCACAGCAGACTTACTCCCGGGACTTATAGACATTAACGAATAAACACTCACTGTCTCATTTGCACTCATGGCTGTGTTTGTAGCCCTTTGTACTTGGTGAGTGGCTGTCACAGAGTCCTGGGGAGCAGGTTACCTACTGGGTGTAAGGGGCCATGGCTGCAGCTGTGGGCTGGAAGAGCCCCGGGGGGGCCAGTGAGGCTGATGGTGATGGCCCCTCTGTATCACAGGGCTGCAGCCCCAGGGGATGGTGCTGCTGGGACATGCCTGCCTGAGAGTGCCAACAAGCTGCAAGGATGTTTCCAACCCACCGGTGCAACAGGCTGCAGATCACTTGGAGTCAGGCCCCATCAGGGCAGTTCCCAGGGATTTTCTGAGAGCTGGTGGAGAGGAAGCAGGAAGAGGGGCAGGAGATGGCTGCCCCCACCTCTCTGGGTACCTGGAGGCCTTCCCACCCCCTGGAAAAGGCACTGGGTGCCTCCCCAACTCAACAAAACTCCTCCAGCCCCGCTCATCCCATGCAGCTGCCCACAGCTCCAGCACCTCCCCTGAAGCCTGTCCCGTAGCCACAGACTGCTCCCAAACCCTGTCCTCACGGCAGCAAGCCGCCCCCTGAATATGCTTTATTCTCCATCAATGCAGGTGCCTTTAGCATCAGTTCAGGGAAAGAGCGGCGTCTCCAGAAGCTCCTGCGGAAGGAGGGGTTCCTGCCTGAGGAGGCTACAGTCATCCCTGTGGATAACAGTTGCTTGCTCTTTCCCTCTCCCAGAGGCAGCGCTGAGGCCTCAGTTGTGGGTTCCTCTGCGGGGACGTTGTGGACTGCATCTGGCTCAGGTTTGGGTGGGTTGCCTTTGGCCTCATTCTCCGAGCGGCATGGGCGAACAGGGACAGCTGGAGCGCTTACTGGCTGTGGACAGGAGCTGCCGTGGCTGAAGCTGGAGAGGCCAGAAAAAGGTAAAGCGGCTGAAGAATAAAATAAAAGGGATCCAGCCGGCAGCAGCCTCCAGCTGCAGACAGGAGACAGCCTGCCTCTCCGGGGGAGGAAGGATCCCTCTCAGCGTAGTCCTCAGCAGATCCGATCACCAACGTGCGCGGCAGGGTCTGTATGCGTAACCAAAAGCACAGTACGGCCATGCAGTGTGTGCGCGTGTGAGGCTACGTATCTGGGAAGCCTCATACTGTAAGAGCTGTAAGACACCAATCTATTCTTCTAGGTGGATGACAGTCAAGTGACTGGAGCTACAGAGGAGGAAAGGAGGCGGAGAGAAAGGGAGACAGAGAAAGACGCGTCCACACTGTCAAATTCTCCCAGCACCTCTGACAGCGGGAGTTGCGGTGAGTCCTGGACCCTTGGGGCTGTGTCGCCCTTCTGCATCCCGGTCCCTCCCTTCTATTTCTCTCGCTGCTGTCATTTTTTTCCACTTCCCTGTACCTCTCCCTCTCTCATTCTCCCGAGTCCCCCTCTTTCTCTGTG